>NC_090923.1:15924556-16238766 GCF_040938575.1 Ambystoma mexicanum | reverse complement strand
TATGAAAAGTTATGGTAGTCGCAGTAGAAAGAGGACTCGATGGCTGTAGCAGCTAACAGGAGCAACAGACAGTCAATTTGACTGGAAGACTCTACACCCTACTCCGCCTACTCTTTCAGGCTGACTCGACCCTGAAAAAGCCCTCTCCAACATTCACCTTTCCATCACGGAACACTTTTGACATTCTTGCCCCTATCATAATGGTCCGGTGGAAGCCTGCCAAAAAGTGCAACTCTTGGTATAATTCTGATCTAGCTGACCTTTAATACAAGTGCAGGGCAGCTGAGCGGAAATGGGGATCTTCAGGTGAACCCCTGATAAGCTGGCCTGCCCCCTTCTGCAAAGGCAATGTAGCTTCTGCATCTGGCATAAGAGAAGTGTTCATATTCAAGCCTGCATCTCCGCGGCCTCCAACAATACGGCTGAACTTTTCCAAGTCTGTAAGAAGCTGGCCAACCCTACTGCAGCCTCATTCTCTATTGCACCCACCAAGGCCCTTTGTGGGGCCCTGGCTGCACACTTCACTGCCAAAACACTGCACATCCTTTCCTCTCTCTCCACCACACCCACTAGTGCACCATCAACTTCTGAGACCCCTCGGCCTCCCCCACAGCTGAGTTGCGACACAGAGTGTCCCTTTTCCATAAAATGTCTAGTGACAGCTGATGACTGGTTGTTGTTCCTAATTCAGGATTTATGTTAGTTCATCCAAAGTCTCACTTTTATTGATGTTTTGTCAACGTAGTAAATACAGCATGGGCATTTGATACTGTAAGTGATATTCTCTGTGGAGCATGTGGCATGGGACTTCAATTGAATTTTCTCACCTGTTCTTGGATGGGAAACTGTGGAGCCTTTAATGATGTTATTACAATTCCCACAGTTTAGACAGGGGTAAGTACTTAGGTATGTGTCCGGACCTTTGGATGTCGATCTGCCTTGTGTGTCTACTAACAAGTTCCAAAGGCTGTTGCTCTTTTGATAGGCAAACACTGGTGGTCATGGAAATAGGTCTTAAATCCTCATGTCAATAGTTAAGCTTCTCCATCTGTTCATTATGCTTTACTTAATTTGTCTACTTTGTATTGAATATTTGCTAACAAATATTAGGTCTGGACTCTATTGTTTGACCGTATTTAACAAAAGGTTCTCGCAACCTTCATTATTAGTTTTAGATAATGTCAATTTAAGATCATTGTCAGGGTAACCTCGTTGACAAAGTCTTTCTTATCATTTAGAAAGTTGCTTTTTGCATTCCTCAGTATCACTCACAATCCTCTTGACCCTAAGCATTTGACCATAAGGTACATTTTTCAAGATGTTTGGAGGATGAAAACTGATTCTGTGTAATAAATTATTCCTATCTGTAGGTTTTGTAAATAGGGTTGTGGTTATATCGGGTCCCTTTATTTTGGTGTGAACTTCTAAGTAATGTACATCAGGGTCACCGATTTCCATTGTGAACTGAATGTGGGTATCTATGCTGTTTAAGTATTTCAAGAATTCGTCAAGTTCTTCTCTCCTTCTGCCCCATACTCCAAAAATGTCATCAATATGTCAAACTCATTTTTTATGAGTTTCTTTCAATGGTGATGCTGGAGTATATGCGTTAATGGAAAACAGTACATAAAGCTGTTGGAATAGCCATGTGCCATTGTTGCCCCCATTGCTGTTCCCGATGTCTAAAGGTAGAATGACTGGTTGTATTCAAAGCAAGAGTTCAAGAAGTTACAATTAAGGAGTATCATCAAGAATTCTTTAGAAGCTCAGAAACAATCTTCCAGCAAAGCTATTTCCCTAAATTTTTGGGAATACTGTTGACATCAGTTGTGAAGAGTATATCATTGTCTGTCAAATTGATCTGGTTCAAAATGTGTAAAAAGTCTGTCATATCTTTCACATAGGTTTGAGTTTGCTATATAATTGGTTTGAGGAAATTTAGGTAGGTGCCAAGGGGTTGTAGTATGCTTCCTGTCGCTGCAACAATTGGTCTGGCCAGGGGATTTTACAATCTTTTGTAATCCTTTGGAAGAATGTATAAGTGCGGCATTTTAGGGTATGGTGTAGACAAAACAGATCTGGTTTTATGCATAATCCATTCAATTTCTTCTGCCATATTTAAAATGCTTTCTAGATCTTGTTTGGTTTCCATCATAGGGTCTTTATCTAATCTTGCATATGTCGTATGGTCTGAAAGTTGTTGCATACATTCTCAGTTGTAATCCACTGAATCTAAAATAGCAATGGCCTCTCCCTTGTCGGCAGTCTGATTGTGATGGAATCATCTAAGAATAATGTTTTAATTTGGGAGAGTTCTCCTCTGTTTAAGTTCTGAACTTTAGGACTCCTAAATGGGATTTTCCTGATGTCATTCAGTACATTTTGTGGAATATTTCGTTAGAAGGTACACTTATCGGTGCTGAAATTGTGCTTTTGGGTGTAATCTCAAAATATTAGTTCTCCTTTGCTTTGGGTTCTGTAGATGATGTTCATTCAAAAAAGAATATTTTGAGTTTGAGCTTGTGTATCAATGTGTGTATCTCTACTTGTGTGTTGAACCTACTGCTCCTGTAAGTAGGTACACATTTTAAATGTTTCTCTAATGTTTGAATGTTGTGCTCTGACAGAGTTCTTTTAGACAAGTTCACTACTAGTTCCATTGAGTTTGAAACCAAGTTAACATTCCTTGACTTCTTCCTTTTCCTTTTCCTACTCGTTGTCCTTTTCCTCTTTGATTTTGTTCTAAAAAAGGAGCATTCGTCAACAAATTTGTGAAAGCTTTGTTTTATTCCCTATTCCAGAAGTAGTGGCTGTCTGATTATCTCATGGTTGTTTCTTTATCCATTCTGTAGTGTCTGATTCAGCTATTTGTCAGTTGCTGTTGTCAGTCGATGGTTTATTCAGTCGTGGACCTTGAAATTGGTACTTATTGGCCCAAATGTAGACCTCGTTGTTTAAATAGTCATACGTATCCCGTTAAAATGTTCTAACTTTGCCTGCTTCGAGGTTAAGTTTATATACTTTGAGTTTGGTATTTATGTCTTCCAGGATCTCGGTGAATGATTCACCATTGGTTCTGTCGATAATTATTTTAGATAATGTTTCAATATCTTTTCCTAATAGCTTTATGTTGCCTGACAGTTCTTTAATAGTCAACAATATTAGCAGCAAACACTTTAAGTATTTCTTTCCATTTGGCACTGAAATCCTTGCTTTCTTTGCACAGTGTCGGCTGACGTCGAACTCTTAGTCCTCTTGGTATTCGTTGTGCTTTATTATGCCTGCTTAATATTACTGTGTGTATCTTTCTATTGATCAACTTGCTGATTGCAGATTCCAGCTGTTTGATTTTGCTCTGCGTGTCAGTGTTGGTACCAGATTGCGTTGTTTCTTTGATCAGACCTAAAATGGCATCAGCTTCTTCGGCTGAAAAGCTAAGTTTTGTGGCTCGATTTTCTTTCAAATTATCAATTTCTTCATAAGACATTGGGGCTCATTCCGAGCTGGGCGCAAAGGGATACCGGGCACTGTTAATCGGGATTGCCTTTTTCAATGGGGACTTACCGGTCCCGCAAAGATCGGACTATAGCGGTAAGTCCCCATTGAATCAGGTCAGAGTCGGTACCGGTATTGGAGGCAGCCATGGTGCTAATAGCCCCATGGCTCCCCCCGAATATCTCGGAATGAGGGCCATTGTCTGTGTGCGGCCACTCAAATCGTACACGGATGTGAAACGATAAGACTGATGAGCGGTGAGTGTGCACAAATAATATTCATAGAAACTTAAATAAGAGGTTTGATTCAATTAAATTCTCTGTGTGAGGTGCAAACCCTCTAAAAGGTGCCGCCGTGCAAAGCACACACAAAACAAGAAGACCTTGGCTATGAAGCCTGCGGGGTGGGCTGCACTCCCAGAATCCACGTAGTGGTTAGTAATGTTCTTTATAGTTAAGAAACTGGAATCAAAACTTAAATTTGATTTATTCACTAATGTTTATCTTCTTAGTTGATAATATTTCATCAATTAGAGGCAGATGCATCATAAAGCCAATGCATTTCAGACAAAAGTGTCCTTCATCAGGGCCAGTAGATTCTTTACATTTAGGTCAGATAATTGCAATTCATTATCCAAAACCAAGTGAATATGTATCAGGTATAGTGTGTTCCACATAAGCAATTTGTGATTGAATAGGAAATCATGTAAGTTAGACGTACGTCACATGTCAATATTAATGCATAGAGGTCCATTGTATGTAGATAACACAAACATGTTAGAATTGTGCAAATTATGCATCACATACGTCACCCCTCATAATGGAACACTCAATACATACATTGTGGGGCGATATGTTGGAAATTGAAAATAAAAAGGGGGAGAGAGATTTGAGTGGTTGCATGCAGACAATAAAGTCATTGATCATTTGACAGAAAACCGAGCTATAAAACTCATCTTTTCAGTCGAAGAAGCAGACGCCATTTTAGGTCTGATCAAAGAAAAAAGCAATCTGTTTGCTTATTTATTTCATTCATTTCATTTCCTTTACATGCATTTAAAGACAAGATCTAGTGGAGCTTCCTGCAGCACAGGCTTTCTAGGCTAGCGAATATTCACACGCTCCCCTTAAACTGTTAATCCTTATACTAATTCACTGTAGCTAAAACCATATTGTACACAAATGGCAGTTCTTTCCTAGATCTATCCGGCTTGAGCTTATAGTTTTCGTATTCGTGCTTCAGTGTTGCCATGCAGTCTAATTCTGATGCTCTTCTTGTCTTTCAGAGTCAGAAAACTATGCAGATTACTTCAGGGTGAATTGCTTAGAGGTTAATATGTCTGATCAGGAGTGAAGTGAGCATTCAAAGGAGTGCATGGGTGAAATACCCAGTCCTTCAACATGGCCGCGGAGGTGATATGCTGCTCTTGGAATCCTGGATAAAGTATTCCGACTTATCTTCAGTTGTCGTCACCAAATAGAACCATTTTCACTCCAAGGAATTCATTGAGATGTCAGGGAATTCAGGTGGTTAAGGGACTAGGAAGGGACTAGGAACAGAGGCATCAATTGGGCATGGGGAGCCAGGTTGGTCGCCAATCCTGACCACCATTGGAGGCCTGATAAGGGGTCTGGGAACCGAGTATTGGATCATGTTGGCTGTTAGAAGAGAAACACAGAGTGGAGGAATCAGGTACCTTGACCAAGGTGACAGCTACACGCATGTATCTGTCAATGAAAAACTTCATGTGGAAAACCTTTCGGCTTTTCCAATTCTTGTTTTTTCACAGGTTTTCTTTGTAGTCAATGAAGGTATGACCATTTGTTTGTGAATTAACTACCATAAATGACGGTGTGTTGCTCAGTGCGTTACATCTCTGCAGTTCATTTCTTAAGCGGTTCAAGAGGCCCACCTGGTATTGCCAAGCCTGCTATTGAGATTGCCAGCAGATTGTCAGCAGCTGTTGACTGAGGATGTCTTCCGAAATTGAACAGACTTAACTGATTGCTTTGGCCCAGCAAATTTCCCATTGCTTCTCATCCCATCACATTGGGGGATATTGGATGTTGGTCCGAAGAGCAGGCAATCCTTAAGGAGTTAAACCGAAATGGCTCAGGTCATGGACCAAGTGCTGGCTTTGGCAATTAACTTACCTCCGACTCTATCACCGGGTGAAGGCACTTCGGTAGTCCCTTTTCTTTGGAGTAGCCTCCAATTACTCCATCTCCGAAGTAAGGGCTACTCCAACACTTCCTGCATCGACTTTAAAATCTGTGCACGTGGTCAAAATCATTTCTTTTTTTAACTCAATTGTGCCTAAAAATGTGAGTGCACCTGGATACACGACGCAGTATGAAAGTGTCTCTGTGGGGCCTCAATTGAGTCCATCATTTCCGAATGCAGTTTTATTGATGTAGTATACGGACACACACCGTGTCATGGAATCCGATGACACAGTGTGTGGAATGGGGGACAGGGAGACAGTGCGAGGCGAGAGTGAGGAGCGGCGGTTGAAGGATGAGCTGAGAGTCGCGGCGAGGTCGCTTTCTCTATTGACCTACTTATATTTATTATGCGCTGTAACTGTGCAGGCACAGTAAATAAACCGGTGCGCAGCTAACGTCTGGTGTCGGCCTCCTCTTATACATTACAGAGTGACGACGAGGGTGGCGAGCACAGCGAGCTCCGGCCAGGCACTGACTCACTTAACTGACTCCAGGTGAGAAACGGCCAGCAGCGCTATGGCCTCCATTAGAAAATAAAGCGGGAAGAAGGAAGCACCCACACATGACATACATGTGACATCACGCACAGGGTGGCCACTTTGGGAAGTCATGCATACTCCGAAGAACAACAGATCATACTCCTTCTCATCCCAGTGAAAAAACAAAAGTATGTGTTTTTTTTGCATCCTGCTTCCATCTCCTGTCTGAGGTCCTAACTATAGAGTAACAATTTTGCAGCAGTACAAATAATTAACAGAACGATTTATAGAATTACAAGTGTATACAACCACCATAGCTGCAGGAGACATGGCGATGCAGGATTTACCTCCCACCACAATGTTCTTACCAGAAATTGGTGAACCAAGCATTCCTTGGAAGACATGGCTCAAAGGATTTGTGCATTATTCCAACGTAGTTTGTGGAGAAGAAATCACTATTTAGGACCAGTGGCCCAGGAGCAATTTGATGACCTACCAGAATCGACAGGTGAAGAGAGTCAAGATATAAATGAAAATGAAAAAGCAATGAAGAAGATGTCAAAGCACTATGCAAAGAAAGTTTGCACGATCCAGGAAAGATACAAGTTTGGAAAATGTGTACAAAAAGAAGGTGAAAATATAGAGCAATACATCACAGCCCTAAGGATATTAGCAAGGACATGCAATTTTAATCAACAATTGGACAAAAGGCTCAGAGATCAATTTATGTTGGATTGCAGGAGTAGCAAAATGAGAGAAAGATTATGGGAAGAAGATGACCCACTGCTGAAACTGTTCTAAACATGGCAAAAAAAGTTGAACACACAGAGAGGTGTCTGTCAAGACGCTGGAAGGAAGAGTCAAGGAAATCTCTATAAAGATCAGTCCATAGGCACGTCTCAAAACATCTGCAATGAATCGACTGCTGCAGTTGAGGGTCAACATGTGAGAAGTAGATGAAACAATGACAACAGAGAAGGAGTTCATAGAGAAATCAGAAGACGTTTGACCATGGACTTCCAGCAAAGAAGAGGAAGGCAAGGAACAAGGGGAATAATGTCTCTCCGAACATGCTACAGATGTGACAGCCCCTCACATTGGGCCACTAATTCGAACTGTCCTACATTCAGCTTAATATGCAGATGCTGTGGTGGTAAGGGGTATCTTGCCAAATACTGCAGGAACAAGAATGAAAGCACAAACTAGATCGATGATGGAGGAAGTGATGACGGAGAAGAGTGCGTACACATGGTGTGGAATGAGGAAGGGGAAACCGCTGACAGTCTGAAAGCTGTTGTGTATGTGAATGGTATTCCCAAAGTGATGATGGCGACTCTGGGGCCAAATATACGTTAATTCCGGAAGCTGTTTGGGAATGAATCTGACCCAAGTATCTACATGAAGTACATTAATCCAAAAGCCTACGGAGGGGTGAAAATTGATCTGATTGGATGGTTTAAAGTGACCCTATGTTTCAGAGGAATAACAGCAGAAGGGCGTGTGTATGTATCAAAAAAAGGTGCTTCTCTGCTCCTGAGCTGGACGCACCAAAACCACCTAAAAATAAAACTGGATCCAAATGCTGAGGAATCAGTGTTCACGGTCCAAGGTGCGAATGGAGATGCTAAAGAAGTAAAGATACCAGAGGAAGTATTCAGGGATGAAATAGGTTGTTTGAGTGGCTTCACACATTGTATATTGCCGAGGGAAGGTAGTCAATGAGAACTTCAGAAGCTAGAGGAACAAGGAATCATAGAGAGTATTGATGCGTCTGAATGGGTGTCACCCCTAGTGGTGGTGAGGAAAAGCTCAGGAAAGGTTAGAGTTTGTGTAGATATCAGGCAACTCAACGAGTGTGTTATTCCCGAAAGACACCTACTACCGAACATACATGAACTCATATCAAAAATGGGGTCAGCAATAGTTTTCTCAATGCTGGATCTTACTGAGGCTTATCACCAGATGAAACTACATAAGGCGTCAAGACATTGGACGTTGCTCATAACTCCGGAGGTGTTGTTTCAATACAAGAGGATGCCGTTTGAACTTATCTCTGCAGCTTCATTCTTTCAATAAATAATGTACAGACTATTTGACAGGGAAGAAGGAGTGATTTTTTTTCAAGACAACGGGCCTCATTATGAGTCTGGTAGTAGCCCTACTGTAAAAACTGGCAGGCTGCTTGCCGGACCCGTAATACCATTCTGCCTCTGTTATTGCCAGAATCACTGGGGTATTACAACCCTGGTGACCCGGTAATTCCGGAGGTGGAATTCCATAAATCCCCATACCCATGGATTCCCATAGGAGTCCATGGGGATGGGGACCATGGAAACACTGGTTCCGTCTATAACAGAGCCAGCGTTAACATGTCCGCCTGCAGGCAGGTGGTGTTAATCCCGGCAGGTCAGACCTGGCGGGAGTGACACCTCCCGCCTGAAGGACTCTGAATCAGCCGGTCTGGCAACAACGGTTGGAGTGGTTTTACTGCCACCGTTGTTTCCGGACCGGCAGGGTCGTAATTAGGCCCAACATGTTAGTTTACACTGAGAACATAGAAAATCATGATAAGAGATTAAGTACAGTCCTTGAGAAACCAAATAAGATTGGAATGACCCTTAGCAAAGAGAAATCAAAGATGAAAAGGAAGAAAATTGAGTACCTAGGTCATGTAATGTCAGAGGGTGGATATGCCCCAAGAAGGATTTGATTGACAGGATAGAACACATGAGTACCCTGAATTGTAAAGAGCATGTTAGGAAATTTTTAGGAATGGCAGAGTACTATTCTAAATTTGTAAGAGGATTTGCGGATCATATAAGTGCCTTGAGGAGTGTGCAGAAAAAGAATGGGAAATTTGATTGGAATGATCAATGTGAGAATGAGTTTAAATAAATTAAGGGATCCTTGACAACAGCCACGGCATTGCAGAATTATCAGAGAGGCGACATACAATAATTACCACGGATGCAAGCAATGTGGGTTTGGGTGCTGTCCCCACACAAATGAAAGAAGGAAAGGAAGTTGTAATATTGTTTACCTCCAGGGTGTTCAAAGGCTCAGAGAAGACCTATGCGATGATTGAAAAGAAGGCCCCAGCCGTTAAATGGACTGTGGAATAATTTATAAATGTTGTATGGAGCACCACCTTCGAGATACACATGGATCATACGCTGTTCGTTGAGGTGTTTTCCACAAAAGGTTTAGACACGGTATCAGGAAGTATAAGAAGGTGGGTGTATAGGTTGCAGGAATTTGATTTCATCATTCAGTACATTCCCGGAGTAAGGAACTATGCTGCAGACTGTTTATCGCAGATAATAACCAAGGAACTATGTGTTTTGGATGGCATTGTTATGAGAGGAGACAAGTTGGTTCCGCCTGAGGAGTTAAGAGAAAAGATTGTGTGACTAGGACCAGAAGGACATCAAGGGATAGTGAAAAGTATACAGCCAATAAGGAACAACTACTGGTGGCCAACATGTGACAGCCTATAGAGAAGATTGTCAGAGAATGTATCCTTTGCACCAATTGTGATAAAGAATGGGTAAGGGAGAAGTGTGTCATGGCTCTCACAGATATTCCAGGGAGACTATGGGAAAAGATTGCTGTTGATGTGATTGGCCTTGTGTGGAGTGAAGGGTATCAAATGTTTTGTGTGGTCATTGTGGATGTGTTGACGAGATGGGCAGAAGTGATGATAGCACCACATGCGTCTACCAAAAGAGTGACTGAGTGTCATGATGCCTACCCCCAGGCATCCGGACCGAGCCCATCAGCCCCGGGAGCAGGCATCTAGACATTTAGTAAAACCTCAGCAGCCCCGGCTAGGGGCTATCTGGGTTCAGTCTTGGCGCCTTAGGCGCCAGGCTCATAGTAGTAATCAGTCCTGGAGCCTAAGGCGCCAGGCTCATAGTCATTACTTACCTCAGGCAGACCATGCTGCAAATGATTCCAATCCAACATGAAGCCTGAAAGGGACTATTTTTCTACAGGGACTATTTTTTTACTCAGGTGTGGTTCTAGGGACTTCTTACCTGGGACTACTTTTGAGGCTATTTAAACCACGCCCGACCAGCTGCACACGCTTTGCGTTATTCTGCATCCAGCAGCGTAACACTCACCGTGCCTGCATCCAGTCTTCTGCCACGCCCGCCTCGAATCCGGAGCTCTTAAAACAAAGAGGAAAGAAAGGGACAAGGTTAGAAAAGGATCTTATTTCTATTCCACACCTGATTCTGGATCCATCTTGTCTCCGGACCTGTAAAGAACATCATTTCTGCATGCGCCGCACCTCCAGCTGCAGCGCCGCGCCATACTCACTAGTCTTCACAGCATCCTTCGGGTCGGCGCTGCCTCCATCATTTCTTAGCCGAACTTCGGCACCTAGGAGACAAAAGAAAGCCACAAGGTGAGCCGAGGGAACCAACAAATATAATTCTTACCACCAAAGACTTACCTGATTTACCACCGGAGGCATTCTTTTGTGACTCTCCATATTTTCACGTGCCGCATCTAAAGAGAGACAAAACAACACGTTTTCCTCATGCAACATTTACTGGACAGCGCCGGGTAATACAGACTCTTACCTGAGCACCACCAGCTGCCACAAGAGCATCTTTTCACGAGCCAGCTGCAAGACAAGAAAGGAAGGGGGGAACAAGAGTGAACATCGGACATATTGAACTCTATGAACTTAATACTTACTGGTCCCCACCAGGACCTGAGAGTCAATACTCTCTGGAACTCTCCCGAGCCTTCAAACCAGTGAAGTAACTGGAATCGACGTGCCCCTGCAAATCCACGCAGGATGGAGAGCTCATCTTTCAAGAATATAAGGTGAGATTGCTGTGAGGGCATTTCGGAGGTGATTAGTTGGGGAGGACTGTGGGGGTGCCATCACTTGAATCCACAAGTGGCTAAATCCATCTCTCCACTTGCAGGAGAATATTTCTATGGGTAAAGCAGACAAGATAAGGAGGGCAGATCCAGTCAGTCATCGCTGCACTACGCATCACATGGGTGGAGACCGCAGTTGTCCGGGTCCGACCGACGCCCCTGTGGGAGCCAGGTGAGCGTAACACTGAGTTCTTGGAGAGTTTATGTGAATGAGAAGGGTCTCCGATTAAGAATCTTACCGATAATGGGCCCCAATTTAAATAAAAAGAAATGTAGAAATATTGTGATGAGAGAGCCATCTCAAACAGACAGAACTAATGCCATTTACCACCCACAGACTAATGGAATTGTGGAAAGGTATAATAGAATAATTAAAGAAGGCATTAGAGGGCATGGGCAAATGGAAGAAATTGGAAGAATGTAGTGAGAAAAACAGTGATTCTGCACAGATTCACGCCACACAGCACCACGGGAGTCTCCCCATTTGATCTTAGCAGATGGAGGAAAGGTATTACAAAGTTATTTCCAGGTTGGATGGGTGAGGTGGCTGGTACAAATGTAAGCTTGGAAGGTGTAGAAGAGAGCATCAAACGCAAACAAATGAGCAATAAAAGTTTGTATGATAACAGAAGATTTGTGATGCGCTCTCCTGTGAATGTAGCTAGTTGGGTGAGTATCAAATTGCCCTCAGTGTTGAGGTGTGATGGATGCCGCTGGTCGAGACCGTCTATTGAAGTTTCAGAGATATTCAAGCATGCTGAGAAGACAAAAGATGGGAGAGAGTAACACTTGAAGGAGGAAGGGTGAGACCAGAAGAGGGAGGTTGGAAGGTTTGAAAGGGTTCTCTGTGGTGGTTCTTCCTTGTCTGGTACAGCAGATATGTTTCCATCTACATTGCGATGTGGACGAAGACCAAGTTACCTCAATGAGTACACTCAGTAGAGGGAAGGAGACCTGCTGGGAAGAAAGCAGATGTTTAGTATACAGACACGCACCGTCGAATCCGATGACAAAGTGTGTGGAATGAGGGACACGGAGACAGCGCAAGGAGAGAGTGAGGAGCGGCAGTTGAAGGATGAGCTGAGAGATGTGGCGAGCTCCCTTTCTCTATTGACTTACTTATATTTATTATGCAGTGTAACTGTGCATATACAGTAAGTAAACCGGTGCGCAGCTAACATCCAGTGTCGGTCTCCTCTTATACATTACAATAAAATATTCCCGATTTTTCAGGCTGCGAGGGAGTTCTATTTGTCACAGCTGCAGCTTTCAGGCACAGGAGTGGCATGCACCAACCACCCCCACTGCGGTCTTGGCCAGGGGGCAGGCAAACACATACACTCTTACGTCATGGAATAAGGTGGGTCACCAGAAATGTCGGGCCACTTTTTGTTGGGTCTTAACAATGCCAGGATGCCCAGCTATAGAGGCATTGTGGCACCATTGCATGACTTCCCTCCTGAGCACTGGCGTGGGCAAGTACAAGGCTGTGGCATAATACGGGAGACCATTTACCAATGTGTGCCAGGATCCCTTGGATCACCAGTCTTGTAGGCCCTGTGTGGACATGGCCTTAAACATATCTTCAAAGTTGTTAGGCCTCCTCACTACTCCAATAATGCGAGATGCTGGGACGATAGGACAAGCTTTACTCATCTCTTTGTTCTCTGGTTCTAGGTATCGCAACAAGATATCCGCTTTTTTGTTGTCCGTTCCTGGACGATATGTAATGAGAAAGTCAAAATCCGCAAAGAATAGTGCCCAGTGAAGTTGACGGGGGCTAAGGGTTTTTGTCGTTTTGACAAACTGCGGATTCCGATAATTGGTCATGACTGTGATTGTATGGTGAGCCCCCAAGAGATAGTACCTTCACTCATCGAATGGCGACTTAACAGCCAGTAGGTCACGGTCCACGATAGTATAGTTGGAATCTGATGGAAGCAGTTTTCGGGAATGATAGGCTACTTGGTGTAGTAAACCTGTCTTGGGATCCCGCTGGGAAAGAACCACTCCTAAAGCATAACTTGATGCATCGGTTTCAAACAAGAAAGGTTGGGTTACGTCTGGATGCTTTAGTACTGGCGTGGAAGTGAACACTCGCTTCAGTTGTTGGAAACTATGTTCTGCAGACCGATCCCACCGGAATGTTTGTCCTTTTCTGAGTAGCGCAGTGATTGGTGTTACCAACTCAGCAAAGTTTTTGATGAAGCATTGATAGAAATTAGCCAACCTAGAAAGGACTGAATCTCCTTACTTGACGTGGGGGCCGGCAAATTCCAAGACTGCTTGTACCTTTTTTTGATCCATTTGTACCCCAGACGGAGTCAAGAAGTACCCCAGGAATTCCACTGGGTGCGGTGAAATTCACACTTCTCTAGTTTGGCAAACAAGCTATGCCCTCAAAGCCGTTGGAGCACTGCTTTGACGTGTTTGACGTGTTCTTATAAGTTCTGGGAATATATCAATATATCAGCGATATAAACCACTGCGAATACATCTAAGTAGTCACGTAGGACTTCGTTGAGAAAGTGCTGAAAGGCTGAAGGTGCATTGTACAGTGTAAGAAAAGAGCAAGATTTTTCAATAGAGACGCACTCCTGATGGACAAAATAGTTACCAACAATGAAAAATCAAGAACAACGTGTGTGATAACACATGGTGCTCATACAGCATTGATTCGTAAGTCTGTCAATAAACATTTGGCTTTGACCAGATTGTGCTTACCCAATGAACCCATACCACGATTTGCATACAAGCGGTGTAAAAACCTTAAGGATCAATTGCTACTTTCCAAATTCTCCAGCCCTGGCCCAAGATTGGGTCTGTGGTACTTAAGATCACCTGTGGGACATTTCCCTTGCGGGAACTGCACCTCATGCAAATTCACTAAAAATATCAAATACTTTAAGATCAATGACAGACAGTGGATCTTGAAAAGCCTGACAAATTGCAAAACTAAAAATGCAATTTATATCATTGAATGCCCATGTGGCTTAAGGTCTGTCGGGCAAACTGAGAGACCTATTCACATCCGCATCTGTGAGCACCGTTCGGGAATAAGATGCAAAATGCAAGTGCTCCATTGGTGAAATATTACATGGCTGCTAAACACACAGCAGATGAGATTTTATGGTGGATAGTTGACACTGTCACATCCTTCACTAATCTTACAATGAGACTACTACAAAAAGAGGCACAATAGATCTACAGGATAGACTCTTTCCAACATGGCCTTAACGAAGAATACATTTGTCCTACATAACCTCTTCCACTCCCACATGTCCCTGAATGTGTTGGCATCCAAAAATATTCTTTTGAGCTCTCGCTTCACTTCAGCCCTCATGGAACGTTACTTGGCGCATTTTTAGTCCAATGATTTCGGTTTATACTTGCTTCTTTCTTCCTACTTGCCGGGCAACTAGATTCTCTTGTTTTTTCAAAGTGCGGCATCCACAGCAATTTTTCCTTGCTGACATCTCTTGACACGTCAACACAACAAGACCCAGGAATGCACCACATGCCTTCAGGGTCCACCTCTTTTGCTTGTAGCTCTTTTTCGATTCACGGAAAGACTTCCCCGTAACACACCGCATTCAAACATTTTCTCTAACCAGGTTTAGCTTACTTGACAAATGTTCATTGCCACCCTGATGGCACTTTTACATCCTATTTCTCATGGCCGCGGCACTCCATTTCAGCGCACACACCCTGTGGTACTGTGAATGGTAGAGTCCTACCGCACGGCGCAATAGGGCGGACAACAACAGGGGTTCCCATGACAACCAGACGCCTTGCACACGGCGCATTTTCCTTCTGGTGCTTCGTGAGCCCATGTCCTACTCGCTTCCCGTGGAAGTTTCTGTAATTGTATTTTTACGCTGCATCACGTTTAACGCAGCGTCAAACTTATCGTTTTCTTTGCAGGATTCGCTTCCTTATGCCTTGTCTTGCTTCCACAGACACCTTATCACTACCAATGGTGAACTAATATGTGAACCACAGGCGGGTTTTCCTTGTCACCCAGCATGAGCTTGGTCACCACTTGGGACATTCTGCCCGGCGACAGCCACCTCCCAAAAGAGTATCGTAGTCGACACCAACCCGGGACACTCTACTCCACGAAACCCAGGCTTCGGTATGTATTTTCAATTTGTTTTCATTCCGCTGCCATTTTCTTGGCCAAGTATGCTAGGGTTTCACCTGCCCCCGTTTAGGTAATCTTTGTCCAAAGCTCCAAACCCGGTCATTATCAATACGTTCCGTATTATATTTTGTCTTGTCTTTTTCTCGTTGAACTCTTTTTCAAGCAAATTGTGAATCGATTTCTTTAAATTTCCCATAAATAGTGCTTCCATCTTTGGATTCCCAAGTGTTTCGGGTTCACCATTCGGAGACTCATCCCTCGCAGTCCCAGGGGGACAAGAATTTCTGCCACCCACAAATTGAAAAGGATGATATGTCTGCACATCCCTGTGGCATATACAGGGTGAGTTTAGTGCAGCCCTTTCACCTTTTTTTCTTTAGCTAGCAGTACTGTTATTCACCAACAATGTGCTAATAGGAAATACTATTGACAAACTGCGCTGATTTAATTCATTGCATTTACTGACCCTATACACCTGCCTTACGCCTCTCCATTTTTTGTCTTCTTGGATTCCTTTTAGATCCAATTTGCCCTGAGGAAGGCTCTTCAATCAATCAATGCCAAGAAAGATGACAAAAGCCGAAACGTGCCTTTCAGTGCATATCAAAACTGCAAGAATCAATGTTTCTGTATGCATTACTACCTTCCCATAGTTTCAATACTGGCACGTAGGCAGTTCCACAAAACATGATCATATCTTGATCATGAATATACACAAAGGATGGGAACCTTTGATAAAAGTCAGTCTGGATAATGCTGTACAAATACAAAATACTGAGTTGAAATTTGCAATCTGTATGTTAAGTTGATTATTTGTTCCTGTTTTGAACAGATCTCTCTCTCAGTATGTTTTAACCATTTACTTTTGACATCCTTGTTTTCACTGTTTCTGTCTCTGAAGAATTTATGTACAAAATAACCTTTATTGCATTGTTCAGGATTATTTTCTTTCATTTTTGTTGTACATTGAACATTTTAACTTATTTACTTCTCATTTTCATAAAAATGTATGGACATTTAATTTTTAAGTCTCTAGTTGTTCTTCTTGGTTTTTTCCTATTTTTCTGACTCTCTAGGAGCAGAACATACATTGGTCTGGCAAATTTAGCACACATTAGACCTCAACCCTTTGGTCAACTTACAGTGTGAGTTACATTTTCTATGTTTACTTTGTACTTTGCCCCAAACCCACACTGAACACGCTGGGGGCACCCCTACTCTTTCGTAAAATATTTACACAGTCCAAACGGCATGACCTGGTATTCGTAGAGGACAAATTTGGTTCAGAATGCTGTCTTCCACTCATCTCCGGACCGCACTCGAACCAGGTGGTACGCCCCTCTAAGATTGAGCTTGGTATAAATCGCTGCGTCACAAACCTGATCCAACAGGACTGGGATCAAGGGTAGGGGGTACAGGTTCTTGACTGTGATATGGTTAATTCTGCGGTATTCGATGCAGGTCCTCAAGTTACTGGTCTTATTATGCACGAAGAAGAGCGGCGACGAGACCGGCGAGTTGGAATGCCTAATTAACCCACTCCGTAGATTGGTGTTGATGTATTCTTTTAAATGCACTGTCTCTGCTCTGTGAGGGCGTACACTCGGCTGCAAGGCAGCACTGCTCCTGGTTCTAGGTCAATGCGGCAATCGAATGACCGAAGAGGTGGTAGAGTCTCTGCGACTTGCTTACTGAATTCATCCTTATAATCCCCGTATTCTGATGGCAGCTCACTCAGGTCTGATGTTTCTACCGACATAATAGATGGTCCAGGTATGAGCTCCTGCGCTGGAGACGAGGAATGTTCTGTGGAAATGCAATGCATGAGACAATATGACGAGGACAAGGCAACTGTTCCCTCCGACCAGGTCACGTGAGGGTTGTGTCTATAGAACCATGGAAGTCCTAGTATGACACCAAACTGTGGTGCTGCTACTTTCCAGATGATTTTGTTGACAACGCAGTGTCAACACCTGAGTGCACTGGGTTAGAGGCCCTGAGCACAGTGCAGTGCCGTCTACTGCCTTCACAGACTCTGGAGACTTTTTTGTGCACAAGGGCACCCCTAATTTGGCAGCATAGGCAATGTCCATGAAGTTACCCGTAGCACCGGAATCCATGAGCCGGGTAACCCGAAATGAAAGTCCAAGGAAACCCAGAGACCATAATTAACAAAACCTACAACTGGGGTAACTTCAACTGCCTGGCTCAACAGCATTACCCCTACAACCTCCAAGCTGAGGCATTTCCATGCGATTTAGGCTTGGTAGAACATTCCTTAACGAAATGCCCTGTATTTCCACAATACAAGCAGAGACCCTCTTTCCGTTGATGCTCCTTCTCCTCTTAGTGAGTGAGCCCCGGGTCGAACCTATTTGCATCGGCTCATACCCAACCGCTTTTGCTGTGGGGTGAGACGTTCGAGACTGGCCTAACCTGGCAATCGGGCACGAGTCCCTTCATTTCCTCTCCACACGTCGTTCTGCCTGCAGGTGATCAAGCCTTAGTGTGAGATTAATCATTGCAGGGCAGTCCCGGGGCTGCAGGTCTACCTGTGCTATGAGGTCTTTAATATTGTCCTGTAGATTTTGGTAAAAGAGGGACATCCTTTTGTCGCGAGGCCATTCAGCCTCCGCCACCAGCCGATTGAATTGGGTGACATAGGTTACGAGTTCCTTACCGCCCTGACACAGGTTCAACAACTCCCTATCCTTACACATGGCTGCTGCTCTACGGTTAAATATCTTCCAAAACTCCAGCAGGAATTTGTCCCAGTCATATAATAAGCCATCATCCCTTTGCACCAAAGGATTTGCCCAGGCCACTGCATCCCCACTCAGATATGAAATAACAAAGGCCGTTCTAGTTTGGGTAGCCCTAAATGCAGCAGGTTTGGTGAGAAAATGAAGACAACAGTGGGTCAAGAAAGTCTGATATTTCTGGGGGTCCCATGAGTACCTCTCTGGTGGGGCTAACGGAACTACGGGTTCCGGGGTCACCTGTACCTGGACTGGGGCAGGGGTAGAAGAGGCCCTAGGGAGAGGGGCTGTCTCTGCGGTCAAACTGCGTACCTGGGTTGCCAGAACAGTGTAGTCCTGCCTGGTGGCAGTGAGCTTGGCCTGTAGGTCTTGTAGGACTTTAGTAAGATCCTCCATGGCCAGGCCGGGTGATACCACTCGGGCGCCTGCTACACATGGGCTTGTGCTTCTGTCTCAGCTTCTAGGCGCAGGAGTGGCCCGAACCAACCACTCCCACTGCGGTCTTGGTGCCTGCAAAACTAAGCTTACACAAGCCTCGAGACCCCAGCAGGGAAAGAGGGTTAGGGGCTCGATGGTTGGATAGGTACAGGTCCAGAGGGTAACCGGAAGGAGGGCTAGGAACGGGGAAGTTGATGGGTAGGGGGACACCGGGTAAACTTAACAACTGTACAATATGAACATACATATACACCCAAGTGCCTACATTCCCCACAGTATTCACACAGAATACAAGTAACCAGAAGGGCACTTAGCTCTGGTAGTGGTATCTGAAGCAGTTCAAATGCTGCCAAGAGAGCGAGTATTAATGATCTGCGTGTCGATCACATGCGGCTCACAAGGCACACTGATGCGCAAGCAGCTATGACTGGTGACACCTCCAAGGCCAGTTACTGCAGGTTCATGCAACCTAAACCAGAGCGAATGTCCATGTCCCCCCAAATGTTAATGGCTACACAAGCCTACTCTCATGCGTGGCTGCTCCTGCCACAAAGGACTAAAAACATGCAGCAGCCGTAGTGTGCCGCATGTGGCTGAACGTATCAAACCAGCCCGTGCATCTAAGGCTCGCTGCACGTGGCTGTTAGTAAAAGTCAGAACGTGCAACTACAGTTCGCCGCACGTGGCTACAAGTATGCGGTTTTGATAATGGGCGCACGTGGCTATGTTTTTTTCATGCAAGACTTGCTCGCGGGACAAACTACTGTTGCTGCGGAGTTGCGGCAACCTCAACATGTGCCGAGCACTTAGCTTTTCAATGGGCAGGGGACGTGACTGGTCTGTACTGGTGCCCCCTGCGCATGACCCCACTGCGGTGCTTCGCTGATGCTGCGTGGGGCTTTCTAGAATTTGCTTTCTCCCCTTAGTGTTAGCTGTAGTTATCTGGTGCCGGCGAGCGGTCGGAATGAAGTTTCCTTGAGGCATGGCCCTTCGCGTTACTCCCCTTGGCCGGAGCTCCGGGCGATGCGTCTGCTCAGGTTGAATCGTCAAGAACAAGCCCCGTGCTTTAGTCTGTACGCCTGCGTGCACATGTGCCACACCCAGCGTGGGTGTTTCAATGTAGTTCTGGCCCAGAGGATGCTGGGAATTGTAGTCTGCTGGTCCGTTCTCCTGCGAAGAGGGCAGACGAGCCTTCTATGAGGCTGGAACCTTTTGTTTTTGTCCTGTTTTCTTTTGCTCTTTACTGTTTTTAGCTTGAAGCATTCTGGATAACCCTGAAACCACAATCCCACACCTTGCACACACACTCCCACGCTGTGTGCACTGAAACTATTGACTACTCCTGACATTTCAAGCCACGACAAAACAGCCGCGGCTGCTGTTTTTGGGGTCATAGGGCTGGTACTTAACTTAAGTTTTCCAGACACCCCCCCTGACATATCCATGTTGATATCTCAAGAATCTGGGACTCATTACTACCAGCACCAGTAACACAGGCAATGTAAATACTGGCAATGCCAGAAACATGTGCCGGTAATACTGGCAGAATGGTACTACCAGCAAACTATGAGGATGGACCTGCAGTAATACAGGCAGAAATGATATGATATGATAAGATGTTATATGATATGGCATTTATAACGAAACCTATACACTAGTGTTTGAAGGCGTTATGAGGCAAGGGAGGGGAACAGAGGGAAGACTGAGACAACGATCCTACTAGGCCAGGTGGCATTGAGATC
The DNA here is from genome assembly GCF_040938575.1 of Ambystoma mexicanum. Lineage (NCBI taxonomy): Eukaryota > Metazoa > Chordata > Amphibia > Caudata > Ambystomatidae > Ambystoma > Ambystoma mexicanum. The sequence goes on along the minus strand of NC_090923.1, from coordinate 16,218,585 downwards.
GCGCAAGTGCAGGGGAGGGGGCAGGGGAAAAGTGCGGGGGGAAAGGGGAGGGGGTAGTGCAGTACATAGGAAAATAGTAAAATAAATAAGAAAATATATGTATATTTTTATTTATTGTGCATTATCCAAACCAATTTTGACTTTTTACATATCTATCAACATATACACATCATCATAAAATACAATAAAACTTTACATCATAACATTTCGTTAGAAAGAGAATGCGTTGATACATATAAATCATAAGTAAGCATGTACAGAATTCAATAAAATCAACTAAACACTCCAGATACTATTTCGAGACACAAACTACTTAGGCTACCTGCGTCTGCACCCAGAGCCTTTCTTTTCGATTATTCACCAGCTCTAAACTCATTCATCTCACATCCCATTATTTACAGTGGTACCACATTTTGTCGAGAGTTTGAAAGCCCTCAAGATGTGTACTGCTTCTGTTGTTAGAAACACTTCAGTGCCTGAGATATGTCCTTCCCAGAACATGCAGGATTCTAAACAGTCGATATGATGAACAGATCTACTCAGTCTGGTGGCTCTTAGGGCCCAAGTACCCGGGCAATCAATCAGCACATGATGGATCGAGTGCTTAGTTTCCAAATCACAGCCCTGACAAATATCCGTTGGATATAGTATCCTGTCCCTCACATGCTGGACTTCCAGAGTTGGAAGTATATTCAGCCTAAGTCTGAGGAAATCTGCCCTCACACTGAGGTCAGGTGACCACCTCAGATGGGCAGGCAGAAATGATCTGGGTTTATCTTGCATCGACAAGGAGGAAGAGAGCTTTAGTGTTCTCATTCAGTCGATAGTTCTGATCCAATCCCCTTTTTTCATGTTATTTTGGGATTTTAACGGATTATGCACCAGGGTAACTGATTATGCACTGGGCCATAATAGCTAAAATCTCAGTCGATCTCTCCCTTAATAAATTTAAGAAACTATTTTCTTTTTTTGGAGCTGAGCAGCCATATCTTCATAAAGGTATAAGGGGGGAGGAGCAAGGATAAGTCTGTAGGCGGACACCCACCTCCAAGCCAAGAGGGATGTCAGACCTAGCTCATATAGAATAGAGACCATAGGGACTGACTTCGGGAGATTAAACGCTCTCTTCCACAATTTGGATTCCAATGTATCCCATGCAATACCAGGGAATTCCATTCCAAACCAAAAAGTAAAGTGGGAACTGCCTTTCCTACATAGGGCCTCATTACGACCCTGGCGGTACGGAGTGAACGGCGCCGTAAAAGGTGCCGGCGCCGTTCACTCCGCACCGCCGCATTACGAGTTCCCCTTGTGGGACACGGAAAGCACGCCTGGGAAAACCAGGCGTGCTTACCGGGTCCCGCGAGGGGAAGAGGGAGCAATCAACGGGCCATCTCGTAATGGCCCATTATTTTCTCCCTCTCCCATTCCCATTCAGCCCTATGGGGGCTGAAATGGGAATGGGGAAGGACCGTGTCCGGGTCCTTGGAGGGAGGAATTACCGGGCCTTCCAAACTCGGAATGGCCCAGTAAGTCCTCATTCCGAGGACCCGGACCCCGACGCGATTTCGGTGGCAGCCATGCCGCCAATAGCGGCATGGTTACCGCCAAACTCTTAATGAGGGCTATAGTATTTTATGAGGGGAGAAATGGAAAACTTGCAGAATTGATTATACATTTTAATCATCTGCCCCTCCAGATTCAGAATCGTAATATCCAAATTATGGAGAAAGGGCCATTTAGTTGGATATGTGCTAATCCATGTAAGTAATCTCACTAGATATTGGGACAACTTGATTGTCCAGCTGCTATGAAAAGGACTTTATCTTCTTCAGGGGTCTTTTGAAAATTACTGTGTTAGTTTTCAGGGGATTTATCATCAATTGGTTAACTTTTGCATAATCTGCAAGAGCGTTTAGAAGACGTTGAAGGTCAATTTGCGTATAGTCCAAGATGGCAATATCGTCTGCATATGCTAGCCACGATATCTTTGTCATTCCCAATTTAGGGATGGCCAAGAGTACATTTTGAAGCCAATCAAAAAGATCTGCCAGAAACAAATTAAATAGAAAGGGGACAACTAAGCAACCCTGACACACACCTCGATTTATCTGGATTTACTTAGATAACTCCCTGGATTTATAAAATCTCACATGAAGAGTCGAATTATGGTGTAACTCGATCAGCATTGCCAGAAGGTTGTCAGGCAGACCCTAACTCTTCAACTTTGCCCAGAGTCGATCTCTGTTGATGGTATCAAAGGCCGGGTTAAATCCACCCAGGCTCCAAACAGCGGTTTCCCATCCTTGACAAAACAATCTGCTGTCACACAGCTCAAAACTAAACCATTGAGAGAGGTGGAAAGACCTTTCCTAAATCCCGTTTGAAATTTGGAGATTATCCCATTTTCTTTAGCCCAGCCTTCTAGGTCTCTTAACACAAGGCCTGCAAATATTTTACCGTCCGCATCCAGTAAAGAAATTGGAGGATAATTAGATGCAACTAGGCGGTCACCTCATTCGTAAATCGGTACAATGATCAAACATTTGCACGATTCCGGGATAGTTCTGCTTTCAACTATTTGGTCGAAAAGGCCCTTCAACAATCTCGACCAAACTATGGGATTTGACTTTAGAATGGCATTAGTTGGACCATTGGGACCAGCGGCTTGAGACACTGAGGATTTTGAGATTACATTTGCAATCTCCTCTGTGGAGGAGTTTAAGGCCCATGGTACTGCAGACTGAATACTTGATTCTGTATAGTCTGGACAGACGTACACTTTTGCAAAATTATCGACCCAGTCCTGTTCTTGTATTATCGCATCCTGCGATTGATTAACCTTAGGGTTAAGCAATGCCCAGAATTTCAGAGAAATGTTAAGGCATACTGCCCTTAACATTTCCTTCCTGTCTTTCTGTAATCTCAAAGTCCTATAAGATTGCATCCAATTTCTATACGAGTTATTGATTTCTCTGATCTGATTCCTACGTTGGATTTCATTATAGTTGCTTTTTCTTTTCGTGAGTCTCAGCATTTTTCTCCTCTCTCTCTTTTTTCCCAGGACTTGTAAATCTAAGTAGTGTCTATGAGGAGGAGTACCCTTTGAGGAACTAGTGCACGGAGGATTAAGATTCCAAAGCAAGTTAACAAAGGTATCAGGAGCACACTGTAAGAACAATTCTCGATCAGAGAAATTTCTAACATAGTTCTCCAGATTATCATTTAGAATTTGACCCCTGTTACTAAATCTTATTAATCTGTTTCCTGCTGAGTTGAGGACACATTTCTGAGAAGAGAAACAAGACCCCTGCTCCAAACCCACCCCAAAAGAGGCTTCCAAAATATCATGGTCACTTAGACCAACTTCCACAATATTAAAGTTATTGCAACTCTCAAAAAGGAACCTGGAAACAAAGACATAATCAATCATCGATTGGAGGGGACCCCGCCTCCAAGGCGGAGCAGCAGGGATATCCCCACTCACATTTCCATTAAGAGCCCTAAGGTCCCACTCCTGCATGAACTGCCACCAAACAGAACCATCACAGATCTTTTGATTGTCCCTTCCTCCCATCATGAGAGGAGTTTCAAGGCAGTACAGCTGAAATCACTCATGATGATAATTTCATTCATTGGGTACTGAGCTGTTGCCACAATAAGCAAATCCCTTAGATTCTGCACAAACGTCATAAGAGGCATCAGGGCAGGGTTCCAATAGACGTTAACCAACAACCATCCCTGTATGTAAGATTTGCTCTTCAGCCCAGCCCTGAATTAGTCATCATTTTGACATTTTACACACAAAAAGAAAGAATATTTTCAAACAATTAACAACTTAAAAAAGGAGTAGACAAACAGTACTCTCTTATCACAAATAAAATATCTAAAATATATACAAATTCACATAAACATAGTTCGTCAGAAGTGGAATGCAAAACAGAATCAGAACCACACAGGCACCCAGTTTTACACACAAACAGAAAATTAAAAGACCACATTTTGTCTAATCCTTAGTACTAATCAGTTGTAATTCTTTCAATAATAAAACTACTTCGAAAGTAAGAAATGTCTTTGCCAGAACATTTCCGTATTCAAGATTCTATTATCATGCACAAATCTTTGTACTCTTTTCACTCTGACGATTCATGTACCTGTGCACTCAGATAAAAGATGGCAGGCTGTTTGTTTTACCCCTACTTAACACTTGTCATAACTATCTGATGGAAAACTTTCTGGCTCTCTTATGCAGCGAATTTCCATAGTCTATAGCAGATTTAGTCTACATTTTAGGGAATCCATCCTAACTGTTGGATTAGTTGATTTCTTTAGATACGGAAGAAGAAAAGATCTTGGTTTATCTGTTTGAGTCCATGATGCTGATATTTTAGCTGCTCTCATTTTATGTATCGTTCTTATCCAGTCCATACGCTTGACTGACTCTTTTTTCTTCATTGGATTGTGGATTAGCACATCTATTGAGCTATCAGACATTTCCAGTATTTCATTACATTTAGATCTTAAAGTAAATTATTGTTACTGTTCATTTGTTATGTGACCTCTTTATATAATGCCAACTTTGGAGGAACCAAGATTATTCTATATAAGGAAACCCACTTCCATTCTATCGTTGACAACAGAGATGTAAGCCCCAATTCATACTGCAGACATGTAATCGGTATAGAGCTGGGAATGGCCAACGTCCCTTTCCATATCTTGCCTTCAATCCTATCCCAATCCAAATTAAGAGCTTGGAGATTACATTTTAGGCCAAAGGTAAGTGAAGGGATAACCTTCCCCACATAGAAATGTATTAGGGGAAGAAATGAGAACCTACAGTATTGGAAATGTATTCTCTTCATTTGGGCACGCATCTTCATCAGATTTGTTCAATGGTTGATTAGAGGTGGGCCTACTGCTATGTCCTTGTCCCGCTCCCCTCTGGCGTTCAGACCTAGACCCCCTCCATGCAAGCCGGGGGGTTGGGGCGCATGTCCATACAGTCCTGTCTCCTGGACCTGGCTTTTCAGGGACATACCGCAGGCCCTCTTGACTGGCTGTGCGAGCCCTACATTTATTTCATATATATTTCATTTTTTGTATTTCCTCGGGGGGGGGGGTGGATATTCCCGCTGACCTTTCCCCCCCTCCCAGCTCCAAGCTAGTCCACCTACTCCAACGTCGGGCCCCACAGTCTGCGCTTTGCAGCCTGCTCGCCTCGCCTCACATACAGCTGCCGGCACCTTTTGCTGCTCTGGTGGGCCTGCCAAGCTGATGGCAAGGTCTCACGACTTCCTCTGCTCACCGCTGTGTCACTGCTGATATGATGCAGGGGCCTGATCTGCTGGCTTCTGCTTGGTGGGGGTTCCTCCTCCTTCCTTCTCCCACTCCTCAGCGACGGGGGCGCCTCTCTCCCAGTCTCCTCACTCGCCGTCCGCTGGTTCCAATTTTTCCCGAGCAGCAGCTGCTCCACTCTGGGATGCCCGCTCCCCCAGCCCTCCTCGGCCACAGAAAGTCCTCCGCTGTGGTGACCGGAGGCGGGGCTCGTCGAATGCTTGCTCCTGTGTGCTACCTGCAGTCTCTGGTGATTCCTGCGCTGGTCTATTCTGGGGTTCGAACCTTCAATGCCAAGCCCTTTGTGTGCGCAGCCCCAGTTTACATTACCCAATTCTTCCCCGCTCAGCCCTTCCCTCAGTCACAAAACTGCTGCTGGGTGAGTGCTACCCTGTCATCCACGGCGGGGTGCTCACAATGCTTCTGCGAGCCTTCCCTGCATTTCTCACTAAACAGTGTCTGGGGAGGGGCTTCTAGTGATGTTTTCATCCGTTACTGCAGAGGGGGATGCGGAGCACACAGTTTCAGTGTGTCGCCCCTGCGGTGGCTATCTTGGAATTCTCCACCAGCCAAGTTTAATGAAGATCTGAGCAACTAGATCTGGGAGCAGATCTAGTACTGTTGAAGACGCTGACAGATTCTTGGCTTTCACCTGGGATGGGGCCGAGAGGATCGGGGCGAGCATAGAACTGTAAATTGGGTCTTTTGTGAATCGAGGCTCTTTCCTTATCATCAGTCCCCTCTTATCCCATAATGAACTTGCCCCCAATATAGATTCATACCCCAATATAGAAGTCAGCAACAATTCTGCAGAGTCAGTATTAGGTAAATGCGGGAAGCCAACTTGCTGAATATCAGCCGTAGTGATGTATTTTAAGGTAGGGATGGTTTTCATCTCACCCTGGATTACAGAGCGATTCAGAGGGGGATTAGTTTGATCATTCAGAGTAGTATGTTATGAGACCCTCCTCCCATCTTCATCTTGCTCTTACCACAATGGTGCTTCTGAGATCCAAGAAGAATACGAAGGAAGCGATTAGTCCTACCTGTCGAATTAGACTTCTTAGACCTGGAACTGCCATTAGGATTTCCTTGGGGAACCACTGCAGAATCAGCAGCATTTACAGGCCGAGAAAGTTGTTGGTCTCCCCGCTTCTTTTACCTTTTTGACTTCCCATTAGTCTTCGTCCTTGGATTTCTTGTTGGTCATTCGGGGTGTAAGACATGAATTTGCATCCAGCACCTCTCGCAATCCTTGAACAGCCAATCTCATAAATTCTTCCATAGTGGATGCGGATAACGGAGTGTCATCCAAGCCCAGGCTCACACGGAGGAACCCCAAAACAACTGAAACAGTTCCCATGAGCATGTGCAGTAGTTACGTCCGAGAGCTTTTCGCTCAAAGAAGCAATTTCCATCTTGGCTTCTTCTCATTGCACCGCTAATCGATCCAATTTTAGGCCTTGATTTGCTGATGGCAAAGTTTCTTTAGTAAAATCATTTACAGCGGAATTCAAAGCCACCAGAGAGATTTTGTTTAGTTCAAGGTCTTTATTGATCTCTAACAGAGAACTCGAATGCAAATGGACTTCTGTTTTTAAGTTTTCGAAGATCTTGACTAAAGAGCTCAGGGCAAAGTTTAATGCAATCACTGATGCAGAGCTTAAAGCCTGGTCTTGCAACTCCACCCGCCTGGTTTCCTCCAGAGTGCTATTGGGCTGATATGATGATTTACTTTGCCGTGAGACCATCTACTTCTCTTGAAACTTCCAATAGTGCAGAAATTGCTTTCAACTCAAAGGAGGCATCAAAGTTTTGAGGAATGTTGCTATTATCCCCCAATTACTTGACATTGTTTAAATTGGGGGGTTTAGATAGAGCACTCTTAGAGGATTCCAATCCCGACTTGCTCCTCCTCCTTTGTGAGGCTGTGAGATTGACCGTGCCTTCCACAGTAAAGTAATTTAGAATAGTATTTTTTATAGATGTTGCAGTTAAAGTATAATCCAGACTGGATTTCAATCAGATTTTTAGAAGGAGGGCATTAGGTGTTGATACACCAGCATCTTTGCAATCCTCTGTTAGGAGAAAAGTTAGACCGGAGCCAGACTTTCTTTGCCGTGGGAGCAGCCCTTTTCTGTCGTAAGAGATTTAAATATGGATCGATCCGCTCGAAGGGAGGCAGGATCCCGGTCATATGGTTCCTCCCATTCGGGGGCATGATTTACAACAGCAGTGGATGCACCGTGAAGGTTGTAAGATCTCTGTTTATTCATATAGACGTTAGTGTCACAAGTATGATATTTAATGACAAGGGCACCTCTTACATCTCTGAGACATGCTGAAATGCTCCCCTGAAATGTGATTTTCGGCACGCTATTTTGGTCAAAGGACGACACCCGCAGTCACCAAAATAGCACACCAAGACGCCACAAAATCAGACATAATGCACGTAGTAAAGAAGGAGGAGCCAGCAATAGAGGGGGCACTCCAGCACGTAGTCTAAAACAAACACTCTGTGGGCAAAGTACGCAGTGGAAGAGTTTGCCTGTTCAGAGGTTCAAAAATTCAAAAGAGAACCTAACGCCATTTGGAGTTACCTTTCCAGGCAAACAGCGCTTGTCACTCAATGTAAGCCGGAGGCCCGCAACGGACTGAAACAGACTGCTGTATACACTATGCAGCCTTCACTCCGCTAAGACAATAAATGTGGCAGCATTACGGGCAAATCCATTCCAAAAACACCACCACCTCAAAGCTCAAAGAAGGCCACAGGTGCACCAAATCTACCAAGCTGCACCCAATGCACACAGGAACAGTACCAAATGGCCACAGCCACCCCAAGAACACTTCCCAACACAACCATGCTGCTACACATTGCAAATGCCATGGACCTAAAGCAGCAGCAGTGGCAACACGAGGCCAAGTACAGAAGAAGGAGGAGGAGGAAGAGGCTGATAATGAGGATACAGGTGCCGTGATCCCAGACACAAGGGCCACACCCTGGGCCTTCACCAAAAGTCAGATACACACCCTGCAATGCTTAGACAGGGAGAACATTCAGGACCTCGTAACTGTCATCAGGATGACATTGGGAGCAGGATTGGCATCAGGACAGCCACACCACCTTCCTGGGCACTGGCACGTTCCAGGACTCTGTGAGACAGTTGCATGGCTTTTTCTCATCCTACCTTCTCCAGAGGGCTGGCGCAGGTACAGGAGGCCCACCTGCGCCATGTGGGACAGCACGTTGCCCCACCAACCACCCAGGCACAGCTAAACACAACCTGCTTCTGTGCAATTGTGGCATGACCAATGTGTTTACAGCATTGGGGTGGACGCACGTAGAGCTGGTGTTCCCCCATACCTCAGAGGAGGTCTACAGGAATCGGAAGCAATACCATTCCCTCAATGTCCAGGTGCCCTGTGATGGTGATCTGACCATCACATACTTCTGTGCACATGACTGGAGATGTAGCAATCACTGAAGAGACCATTACAGACCCAATAGGACATCCACATGCAATATACTACAGGTACCAGAATGCAACACTGCCACCCCTCTGAAGCAATTGAATCAGTAAGCTGGCCCACCTAGGGCCATGAAATGTATATCCTGGTGAGACATGGGGCATGCATGCACAGACTGACCATTGAGATACCGTTGTCACAGGCAACACCAGAGCTGGGCATCATTACTCAGACATCTAATGTCCATGTGAATGGGTCCTGTACTGTGTACTGTTGCCACTTGCGTAGTCTGCAATGGAAGTACTGTTAGTGGGATTGAGAGGGGGGACAGCAAGAGAGCTTTGATGTGCTGTTGGCAGCTTCAGCGTCGCTGAACTGGTCACTGAGCATTTGGGCCTCTGTGCTTGGTAGCCGTCATATGGTGTTGATGCATGAATGTGTATGGTGTGTCCTCACTGCGGTGTTGTGAAGTGCATGCAGTCAGTGGTGCAGTGGGGGCGTGGTTATGTTCAGTTCAGACCATGAGGGTGTGTATGCAGAATGATCAGTTAGTGGTAATACATTTCCTACCCACAGCAATCCATCTCAGGGAGAATAACCCAGCACGATACAGATGTTACGCAGTGCCTGTCTCAGGGGGCAGCTGGGAGCATAAAGCAAAGCTATACCATTAGACCAGATGCATCATGTGGCTAACCGACAAATACAGGCTAAGTGTAATATTTGGCTACTTTACACAGTTCTGCTACATGCAAGATAAGACCAATCTTGCACCCTTATCCCTTGCAGGTGACTCTGGATACCCGCTGCTTCTGTGACTGATGAAACTTATGAGGGATCTGCAGCCGCAGGAGGAAATGGCTTACAACAGGTCGCATGTGAGGACCAGGGTGACCGTCGAGTCGGCCTTCGGGCTCCAGAAGGCACGTTTCAGATGCCTACACCAGTCTGGGAGTGGACTCATGTACAAGCCAGAGAAAGTGGGGCAGATAGTCATGGCCTGTGCAATGTTGCATTACATCTGTGTGTTTGACGCCACATACCTCCGCCGCCAGATCTGGACATTCAAGCACCTAAAAGTCATTATGTGAACCACGATAGTGTAACTCACATAGTTAATGGTTATTACTTCTGCCTCTTGGTCATGGGGCCCTTGAATGGGCCGGGTGTGGTAGGAATCCACTGGGAGGGGCGCCATGGGCTGCCCTGCTGAGGGCTCCCAGGGGTGGTGTTGTGCGATAGACAGTGTACTCTGTGAGTTTGGGAACTGTGTGCTGTGAATACCTGTGGATAACTTTTTCTGAGTTTCCCTTTCACTCTGCACTTCTGTGCAGTGTTCTGTAAAAACGTGTTCTCGCCTGAACAGTGCAGGTGACTGTGGAGGGTGAATACTCTCTGTGAACCACGCTCTGGTTTTCTGTAGCACTGTCCCTCCCCTTGTGCCAGTGTGATTCGTGGGCGTGGTTAATGAGAGCGATAGATTCTTATCTGACTCTCGGTGGAGCCCACAGGCTGTCTTCATTTTTGGTTTATTTCGACTTTGTGCAAAGAGAAGAGTTTGCTTTTTGTCGGTTTGTAACCATTCTATCCTGTGTGGCCTCTTTCCAGTTTCCTGTGATATCAGTGTGTTAGTGAGTAAACCGTGCCACAACCAATATGGCATTGCGGCCGGGGCTCCGCGGCCAGATGCATCCACAAGCAGAGATTGATGTGGAAATCAATATATGTGCAAATAAATCGTTGAATTTCTAGTGTCCAACGATGTAGACTCTTGCGACCAGAATGAAGCACACATTGTAGCAGCTCTACATCACAATCTTGTAACAATATCATTATTTGTATTTGTATTTGTATTTGTATTTATTTTATTTATAAAGCGCAGCCAGGCCCGGGGGCATATGGGCGCGTAAGTTAGATCTGGTTACAGTTACAATTAAAAGCAGTCAACAGTAGTTACGTTACAGTTACATATAGGTACAAACATAGTATTGCAAGTGCGTACAAATATACATTGAATTACAAAGTGTGCCGGCAGCGGTCTAGCATGCTGGGATCCGGAGGTTAGGCTGCCTGCCTGAGCCACCACGTCGACGGGGGCATGTAGTCGTGCAGCCGCGAGCGGTCCCAACCCAACAAGGATGGCCGGTCCTTGGGTCCCACAGGTGTCAAGCCCAGCAACGTGGTGGCCTTGCGCCACCGAGGTATACTGAGTGGGAGCAAGACATGACTGCCAATTCAGAATTCCAGGGGGCAGCAATGGAAAACATCGCTGTGAGCATGGAGCGTGTGGCCCAATCCGTGCTCCCCCCTGCTAGGCAGGTGCTTTTCCAGCAGTGGGCGGCATAGTACATGACACACTCGCTCAGGCTGGGCATGGTGGCCTCAGGCAGGGCACGCCAGGCTGAAATGTTGTATTTGTGTGAAGCAATTGCTGCTCACACAGAGGCACACATGGAGGCCCTGAGGGCTGAGTATGAGTCCCTCAGATCCAGTCTGGGTGTCTTCTTGATGTTTCAGAGGGCGCGGTCAGAAGAGAGGTTTGAGTAGCTTGAGCATACCATCTCGGCTGAGCTACGTGATTGCCGGGAGGTGCATCAGTTGTCCAGCCAGGCCTTGCTGGAAGAACTCTGTGTTAAACGTGTTACCTTGCAAGAGGAAGCACGCGTATCACGGGAGGTTCTGCATGCAGACCTACGTGTCATCGCCGCACAGAACCAGGCTCACCTGTCTGGCAGACTTGCTGCCGATAAGGTGCAAGCTGCGGCTAAGCGTGGTCAGGCTCCTGTGCCACGTCCTACTTTTCAGGAAGAGCCAGACTCGGACGATGAGGTATCTCCCAAACAGGTCGGGCTGTGCAGGCGTGGAGCCCACGGAGGTTTTTTTTTTCCTCAACATCATCGCATGTGGGTGTTGAGCTGCACCCTACACCCCCCCTCCTGGGTGCCTTCCTCCCCTGGGTCGTATGTGGCCATTTTTGATTTTTCTTTTTAGTTTAGTTAGTTAACATTCGATTTGATAGTTAGTCTAATTAGGTAATGTAGGTTTTTATAGTTAGTGTAATTAGTTAATATAGTTTAAAATTGCTTGTCTATTGTGCTTTCATGTGACGGTGTGGTGGTTTGTGGCTTTTGAAAGCATCCACTGTCTGTTCCAGCTGGGCCCTTCAAGCTTGTCTCGTGTATGTGTTTGCAGCTTGGGTTCCTGACTCACATAGGCCACTCCTGCTTCCCTTATCCATGGGCTCGCAAGGATGGTTCGGTGTTACAGTCTATTTCACAAGGGCTTTGGACTGTCATATCTGTGGCCTGTTTGCTGCTGTACTACTTGTGTTAACACCCCTAGTGGGGATTGTAGAGGTCTTATAGACGACATTTCAGCATTAGAAATGGGTGGTTTCAGGAATCAGGTGTCCATTAATTGCTATACATTGTGTTGTATGTTTATTTTCTTTACTGTACATGTGCTTGATGCACTTCATGCTGTAGATTGTGTCCGCAACCCTTTGCCTGTCAACGTCACACTGATAGTGGGATGGAATCTGATGTACTTCTCTGACATGGTCCAGTTACAACCAGCATGAAGAGACACATACAGGGGACTTTCCTGCATTAATTTTGTTTTTTGTGCCCTTTCTGCAGGAGAATGAGCCTCCAGACCACCTTTGCCGGCAGACATGGGCCAGTGCACGTCTGGCAGCTGGCCACGTTGGGTGGTGCAGACATGCGCATATGTGTGCTAGCAGTGCCACAGGGCTTGTGCTCATACATCCAACAGAGGCAGACGTGTTTCCAGGAACTCCATGCAAGGTGAGCAGCACCAGGGGCACACACCACAGCCAACCTTCCACCAGGCCTATTGCACATGAATGCTAAGCAGAACCATTGACAGTGAGCTTGGACAGTTATTGGTGTTGAAGCGCACAGTACAGCTAAAATGAGTTGGTGGACACATGGCAAGTTGCTTTCCAAGTTGTCAAGGGCAGATGCAGGGGCTGTCGCACATATCCTCCAGCCCATTAGCCTTCAAAGCCTGAAAAAATAGAGCTGCGCACAGGGATACCCAGCGAGGGACAGACTGGTGTTCAGTGCATATCATTTGCATGTTCAAATTGACACATGCACTACCTCTTTCATTTGGGGGATGCCAGAACACTACTTGTACTGAAGTCGTACCTTGCTATATGCGTGTAGCTGCTTACCCAGGGACCATTGCATGATGTGTGAATCTTGACACATTGGTCTTCCATTTGCCACGCGCCCACGTGCGCCTGACTTACTTCATTGACAGTGTATGAACCATCACAGGGGGAGTCTTACATATGGGTACAAAGCAGCAGACAAGAGTGTTTGTTTGTGGAGGAGTTACTTTCTTTGGGGCATGCATGGTGGTGTGTATGTGTGTTATGGTCACACACAGATTAGTAACTCTTACTATCTTTGCAGCATTGAACTGCTCTTGTTACCGGACCTGACAGTGCGCAGGCAGGAGGCCAGCACTCACCCCAGAGATAAGTCTCTCTTTGACTTCCATTTGAGTCATTTGGTAAAATGTGCATGATGTACATGGTTTATCTGATTGAGTATGTGTTATTGTGAATAGTAGATGTTTGTCTTTTCCCTACTTTCCCTTGACAATCCAACTCCCCTCTCCTGCCCCTCTTTCCTGTTATCCAGAATACCAATGCCTGTCCAGCCAACATATCTCTGACCCTCCTTCCCCACCGTGGTCTCAGAGGCCTGTGTAAGTTTGACCTTGCAGGGCCCAGACCACGGAGGGGGTGGTTAGTTCGTGCCACTCCTGTACCTGGACACTGGAGCAGTGACACTACCCATCAGTTGGTGCTGCATCATTGTATATTATGTACCAAACCTGGTACACATCATGTTGTAGCATTGTTTAAGTGTGCTAACTTGGTTGTTCCATCATTGTGCTTGTACATGTGCTTTGAAATTTACTGCTACTTCAAGTCATCTACTGGAGACTCTTCAAGTGTTTTTTGCTGCCTACAGGCTTTTTGTCTGGATTGTGTGTTTGGCTCCTTTGAGTTTTCTTTGATTTGGTATTTTTGCCAGTCAAGGTGGCATCTGAGGGTGCTGGACACTATTTACACGCAATGTGGAAGATGGAGACAAAGGGGTAGAGTGATCCTGTGGCCAGGTAGACTTCAAGGAAGAAGGCTACATACCCCAGACCCAGTTCTTCAGTAAGTCATGGTGATATGTGAATAAGGGAGGGTGTTTGGTTGTTGGACATTTGTCTTGGCCTGCAGTGTGATGGGCACCCTGACATTGTTATTGTGGTGTCCTACGTACATGATGTGTTCTGCTGATCAATGCCTGTTCCTGTGTTGTGTTTATCTTTCTGGTGCGAGGGGATTGGTGTGGTTTGACATGCTGGGGTGTGCACATAGGCAATGTTCACATGTGATGTGTAGAGGACACTGATGGTCACTTGATTGGACATGCATGTATTGCATGCATGTCCCTACTGACACACACACAGTCGCACTATGCTCCACCACATGTACATCCACCCTTCCATGTCCAAATGTGCACACAGTTTGCCTTCTGGGGATCACTGTGTCCCTGCAGCGCATGATCTATGACCATTTGTGGATCCTGTACATGCGTCAATTGTTTATTTATTTATTTATTTTTTACTTTTCATGTGATGCTCAAGGTGTGTCTCTGATACAATGGCTGGTCACTCTGCTGTGTGCTGAGCAGCGTGTTGGAGGAGAAGCACACAGCACACATATTCAGGAGTAGGGATTTTGCCTTGGCCAATGTGCATGTGAACAGGCATTGATTGATATGCTCATGCTACAACTGTTGGTATGCATTTGGGTATGACTTACTTTGTGTGGGACGTTGTTGGTCAGTCATTTCATCTGATTCTATGTCAGGCATCATTGTCTGAGGCCACTGTGCATTTTTCACATGTCAATGTGTACATTATTGTTAATGTGTTGGTGTTTTGCTATTGCTTGCCATGTCATGTTGTGGTTTTGGTGGCTTTGTGTGACATACCAGTGATTGACATGGCCTGTTTTTCAAGTCTGTGTGATACACACCTTGCATGAGTACGTTTTGGTCACACAGGATTGGTTAGGCTTGAGCAGCTAGGGATGCACACAATGTGGCACTTCCATGGCAACATTCTCAGGGTGGTAAGGTTGTGACAGTTGACTGTCTCTTTGTCATCATCGATTGTCACCTGGTATGTGCCAGGCCTGTGTGCACTCCGCAGGGGTGGGAGTTTAGGTGAAAAATGTAGCCACAAGCTGGGTCCGGGCTGCCTCGCCACTTGCCCTATCCCCTCCCATGGGCAGCGCCTGTGCCTGTGGGTGGGGATGTGGGGGCACCACCATGTCCACCAGCACACCCTGCCGTGCAGCAACATTGTGCGGGACACATGCTGCCACAATTATCCTGCACACTACTGGGGGTGCATAGAGTAGCTGCCCGCCAGAGCTTTCAAGGGAGCGGAAGCGTGACTTGAGCACTCCGAATGTGCGCTCCACTATGCCCCTGGTTACAATATGGGCAGCATTGTATCTTACCTGGGGTGGTGTGGTGGGGTTCTGGATTGGCGTCATCATGTGGTTGCTCAGAGGGTAGGCACTGTCCACTGGAGAGGTGATAATGGTTGTGATTATTGGGGTTTGTGTATTTGTCTGTGTGTGACATGCATGCATGTGCACAGGCATTTGTACGCACCTAGGAGCCATGTGTCTCCATGCTGCCCAGCTTCCAGGGCCCGGCTCAGGGTGGACATTCTGTATATGAAACTGTCATGGGTGGAGCCTGGGTAGTTTGCATAGACAGAGGTGATGATTCCCTTTGCATCGCATACTACCTGCACGTTGATGGAATGTCAGTGCTTGCGGTTTCGATAGATGTGCTCAGTGGCCCTAGGTGGACGTAGGGCCACATGGGTGCAATCTATGGCACCGAGCACTTTGAGGAAGTGTGCCACCCTGTAAAAGTCCTGGACTACGGCTTGCCTTTCTGCGAGTGTTCTGGGCATGCATATGTGCCTGCGGACTGAGGGGCGCGCAGTCATGATTGCCAACACCTGGTGTAGGCAGCTTGACTGCATGGCCGGTAAGACGCCCCCACTATGGCAGTAGTCCGCTGAAATGACCCAGTGGCCGAAAAATGCAGGACATTGAGCACCTTCTCCATCTTCCCACTCCCTGACCAGGTCTGGGATGATGCGAGCGGAAACCTATACCTGCTGTAGACCTGGTCGTCAGGCATCCCAAAAAGGCTAGTCCAGGGGGAAAAATGCAGGCCCTGGCTATTCTTCTCCTCCTGCGGTGTCCCACGTTCAGTGCTGTGACAAATGGGGAATTCATCGTAGCTGTATATACGTGTTTGTTGTTTGCGCGCACTTTTATACTGTGCGCGGGGATGCTTATGCCTGCCTTCCTGTGGCAAATGTGTTGACGCCTGTGCGCGTCTTTTAGTGTGCGCTTGTTTCCCGTATTCGAATCCATGAACGTGCGTGTGGGCGTTCCGTGTATTTCCCTGCAGTACTTCCCCAGTCACTCCTTCTTTTTCACACTTTGTTCCCCATTCCGCGGGTTACGCCCTGTGTCCTGCTCCCTTTTTGGTGTGTGCGCCGACGTTGTGCGCTTTCCCTGTGCGCGTTGCACACGGCGTTCAGGTTGTTGCAATGACGTGTGCACCCGTGTGCACCACTCACGGATTTTGTGCGCAACCAGTGGAAAACACGCACAGGCCCTTCCTTGAATCTCACGCGTGCGTTTGCTTTTTCACGCTTGCGCCACCTTGTGCCAGCTTGCGCTGAGATTTTCGGCACACATTTGTTCCATGAATCGGCCCCTATATTGTGACAGGGACAACTCTGGGAAGCTGTAGCCAATCCAGTTTAAGGTAGCAGTGACAGGCGGTCTAGGCTAAGTTCTTCAGAGGGGTGAGAGTGTAAAGGGTCCACAATGAGGTCACACAATGGGAGTCATTAATTACACTTAGACAGGATGTATAAAAATACAGTTATTTAATTATGGCCAGACACACTGTAAGAAAAATGAACACGAGCAAGTAGAATTATCAACCAATACCATCAAACTAAAACACATATATACAGTCACAGGTTCAAGTGCATGATACAAATCAAAATACTCCTGGAAGGGAATTAATAGGTCAGTATCGCACACACAAAAAGGTCCACATAGAGGATCCCTAACTAATATTGTCCAACCCTAAATTGCCTGGGGCCTTGTGCCCTATTGTTCAGGATACAAAGACAGCACTCATGAGGCAGGAGAAAATGTAGGTAGGGTCTCTGGGGTCCAGTGATGGATTCTTAGAGCCAGGGTTCAAGATAGACAATTGTCCAAAATTACCCCGAACAGTTAGAAGTCTTGCTAGGTCAAGTATTGGCAAAGCCAATAGGTTTTAGATAAAGGATTTTATGAGTCCATTGACTTACAATGGGAGATATAGGGGTATGTTAAAAGCTCAGTAACTTACCCCCTCACTCCGAATCTTCCCAAGACTTCCCAGAACAAAGGAACGTGTCCTGGCTTGCTTTTCCCACCAAATTCCACAGACCTCGATTTTCACGGGTTGCAGGTTCAAGTGATTCTCCAGTTAGGCTCTTTTGCTGGTGCAAGGAATCTTGATAAAGAAATGCAGAAAGAAATGATGCAGCACCCTTCTCAGGACTGGAGGCGGGTCAGAAAAGCAGGTCTCGGACTGTGCACGCTGTGCACAGCAATACAGCAGGACTCAATAGCCACGGTGTGACTTTCCAGTCTTTCTCGGGTCCCCTTGGCGCTAGGATGCCAAAATTTGGCAGAGGGTGTCGTTGCCATGGTAGCTGAAAGTGTGCTAAGTTTCAGGTGGAAACTCAGAACGGCAACGAAGATAACCGGTAGCCCAAAAACAAAGCTGGTCAGCCACAGGACAATTCCCGGGCACTTCCGAAGGCAGTTCTTGTGCTGGGCACCGAGTAGGCTTCGGGAATGGATGGTCCATCCATTCCTGGGGTAGTAGCACCTTTGCAGGCCTACTGGAGATCACGAGACAGACAGGGCTCCACCAGGACTGCAGCAGAAGTTGGTTGCTGTTAGGGAGAATTCTCATTCTATGGCTAATTTCCCTTACCTATAGAGTCCCCCAGCAGCTTTGCTGGATTTGAAGGGTTTGTTTCTTTCTCCTGCTAAGAGTGAGGCTCTTTTACTCACTCTTAGGCACTTTTTGCTATGTGTGTTCTAGGCAATTTTTTGTGTTTAATGCCTATGGGATTTTCTCTCCCTGATAGGAACCATCTTTATTCACAAGTGTTACACCGCACCCTCCGTGCAGTGATACAGGGGTGTCATAGCGACCCCCAAACATAGACTCCATACCCTGGGACTGACTACTGTCTCCCAGGGCATGTAAAGTCCCCATTGACTTTACTAGGCATTTTTTATGAGCTAAACCAGTACAACCCATCTTACTATGGAGGTACTGGGAAGGGTTAATAGTTTTTCCCCGGTGTTCATTTTCGAGAGGGTACCAAACAGTCCCTCTCTCAAATGTTTCTGGCTGGTGGCAGTGGTTACTACCAAAAATATTCAACTGCAAATATTTCCCTATGGGATTTTCCCATTGTTCGAGGCTACCACTTTTACTGACAGCCTCTAACATACCGCTGGTTTATTTTATTATTAACTTTACTCCAGTAGGTTTTATTTGCCAGAACTTTAATATAAATTCTTTCTCGTGTCTTTCTCTAAACTCCTAACCCAGGTCGGGGATCCTTTGTTCGTCCTTTTGGCGGTCTTCTGCCAAGAAGTCCTCTTTTCGACGCCACTGAGTCTGGGGTGGATCCATTGTGTGGGAGGGGGAGTAGGACCCCTGGACAGGGTTACCTCAGCAACCCATGTCACACTCTGCCCTGATAGGCTGGAGGGTCTCCCGCCAAGAAGACCACTCCACTGTGTGAGTGACAGCTAGGCTGTATGAATGGGGATCTTTTCGCATAAAAGCAGGATCCTGAGGACTGGAAGAGCAAGACGTTGCCACTGAAACTAAGAAGCCGGAGAGGAGAGAAGCCAAAGACCTCTGCAACGACTGAACAACCGGTGAAGCGCTGCTGCAGCGTCTTAACACTTTTCTCCACACAACGAGAGAAGATCTTCAGCTGCAAGAGCCTTCTTCCCTTGAGCTGGTGGGGCCAACCAGTTTGCCAATCGCCTTCCTGGACCTGCCCTGGTCGAATCGCCAGTACCCCATACTCGGAGACCGGATAGCCAGGCACCCGTCCACCCGGACCGCGATTCAAAGGAGCGTACCTTTTATTCGTTGGGCAGCACTGCGGCTGGTTTCATCGTGGGGCAGTGCAGTAACTCGAACCTTCCTCCATGACGAAAGCTTCTCTTCCTCTGCTAGATCCCCTGAACTGCAGGAATTACCAGGAACAACCGCCACCGCAGGAGCCTCTTCTTCATTTTAAGGTACATTGTTCCGCCAGGCTGCCCTTTTCGCGTGGTAGTGCTAAAGGTGTTTTAAGTCCTTTACCTACCTGTTGGGTTGGCCGCCCCTATCCTCTAACATTGTCTTTCACCTTCTGCATCCACCTTTTCGAATCGTTAACCAAAGACTTGACTGCAGCTACAAGAACATTTTGCTCCTGGGCCCTTTTGCCCTGTACCACTGACTCTGGCTCAGCCCTATTGACTCGGGCTGAATTTGTTAGAACTGCCTTCTTTACATTGCTTCTCAACTAGAACTGTGTTGATGCACCTAATTCTTATAACCCCCTTTTCCTTCCCGCTTTTAAAACTTGTGAAGTGCCATTTTGCTCGGTTTTCATTTAAGTATTCTCTATGCTAAAGTACTGCCTTGCCTAAACTTGTTCACAAACCTATGGGAAGTGTTGCTAGGGTGTCTAAGAAGATATTGCTGTATAACTTGTTCTTTCCCTCCCTTGTGAGAAATTGCTAGAGTGCCATTTGTGTTTGGTTTTCACTGTGTCGTTTTGCTCAGTTTTTACTCTTGCTCAAACTTGTCTACAATTTAACTAGGGAGTTCTGTATACTTTTCTTGACTGATTTTAACTTGCTTTATTAATTGCTATTAATGTGTTGAACTGGAAGTGTGTAAAATAAATATATATATTATTTTTAATACAAAGCTTTGGTCAGTGTTTCCTCGTGCCATAGTACTGTAGCCCTATTGTGTAAACACTGAATACTGCTCATCTCCCTCTTGAGATACGTCTGACTGCTTAGCCACAGCTACCAACTAAATCTTTGTGGTACAGACTGATACCAAAGGGGATTTATTGCTCATACCTGTAGTCTTAATCTTCTGTAGTGCTCCCTAAGGGAACTGCACAGGATTCTGCCTAACATTGCCAGGCCTCCTTCAGACAGGTTACAGGTTTCTTTGGGGGTCTTCTCAGCTGGACGGATTCTTGGCTCCTTGAGGTTCTTCCAGGATCTCTGAGAAGGCATGCAGGGGCCCTCTTTTTATCCTAAAAGCCAGGTAGGAGTCGAAACTCCCACTAGCTAATGGCAGAACTATCCCACACAAACACACCTCACAGTGGTCCAATCAGGACCACTGGTGGGAACATTCATGCATACCACTAAGACACACAGAAAGCAGGATGTGTATTTGGGTCTGACTGACCCAGCCCACATCCTGCCTGCCAACACAAAAAGCCCTCCAGTAGCCCGCCAAAAGCTGCTGCTTTCCCGGGCACTGGTAGTCCTTATAAGGATCTTCCTGGACTCTGATGCCAGGAAGAAGGCTAAACAACAAGATGCAAAAAGAATGGGCGAAAAATCTCGTCGCACGGCCATGTTTGGCCAGTAGTCACAGTAAGTAGCCAAACGTGGTAAACCCTGTTAAGCTAACATGAAATTTACCAAAAAGTGGGGAAAAGTCACTGATGCCACCAGCCCATCTTTTAAGCACCTCAGAATAACCAAACAATCCTTTGATTGTCAGTCTAGGGCAAAACAAAAATGAACCCCATTGCACTGCAGTGTAAGCTGCTATGTGCAATGATAAAAAGCTACCACATGTGATACAAAAGTAACCCCAAGTAGCAACACAGTCACAAGACTAAGGGAAACACGGTTTCCCAGTACTGATAGCCTTAAGGACATATCAGGTCCCCATAACATGTGAGCAAAGGCCAGTGCAGTGAAGCTTAAGGCTTCACTGTACTGCAAAAAGTACAGGTAAGATTGAAAAATAAAAGCAAAAAGTTTGGGGGTTCCATAAAGATGGATGGAAAGGTGCAGTAAAGAGAATATTTCCTAACAGTTACCTATCCACAAAAATCGCTGAACCAAAACCAAGCTGTTGTCAATTCAATATTTTGGACCATCTGTCGAAAGATTTGCTAATCCCGCTGAGGACTAGGAAAGACACACCAATCTTGCGGGATTACTCGATAAACTCTATATACCGCCTGAGCGAAACCATGTGACGGTTGGCAATGGGGCTGATGTCATTTATGATAGCAAACTCCCCGTCACTAATTCATTTTCTGGACACTTATGTGACTGCTCCCAGGGCTATATAAGACCTAGTAACGATACCTCTTCAGCCAGAATTGACAAACAAAACTGCCCTAACATAGTTCCCCCAGTCCAGGTGCAGCCATCTAACCCTGAATTTGGGTTACTAAAGTCCAATGCGGTTATTCCTAGGCCACCATATCGAAAAAATGTCAACCTTCCGATCCTCAATATATCATCTTAATATCTAGCACGCTAGGTGCAGCAATACCGATATGCCTAAATCGAATGAATATCTCACTAGTATTAGCAGAAGTACCTACACTGAATGCTATATCCTCTGCTGACATTGCGAGGCTCGCTTTCCATGAAAATAAGGATGTATCGCGTCTACATATCCACCTCCGATCAA
Source organism: Ambystoma mexicanum (assembly GCF_040938575.1). Classification (NCBI taxonomy): domain Eukaryota; kingdom Metazoa; phylum Chordata; class Amphibia; order Caudata; family Ambystomatidae; genus Ambystoma; species Ambystoma mexicanum. The sequence continues at coordinate 16,196,875 of NC_090923.1, read as the reverse complement.
AATTGCTACTCGACTGAGTCCTGGCTGAAAGAGCCTCACTTCAAAATGTGGGATTTTCTGTGGAGGAATGGGAGGTTGAATACAAAGATGATGGTTACACTCCTGAGACAATCCCAACACTAATTCCCTTAAACGATGGAAAGAGGGAACCCAACATCGAGGGATGCGATTGGACAGAGCTGCCACAATTCACGGGCCTACTCATTCCAGCAACTGGGGGCTTGAACGATGAAAATGGCAATATTCAAGTAAATGGGGAACTGATCATTATTTCATGGCATACTGGGGGGCATGGCCATCTTTGCACACATTTGGCAGCTTTAGAGGTACTGCAGCGTGCCCCGTGCATATTGCTGCAGGAGACCTCTCTTACTTCTAATCCTGTGTTGGATGCATATCAGCTTATTCTCAAGCAGCAAAATGCAATGGGAGAGTTAGGCCCTATGGCGACTTACTAATTGCCTTAGGATTTGACCCTTCAGTAGCCCCGCGTCAAGTTGATAACTTACCCTATGGTATTTTGGCTGTAGAGCTTGAATTCCTGACTATTGAGCTTGGTGTCTTTCTGCTGATTATCTCTTGGCACTTGGGAGTGGGTAAATTGGAGAATTTCCTTTTGTCTACTGTCAACCTTGTATGTGACTGGAGGTGCTCGAAATGAGGTTTGTTGTGTTCTGTTAGCTGGAAACTTGAGACTTGAATACAAAATGTATTTTTGTCTCAGTTGACATGTTAGATAACATCAAATCTGACATTTGTGAACAGCAATCAAAAAACGGCTTGGAATGGAGTACTACTCTCTCCTCTCTGGATGTACACTCCCTGGATGACCAATTCAGAATAAATTACTCATTTTAATACATGTGGTTTAGGGGTACAAGTCAAAGTATTAACAACTACATCTTTGTTGACCCTGAGTTGATGGAACTCTTCTCTGACTTTTCGATAAGCCCGACGGATTGGAGTGACCATTGCATGCTGCGGCCCTCGATACATCTTTCATTCCCAGTTTTTAAAAAAGCAATTCTGGGTCCATCCAATCTAAAAATTTGCCCAGGTGGCCACGCTGTTGGATGTATGGCTGTGAATATTAACAAAGCGGTCCATCATCTGCTCAAAGCAATAACCAGCACCACATGCGAATGGAAGCTTAATACGTTTAATGTTGTGAATTACGAAGGCTTCATTAACTCTCTAAGCTCCAGTGCGAAGTATATTTCGAAACCACGCATTGCTCTAAATGTAAGAAACACCTTCACGTCTATGATTCACATGTATCCCAAACTAAATATTTAATAAGTTGAACTTTAAGATCTATAAAGTGCCAGCCCATTCTGAATGACTCGGAATTCACTCTGCTTAAACTAGTAATACAAAAATACAGACTATTCTATAAACAACGGCGTGCAGCCTTATTTCAGTGAGACACAGAATTGGTACTCTAAATCTTGTCTACAAAAGTTGTTGGAATGTTCTGGACCTTAATAAATGGTCTTGAACTACCTACATGCATCACACAGATCAATGCTGGCGCTGAAGAAACATGTGCAGAGTACTTCTCAAAACTAATGCAGGGGTTTCTATAAAACCATATGCTGCGTCATCTAGGAATATATCTCTACATGACGCTGTCCTTAAAATGAGTTGGGAAAATGTCTACAAATTGATTTTAAAAAAAAGTAAACCTCTTAGAACTGCTGGACCGAACTGGCTGTCGAACGCTATTCTTAAATCTGAACCAAGGAATTGGGTTAAGGTCTTCAGAATTCTAGTCAAAAGTGTAGTATCTTCCAAGACCTTTCCAACCTCATGGCAAACAGCGTATACTGTCCCAATTTTTAAAAAAAGGTCTGAGGACCAACCCTACCGATAGCAAGACCTTTTCCTCGATCCTTCTTCAATGCCTGGAGAGTTGGGCCATGTCATCTGCAAGATTATCTAAATTCCAGGCTGGTTTCCAAAAAAGGGTATTCCACATCTCTTAATGGATTTATTTTTAGACAAATCCAACAGTCTACATGGGATACCACCCACTCTTGTACCTATGTGGCATCAATCGACTTTTCAGCTGCCTTTGATTGCGTAGATCGTGCAAGGTTGTGGAGCAAGCTCAAGCAGTCTTTAGAACTTCTTATAGCCCTTCATGCAAACTCATCGGTAAAGAGAAGGCTAAATAAAGAAGGGGTGATGTCTAGACTCATTCCAACTGATTCAGGCCTTCGACAAGTGTGTACACTAGCGGCATGTCTGTTTAATTTGTATGTGTCTGATGCTAGTGACTATTTAACTTCTGCTGCACTAATCTCTCCAAAGGTGGGTTCTCAACATCTGTCCTGGCTCGCATACGCGGACAATTTTCTCCTTTTTCGATAAATCGGGCTTGGGCTTATGACGTCAACTAAAGCAGTTCTCGACATTTGCCTCTGATAACGAGCTCAAAATTAATTCTAAAAAAAATAGAATTCTGGTAATATCAAGGAGCCCAAACAAATGATTACAAACATGGTCATTGGCTGATATGAGCATTGTCTCAGCCTGCCATATGATATACCTCACATATATGATATCAGCAGCCACAGGTATTGTCGACGTGAAGAATGTGCTGTACCAGAGAACGACTATGATGGTTTCTCAAGCTTTGGCGATAAACAAGAAATATGGGTCTTATTCCATTCTCCCTGTCCTGCAATTTTATATAGGTAAGGTATTTCAAAAACTAATTTACAGCCAGGAACTGCGCTATGAGTCAATTCTGAAAGGCCTCGAGTTATGGGAAGCAAGGTTGTAGAGGTCTGTGCTAGGAGCTCCAAACTGTATTCTGCTAGCGGCAATAAGATTTGAATTGGGTGGAATGGAACTTGCTTTCTTCATGTACGAAAATACTTCTCTCCTCTGGTGATTCTTTATACGTGAATCTGCATGAAACCATGAAGCCAAATTTTGGTACGAAAAAGCTTAATGTTGTCACGTCGATTGGGACACGTTCTGCGCAAATTCTATGTAAAATAAATATGAATATAGATACCTTAATTTCAAATCCCAATAATGTAAAACATAAATTGCTAGACTTTGACTGGATTGACAATTTATAGAAATTACATAGCTAAAAAAACAAGGAGAGACTGCGCCATACCTTGCTAAATTCCCAGAAAAACATCACAGGCACATTTATATCTATTGTCTACAAAACATATTCCCTCGCGGCATAGACACATTGATTCTGAGGATGTCGATTTTGAGGCAACAAGACACTTCCTCTCTTTCAGTAAGGAACTGAACACAAAAATGGAATGTTACCTGGCAAAAATGTATCCTAATCACCATTGGGCTAATGCGCAACACATATGGCTTGACTGAGGTATTATTAGCCGAACAGAATTGTCATGGAAAGGCAGAGAGACAGAAAAAAACACTGATGCTAAAGTTAGGATGAAGGAGTGAGCTCCATTTGATCCCCATGGGAGTGGGCGAGGGGTGAGTGAACGGCGACTGAAGTAAAAGAGTTGGCAACGCCAGGGCAGGAAAGAGAGGAGGGTGCGGAAGGGTCAGAAGACCAAGGAAAGAGCATTTTGTTAAGAAACTGGAACAGACAAGACAGTGAGTAGAGAGGGAAACTGTAAGGGAAGAAAAGCACTATTTTATACCACCAAAGGGTATGGAGTCATAAGAAGAATGCAGTAGCAGGATAAGAGCGAGGGCAGCAGGTCTTTTTCCATCGTTGCTCAGACTTTCAAAGGGAGGACCTGTGGGAAGGAAGGGAGGGAGAAAGCCAGGATGAGGGGGTCTATGAGAAGTACAGGAGAGTCGAGAGGGCATTGTGAGAACTAAGAGTGAAGAGAAGACTGTCATGGAAGGTAATAGCAGCATAATCAGGAGAGAAGGTAGAGAAAATATCAGGAGAAGGAAGCGAAGAGGAAGGAGACGAAAGAAAAGCAGTGCTATCAGAATTGTGTCCATCATTCCAAAAGAATTAAGAGTGCAGAGGTGGAAGGCGGGTGAAGAGACGAGAGGTATGAGAGAACGTGGTCAGACGAATCAATAGGAGAAGACTAGACACGTAGCAGGAAGGTTAGAAGAGAGAATTAGGTCCAGAGAAGGGCTGGAAACATGGGAAGCTGGAAGGGGGAAGCCGCATGGCAAGGTCGGCCTGCCCCAAAGGCCTGCTTCTAAGGCCTTCAGAATTCTCGTCCGCTCTTCATCGATATCCGCCTTCAATGCAAGAGATCCAGCCCTTTGCCACCCTGCCACAACCACTTCCCGGGTGAAAGTTAGCTCTGTGACTCTGTCTTGCACTATGGCTGGGACAACCCTTAGGGGAACCAGCAGGGAAAGCAAGTGGCAAAGTGTACCACCATCACACAGCATCTGCCGACAATTTGGTGTTAGCATTCAGAATTATACATTTTTAACATTTCAACATCTTTCCATGTTGTGCTGTTTGTATGTTTTGTATTTTCCTGTGATGTCATTGTTATGGGAATTATTATTTTTCAAACTTGAAAAATCCTACATCTTTCTGGTCACAGAATGTTGGCAAGTGTGAGGAAAGCGTGAATCTGCCACTTCTTTCAAAAATACTGCACCCATTGACAGTTCAATTTCTGCTAAGAATGAGGCTATGTGCACTTCTGGTGCTATTAGTATCCCCCTACCCGGACCCACCCCTTTCCTCAAGCCAATATACCCCCACATGTCTTCTGCTGAGGTCGCGATGCAATCGACCCAGACCGCAATTAAAAGGAGCGTACCTTTTAAACTTCGTTTGGCAGCACCACGGCTGGTTTCATCCCTGGGTAGTGCAGCGACTCGAACCTTCCTCCACAACGAGAGCCTCTCTTCCTCTGTTGGATCCCTCGACCTGCAGGAACTACCAGGAACAACCGCCACTGCAGGAGCCACTTCGTCATGTTTAAGGTACATTGTTCCGCCAGGCAGCCCTTTTTCTGTGGCAGCCCTAAAGGTTTTTTAAATCCTTTAACTACTAGTGGGGTCAGCCTCCCTCTCTCTTAACATTGTCTTTCACCTCACATCTACCTCTTCAACAATTTTCTACTAAAGACTTGACTGCAGCTACAAGAACATTTTTGCTCCTAAGCTCTTGGTCCTGTACCACTGACTCTGGCTCAGGCCTATTGACTCTGGCTGATTTGTTAGAGCTGCTCTCACCAGATTGGTTTTCAATGAGAAATGTGTGGATGCACTTAAATCTTCTACACCCCTCTTCCTTCTTACTGTTTTAACTTGTGGAGTGCCATTCTGCTCAGTTTCCATTCACTTATCTTTTGGCTAAAGTGTTACTGTGCATTACTTGTTCGCAAAATTTCAGAGAAGTGTTGCTAGGGGGTGTCTGAAGGTATTTCAGTTTAACTTGTGCTTTCCCTCCCTTTCGGTACATTGTTAGAGTGCCATTTGTAGTTGGTTTTCACTGTGCCATTTTGCTCAGTTTTCACTCTACCCTGTGCAAGGGCTGTGTGGTGAAGTGCCACATCGCCCATCCGCCTGCTCCCCGAAATATATCTGCTGCCTGGAGCGCCTCTCCCACCCCCACCCTCTTGCCCAAACATGCACACCCAAATAGGAACACAGTCAAGCCTGTACTGCACTTGTGCCCTAAATGGCTACATTACCTTTCCATGTCTGCTGGCCATGCTCCGGGGGTCTTAAAACACGAGCGACATACGCACATCCCTCCCAATCAACATAGATGAGGCAGGCGAGGCGTGCCGTCCCTGGTCCTCTGCCAACGTGCTTGCCTACCTTTGCCTAGAGCAGGAAAGACCACTTCCCAACAAGTCCTCTTCCCCACACTGGGCTACTTGCAAGCAGCTCCTTGCTAAACTTATGCATAGACAATCCCGCCTCCCCTCCTCCCTCCATCAAGTGGAGAAATGACACTATACACTAGATCACCCCGTGTCCCCACTGCACAGTCTCTAGAAATACTTGGCGAGCGTACATCCCCCCCAGGTATGAGCATCTCTGTATGAGCAACTAAAAAGCCATGCAAGACAAAATGAACTCCTAACAGATGAAAATCCTGGCCAAACGAGTTCTCCTTAAGAATCTATCCCCTCCACCCCCCACTACCCCCCAGTCTACCTTTGCATCCCTGGACATTTCTGGGATGTTTCTGAAACGGAGGTTGCAGCCATTCTCAAGAGCCTGAAACCCTCAAGGTGTAAAAAGGATATCTGCCCCGCCACCATCATCAAGGACTGCACTGAACATTGTATGCCGTCCTCACTAACTTTACCAATGTCTCCTTTGCTTCAGGCTCAGTCCCTGCTTGCCTGAAGAAAGCCTGGGTCCTCTCCCTGATCAAGAAACCTATGCTAGACCCTTTGGCCCCGAACAACTACCGCCCGATCACAACAGTCCCCTTCCTCCAAGAAATACTCGACAGGGCAGCTTACACTCAAATCTAGCATTACATGGAAAACCACCATTTCTTGGGCAGGCGCCCGTCTGGTTTCCAACCAGGCCATGGAACAGAATCAGCTTTGCTAGACCTAAAAAATCAGCTTGATGCAATCAAGGACAAGGGAAATCCATCCCTTCTCCTTTTCCTGGTCTGCTCGGCCGCATTGCTACTGGTCGACCACAAAATAATGTGCCACCACCTGAAGTCCGCTGCCACCTTCTCTCCAAAAGCCAGCCCCCACCAGCAGAGTTGTAGTGTGGCAGTCCAGAATGGGTGCCGGTACGGTGCGACAGGCATCCTTATTTCCAGACCGCTACACTTATAATCAGGCCCATGGTCTCTTAATGGCTGTAAGAAAAGCCGTAAAATAGATTTGGTATCAATTGAATATGACCATGCTGCAAATATAAGCCACATCTGAGAAAAATAGTTCCATCGGTATTGAGCTTACTGCTATAGGTGGGAGTGGCTCCCCCGATACAGCTCAATTAAAAAGAGTAGTTCTCTCAAAAAGCAAAAAGAAAAGGCTTTGTGAGTCACTGGAGTCAAACATGCAATTCCAATGCTTCAGAAATCAGGGCACAAAGTTATATGCCAGGTGTCTACAGGAATTCGCGAAGGAAAAAAACTGCCTTTAATGAGAGGCCTGTTGAGATCAAGGGTGATATTGACGTCCCTTCATTCCTTCTACCAGTCTACATTAGCACCGTAGGCGGGGTCGCTGGCCAATCAGGAAGCTCGGAACGCCTGCTGGCTTCTCTGGTATAAGCCTGTGTTCAGTGCTCCCCTACAGCCAGGGGTGTTGCTAGGTCTGAAAAGATCAGGGGCTAAGCTAAAGTGGGGACGTGCGGATTTGGGGCTAGCTATAGACTTTTGGTTGTAGTCCATGAGCTTCTATCCAGTGCTACAACCAAAAGACCTGGGGCTATAGCACCCTCAAATCCCCCTAGCAACGTCTCTGCCTACGGCTACGTTCCCCTCACCTCGCTTGCTCCCCCCCACCTTCCCCATACCGCCTTTAGCAACCAGGAGTAACCACTTACAGGCGCTAAAGGCGAAGTGAAATTTTTAAAAAAGCAGCCTTTCTTTTGTCCTCTTATTCGCCTCACCTTCACTTCTGATGCAGGCATGTCATCGCAGGACCGAATAAAGGTAAGTGTTCTATTTTTTTATTTAAAAAATATTATAATGTTGCCTGTAGCAGCTGCGGCACGCGGGTGCTATAGCTGAAGAGATTTTTTTTTTAATCCTATTTTTATTCAGTCTTCCATGCAAAGTCTGCCTGGTGCAGGCACAACATCGCAGCACTGAATAAAGGTAGGTTTTTCTTTCTTTTCTATTTTCATGTTCCCTCTAGCACCCGTGGGGATTCTACAGGCGAAGTTATTATTATTTTTTTTAAAATGAATTTACCTTGCTGTTTGGAGCAGTGCCGCACAATGTCTCCCAACTCTGTTTATTGACGTGGACTTGGAAACAACAGCGCAGCGTCTCACGTCAAGGTAAATACATTAAATGTTTTTAAGCCATTAGCACCTGCTGTGAGGGCTCAGAAACGTGAGGGGGGTGCTCTGTGAAAGGTTTTCAAAACGTGCCATTTTATTAGATGGATAAATGCCTCACTATTTCTGCTTAACAAGTGTTTCCCTGCCTAAAACTAAAGGAAACACTCTAACAACAAAGTGTCTGTCCTCACACTTATACAACAAATCAACAAGGAAATATATGGCAGTTTAACAACAACAAAATGAACATTATAATCAACACCACAACAGCTGCTTCTTCTGAAACCTGGGAGAACATCCCTTCCCCAGTTTCCAGCAAGCTTTTCTTTAACTGTTCAAAAAGGACGAGGACATCCTGCATCATAACAGAAAGATTAGCTTGAGTTCTCTTTTAATCCAACTTGACAACCCAAAAGATTCCCACTTGGATTCCAAAAGATGACAGGCAATGCTTCCTTCCTCCTGGACCTCTTGTATCAGAAGGGAAGCCATCCTGCCAACCTTGTTCCACCTTTGTATTATTAACCAAATGCTGATAATAACTCTTTCTCTCCTTCACACTTCCTTGGCTTTGACAATGTGGGTTTGAAACCTTCTCTACACCTGAGCAATATTCTTCACACACACTAACACACTCAGTTATTTCCCTTTGGCTTAGGCAACCCTGATTTTTTTATCAATTGCCTTCATGCGAGCCCCTTTTGGCTTTGGCAATGATGGTTCAAGTTCACTTCTCGAGATATTGCCCCTGTGTGCGGTTGGCTTTTATCTTGGCAGTCTCTTTTTCTATCTGCTTGGTATGCATCACAATTATCAACTTGTTTATATCAGTTTGGTATTCAAAAGGAAAACTGGATTTAAGCAACGTGCAGTCATGGAGAATTCCGGAAGTCACAATAGAATGGTGAACTCACCAGGCTTGCCGTGCGTGTCCTTTTGCCTCGCTGCTTCCAGCTCATCCGCTTCAGTTCTCCTACACGGTCCGGTCACGTCTCCTGCACGGCTTCCCGGATCCAGCGCTGGCTGCTCTCCTGCCACCGCTGACCGCTTCACAGTGGGGAGAGTCATTGCAAGGTGCGCTTTCCACTGCTCAACCTCTGCAACAGCCCACACGGCTTCGCCAGCTCTCCGGTGCTCGGCTGCCACCACTAAGCCTTTTACTGTGGGGAAAGTAACACAAAGGCACCCTTTCCACCTCTGCAGCTGAAATCTAAAGTCGCAACAACCCTTCCAGGACCAATATCAACTTCTCAGAACACTTTTGGTCCAGGCATCCAGGCTCTTCTGCGATTTCTTCCTCTGCTGCCTTTTGGAGGCTTCAAAACTCCTCCAAACACTACTACCACTGCCCTGCTGCTGCTTTGGCTTCCTTGCCTTCCTCCAGCTTCGTCTGATGTCCTGCACCTGAGGGGGCTTTTTATACCTCTCAGTCACCCTCAGGTGTGGGTCATCAACCTTAGTAAGCTGTGTAAAGACTGGAGGAGGGTTTCTGTACACCTGCTCTCTATAGGGCAGAGTAGAAGCACAGAGCACCCCAGCCAAGATTCTCTATGCAGTAACGAAGGCTGAGCAATCAAGGCTTAAGCTCTCAGTAGGTGATGTGGGCTGGTTAAGTACAGTGCAGTACCCAAGCCCCCACAAAGGAATGTCCCTCGCTATGTTAGGTTATGACACAGTTCTTTATATAAATAAGGTTCAATATATATATATACACAGTATCAATAACACACTTTTTACTCTGGCAATTCTAATATAGTAAATCTGTATAGTGTCTATGTGTCTTGTCTATTGATTCCTTTAAAATGCACCAACTGCTGACCGTTTCTATGGCATACAAATCAAACAGTAATGTGTATGAGCATCAGACGTAGGAAGGAAGACAAGTCAGGTTAAACAACGGCAGAATACTTTGTCCTGCTAGCATGAGGCAATTCTGTGTGAGGATGCCCCCACCTGGGCAACCTGTAAATAAAGTGTATTAACAAGCCCAGTCCATATATGTTTAAAATAGTCTTGTTTCCCGCTAAAATGTTCTACTACCCCAATGCAACTGAGTTTAGCAGAGTTTCTTCGACGGTTCGTCGATGGGTCCTTCGTGGGGGAAATCCCTTTAAAGCAGGAGCCACAAGGCATCGCGATTCTATGAAGAAAATGTGAACACTGTCTTTGAGAGAGCTGCTTTGACCTTTGCGGTGCTCGTCGATGAACGTTCATGAATGTCCTGTGAAGATGAGGCATGTGGCGCACCTCGATGACAAGAGTAGGCCCAGCAAGGGCGTCGGGTCATCGGCGTTGGTGTAGACGATCGGGACTCGATCACAGCTGGCTTTCGGATCATCATCCGCGTATTTGGGGACTTCAAGTGGCAGGAAACCCATCGTCGGATTTTCCTCAGGTGTCGACGACCAGGGTGGCAAGAGAGTCTTTTGTTTCAAATGTCTTAGGCAAAAGTGGAGAGCTGTGGCTCGGGTTGCTGAGCAGCATGACACCAAGCTGTCCCTGCTTCTGGGCAACACGACATGGGCTTCCAGCGGTTACGGCAAATATCTGAACCGTGGTTGATGACGGTGGACTTCGATGGCCTCAATGTCTGGGTGCTTTACATCAGTTTCTTGGCGGACCCCATCTCCGGTCGACAGCATTTAGAGGACTGATTTCCAGGTCCCCTTGAGGATCAGCTTTTGCACGATGGTCCCTCGTAGCTCGGGAAGAGGTCTCCTAGCCAGGTGCTCTCTTGGATCAGTCCTTGACAGAATCGGCAGCTTTCAGATTGGCGGAGGACAGCAGCAGCAATTCTTCTACTTCTGGCTGGGCTTCAAGGATAAGCAGCTTCTGAACAATTCTGGTAAGTGAGAGGTCCCCAGGTATACTATTCTTTCTCTCATTCACACTAGTGTGCCAGGCTCAGGCAGTCAATCATTCAGAAGTGCAATCATGCAGGCAGACAGCCAATCAGGCTCACAGTGCATTCAGGCCATTCACTTCCACCCAGACACCCATAACAAGGAATGTGGATTAGGGTAAGTACCCAGCCTTTCAGCAAGCCATACTGCATTCATGTCAGTTTCAGGCAGGGCTGTCTCATTCTTTGTGTCACAAACACAAATACCAGACACCCACAACATGGAATGTATATTGGTCACACACTCCATTCACCCAGGTCCCACCGCCAAGGGTGTACCCACAACATGAAATGCTTCCAACACCTCTTTCACTGGGATGGGACCAGAAACAAATAATCGCAGAGACCCATCGACAGGTTACAATAAACGTCTATTTTATCATCATTTTCACAAATCCAGGGACTCCTATCTCACATCTGAGGTTATTATAACGCCACAGACGCTATGACCAAGTCGAACAAAATAACCAGTTTGTCAACCGGACACTACAATTGGCCAGTGCCAAGAGCAGGTACTGCTTAGGGGCTCAAGACGTCATTGAAGCTCATCACAGCACCCCGAATGCCACCAGCGGTGGCTGTCTATTCCAACACATGCAAATCAGGTCCACAGACTCCAGACTCAATCTGGCTCGGACCTTGGAGAAGCCTCCCCACCCACTGCACTCTTTGCTAAAGATACGAAAGAGAGTGCAGTACAAACAAAAACAAAGGGAAAACATACAAGCCACATGTCACTGCTCCTCACTTTAGACGGAAGAGAGTTTGGGAGATGTTCCAACTGGCAAGAAAATACAAGCACAATGCAGGCAAGTAAAGAAAACCACAAAACAAGTGCAATTGACTCAAAATACAGGGCACGTAGACATTCACAGCAAGTGGAACATCAGTAGAGCAACACTGTCCTCAAAAGCACTGAAGAGATGGCGCAAACCAACAAGACAGCGGGATGGGGGAACTGCTCATCACGCAGCATCTGAGCTCTCTTCAGACTTGAGTGTGTGGGCACTGGATCGCAAGACAGTGGCATGGGAGAACTGCTCATTACACAGCATCTGAACGGCTCCAGACTTGAGTATGTGGGTACTGGATCGCAAGACAGTGGCATGGGGGATCTGCTCATCACACAGCATCTGAGCAGCTTCAGACTTGAGTATGTGGGCATTGAATCGCAAGACAGTGGCACGGAGGAACTCCTCATCACACAGCATCTGAGTGGATTCAGACTTGAGTATGTGGGCACTGGATCGCAAGACAGTGGCATGGAGGAACTGCTCATCACACAGCATCTGAGTGGATTCAGACTTGAGTATGTGGGCACTGGATCATAAGACAGTGGCATGGGGGAACTGCTCATCACGCAGAAGCTGAGCGGCTTCAGACTTGAGTATGTGGGCATTGGATCATAAGACATTGGCATGGGGGAACTGCTCATCACACAGAGGCTGAGCGGCTTCAGAACTAAGTATATGGGCACTGGATTGCAAGACAGTGGCATGGGAGAACTGCTCATCACACAGCATCTGAGCAGCTTCAGACTTGAGTATGTGGGCACTGGATCGCAAGATAGTGGCATGGGGGATCTGCTCATCACACAGCATCTGAGCAGCTTCAGACTTGAGTATGTGGGCATTGAATCGCAAGACAGTGGCACGGAGGAACTGCTCATCACACAGCATCTGAGTGGATTCAGACTTGAGTATGTGGGCACTGGATCATAAGACAGTGGCATGGGGGAACTGCTCATCACGCAGCATCTGAGCTACTTTAGACATGAGTATGTTAATTATTGGATTGCAAGACAGTGGCATGGGGGAACTGCTCATCACACAGCAGCTGAGCGGCTTCAGACTTGAGTATGTGGGCATTGGATCATAAGACATTGGCATGGGGGAACTGTTCATCACACAGAGGCTGAGCGGCTTCAGAACTAAGTATATGGGCACTGGATTGCAAGACAGTGGCATGGGGGAACTGCTCATCACACAGCCTCTGAGCAGCTTCAGACTTGAGTATGTGGGCACTGGATCGCAAGACAGTGGCATGGGGGAACTGCTCATCACACAGCATCTGAGCGGCTTCAGACTTGAATTTGTGGGCACTGGATCGCATACTGAAATCGTATTATTCGTTTGAGAACTGTGAGAGGGCACAACATAAACAAGGCTTATGTGAAACATATGGAGCCATTACAATAATGACACTATCCTTGCTTAATGTATCTGGTAAGAGTACTAGATCCCAAGTATACCCCAATATCGAGGCCAAGTGGGAGCCTGAAGCTGATGTCAGCGTGGGAGGGCTCTCATGTGTTAAGGTTACACGTTTGCTCACGGCTGGCCCCTCTTGCCCAATCTCACCACACTCTGCCTTTCTTCCTTCAGTCATGGAAATAAGGGGCTTTGGGGGAAAGCATCAGAGATAAAGGAAAGAAGTCAGAGGACGAGGCGCGTGCACAAAGGAAAGACCGCCTAATGCTGACCCCGGAACTAAACCTCATTAATACACTAATGCAATTACATCTGAAGTCTATGACAAGAATGGAGTATTTCAGACTCCCACATAGGAACAAACAACTCACAACAACCTCATGTTCACTATTATAGACTCAGGCAAATCGATCTCGCCTTTGATATCAATGAGAGCTGAGGGCATATATTCTGCTTTTTGCATAGGAATGCATAACAGCTCAGCACTTAAGGGGTTAAAACATGTACACGTGTTTCTTTCACAAACAAATGCAGGTAGAGAAGAAGGAGAAGGAGAAGAAGGAGGAGAAGAAGGAGAAGGAGAAGAAGGAAGAGAAGAAGGAGAAGGAGAAGGAGAAGAAGGAGGAGAGAGAGAAGGATGAAAAGCCACCAAACTGATCGCATATTCGACAACTGGAGGATTCATGGAAACATCTGGAAGACCTCCAGGAATCAGGGATCTGAAATTGGGAAGCCCACCAGGCTAATGACTCACAGATGCGTTCTACCCATTCTAGAGCAAGAGGTGGTTCCTGTGCTGCACCTGGAGCCCAATGAGGCAGCCAGAGCCTGTCATGAACCCCACATTGGGAAAGCCTCACAGATGAACTCATACATGCATGCATGGACCAGAGATGCTCAAGACTTTGCCAGTGATGGACCATCTCCTTGAGAACTTTGACCTCCAACATTTGAAGAGACATTTTTCCTGACGCCGTAGACGATGGGGAAGTGGGCTCTGGTGATGGCACCAGCTGTTTTGGGGTAACTAGACTGGATGTATGGCATAGCTTCCTGGAATTCCTGTATCCTCCCCCAGCAGTATCCATCACCATATCGGGACACAGTGTATCACACTTGGGTGACTACTCAGGTGTTGTATTCTTCATATGGCACTGTTTTGGTGGTCAGTCAGTGCCTCGTACTCATTCACAATACTACGACTGAAAACCACCTTTCATGTGACAAAGAGAAGTAACTAAACACAGACCCTCACACTCAGATACTGAGAAGTAAGGCCAGCACCTGACACCAGAGACCTAACCACAAGCTGCCACTGTGTAATGAGCTCCCAGCACCCATGTGGGGGCCAAAGAGAAGCAACTAAACACAGAACCTCACACTCAGATACTAAGAGGTAAGGCCAGCACCTGAAACCAGAGACCTAACCACAAGCTGCCCCTGTGTAATGAGCTCCCAGCACCCATGTGGAGGCCATGAGACAGTCACATGCGTGTGGTAGTGTATGCAGAAATGAGGCCCGCACCTGAAACCAGAGACCTACCCACAAGCTGCCACTGTGTAATGAGCTCCCAGCACCCATGTGGGGGCCATGAGACAGTCACATACATGTGGTAGTGTACGCAGAAATGATGAGGCCCCCACCTGAAACCAGAGACCTAACCACAAGCTGCCACTGTGTAATGAGCTCCCAGCACCTTTGTGGGGCCGTGATACAGTGACATACGTGTTGGAGTGTACGCAAGGGGGCTGAGCAGCACATCTCTCCAGCTTCTGTCCAGTCCCACTGAAATGCTCAGGTCACCTTTGAGAATAAGGGGACTTCCGCATGTTGCCAACAAGTGCAAATAAAAAAGGCGCTTCCTCAGGGCTTTTGCTATTTCCACTTGTGTTTGAGAATCTCTCCCCATGAAGCCTGGTGAGTATTTGCAATGTGGAGGATCTGTGATGCGATTCCTCTGCAATGGGGCACAAAAGCTGCCTGCAACCTGGCAGAGAGTGAATACACACAGGGACACAGCCAGGCCATGTGCTGCCCCCCTGCTCCTCACCCTAACACTGGGGACGTTTAGCTTCAAGTGAAGGTGCTGGGTTATAATTCCTGGGAAGCAGAGGTATTTTGGGGCAGATGGATATGCACAGAGATCGCCTCAGGCTTCTTAACAGGTATAGGGTCATTCTATAAATATGAGCCGACACTCCTAGGAAACCTGGTTTGCTGATTACAGAACAGTGTGTCACTACCAGCTGCAACTCCTTCTGAAGGTTTTAATGAACACACCCTCCCCATCATGACACCTCTACCCCATGGATAGCTTCTCCCTTAGCTTTGCCAGCAGTATGGGAAAGGTTACTGTCCTGCACCAGCACAGGTCCTGGATACTTACAGCAGCCCCTGATGAGCTGCATGTCAGCTGTTCCATGCACCCCAAACTCTCTGGGGGGCAACCAGGTACCTCAAGCTGCCATTCTCAGAAGACATGAGGGAGGGAGGATTGGCTGGAGCCTGAGAGGGCATCTATCCACAAGGAGCAGGAAGGACTATGCAGGGTGCAGAAGCCACCAAGGAAAAGGCACACACATACGATGGCGAAAAGAAGGGTCGTAAATACCAGCTGTGCAGTACACCTGACCCTGTGATCATACCCATCACTGGAGATGTGCAAGGGCACTGCCAAGGGTTCAAGAGCCACCATTGCAGGGTTTTAAATGGCATCGGCAAAGCATTAATAAAAAGCCCAGATGAAAGAGTTAGGATTCTGCATCGCCACTGATTGGGAAACAGCGCCACGGATAACGCAGGAGCCATCAGTGACTGTGAGACAGAGGGAGGAAGGTCCAGGGGCAAAGGTCAAGGAAGAAGGATCTCAAGCTCAGGGAGGAAAAGGGACCTCTGATGACCGAGCACTTCCTGCTGAGGCCATGTTGCACCTTCTGAGGATTAGCTCACCTGACTGGGGTTTAAGGACTGGAGGGTCTTCCTTCTGCCCTCTGAGGGTCATTGTCTGAGGGCCGGAGCATGAAATGATAGCTCCACAGCAAGGGAGCGGCTTTTACCCCCCCATTCTCCCTCCAACACATGTTCCTGTGCATGGAGAGGTGGCACGGAGCTGTGTTTTCATCTCCACTGCGCTTTCCTCCTCTGTCTCCTGTGTAAACTTTATTTTTTCCTTCACATCATTTTCATATACGAGTAAAACGAATTAATTCCTATCTGCATCGATTTAGCACCAGCTGACAGCAGGCAGCGATCACAGGGATCCTGTAGTGAACGCTGCCAGCAAAGCATCCTTTACAGGCAGTGTTTACTGTTTCCCCAAAAAGAGAATAACATCGAGGAGTAAACACGATCACGACTGGTTTTAAGCTGCTTTTGTCCATTCCAGCTGCAAAGGTTTGCTATTTCATTTAGGGCCTCTAAGCGCACTTAATGCCCGCCTTATCTGGGGGGAGAGTAAGGACATTCCCCAGGACCCCCTGGTCACCATTAAAACTCACCCTGATCACAGCGGAATCTGGTATTTACAGTTGGAGTTGGAGAAGGACGGAGAGTCACC
Organism: Ambystoma mexicanum; assembly: GCF_040938575.1. NCBI lineage: Eukaryota > Metazoa > Chordata > Amphibia > Caudata > Ambystomatidae > Ambystoma > Ambystoma mexicanum. The sequence continues at coordinate 16,180,280 of NC_090923.1, read as the reverse complement.
GGCTCTGCACCCTTCGGCACCAATCGCTGCCGCTTCCAGGAGCATGGTGCATTTACGGTGCATTTATGGAGTGCAGAACCCAGCTGGGACTTCACCTTTGAGATGGCGAAGCCCAGAAGTTCCGTCTACTGCAGGCACTCCCTGAAGAGCGCCCAGGTGCAGCTGTGAGAAAGTTATTCTCCTTACAAGTCATTGTCATTTGAAAAGTAAATTGCATGGTGGGGGCCATTTCTGCATGGTGGGGGCCATTACTGTTTGCAATTTTGGTTAAGAGTGACCCTCAGGCAACATTATCCTTACTCATATTCATGGGAAACTGTAAATGCTTCCTGGAACTAATGACTGCAGGAGACATTATCCATTTATTTCTATGACCTCCTCCTGCTCCCCGAGCTGGACATTGCAGGCAGGTCCATAAGAATCCTTTGCATTACCGCCAGCATGAAAATACCTCTAAGTGGTAGCATAGCCGCATGTGCTAGTCAGAGCGATAAAATCAGGCCAAAATCTGAGTCCATCTGCTCCCCACCGCCACCTGACAAATTGAATAAAACCTTGTGCATGGGTAAGAATGGCGGTAAAAGTGTGTGACCGCTTTTATTGCCATTTTGACCAAATCCGAGGGTCCCACAGAATGACCATCCTAAAGTCCCAGCATGCACCTCGGGGCCTCTGTGGATTCTATACAACCACCGAAAATGAGATTCTGGACCCATAGGGTTGATTTTCTGTGAAATAACTCAATTTTCAAGATAAACGCCCTGGTCTGTTGTGGCCTCTTAGAGCGGGAAATGAGGTCATCAGGGCAGAAAAATGCCCCACTCCAGAATTACACCCAGGGGCATTCTCCTGTTAGATCGGTGCACCTCTGTCGGTGGCTTTGGCTCGAGCACCACAATGTCACCACTAATTCACTTCTCCTTGTCTTTCACTTTTCTTCTGTTTTTAGGATCACTCACACTGAAGACCTCTCACTTTGGCTCATTAGTCTCTTTCCTTAACAGCTAAAGAGTGTTCTACTCTGCGAGCAATGTTCAATACCTCGTCTAAGGTTGGCTCATCTTAAGCCACAGCTCTTCCTGTATTCGGTCCGAGCTACAGTGCGTCATAGATTGGTCCATCAAATGTTCATCATCAGATCCCTGAAATTTGGAAGATGAGGCTAACTGATGAAGAGCAGTCACATACTCTTCTACGGATTCTCCCGCCTCCTAAAATTGCTTGCCCTGGGCTTAAAGTGTGCATCCAACTTGGCAAAAGCACTTTCTAGTTCATTCATGGCGTCGCCCTCTCCTTCACGGGGAATCGCAAGGAGGGTTTCAAAGATCCTTTGTCCCTCGTATCCTAAGTGATGCATTAAAAGTCCTGTCATTGGAGAAGGATTTCAGATAATATAAAAATCCTTTCTTCCACTGTGCCCACTTGATTTTTATCGGTCCAGGGACAGCCATGAACATTTGATATAGCACTTTATTCAACCTTACTAGATTCTCCTTCTCTCTATGTTTCTGTTATTCTCTTTGTTTCTGTTATCTTCTTTTAATTTTCTCTCCTGCGCTTAACCCCACTCTTCTCTCTTGCGCTTCACCCCGCTCTTCTTCACTCTTCTTCTCCTGCGCGTCACCCCGCTCTTCTCTCTTGCGCTTCACCCCGCTCTTCTCTCTTGCGCTTCACCCCGCTCTTCTTCACTCTTCTTCTGCTGCGCTTCATCCCACACTTCTTCACTCTTCTTCTCTCATGTGCTTCACCCCACTCTTCTTCACTCTTCTTCTCCTGTGCTTCACCCTGCTCTTCTTCACTTTTCTTCTCCTGCGCTTCACCCCACTCTTCTCTCTTGCGCTTCACCCCGCTCTTCTTCACTCTTCTTCTCCTGCGCTTCACCCCGCTCTTCTCTCTTGCGCTTCACCCCGCTCTTCTTCACTCTTCTTCTCCTGCGCTTCACCCCACTCTTCTCTCCTGCGCTTCACCCCACTCTTCTTCACTCTTCTTCTCCTGCGCTTCACCCCACTCTTCTCTCCTGCGCTTCACCCCGCTCTTCTTCACTCTTCTTCTCCTGTGCTTCACCCCACTCTTCTCTCCTGCGCTTCACCCGCTCTTCTTCATTCTTCTTCACCTGCACTTCACCCCACTCTTCTCTCCTGCGCTTCACACCACTCTTCTCTCTTGCGCTTCACCCCGCTCTTCTTCACTCTTCTTCTCCTGTGCTTCACCCTGCTCTTCTTCACTTTTCTTCTCCTGCGCTTCACCCCACTCTTCTCTCTTGCGCTTCACCCCGCTCTTCTTCACTCTTCTTCTCCTGCGCTTCACCCCGCTCTTCTCTCTTGCGCTTCACCCCGCTCTTCTTCACTCTTCTTCTGCTGCGCTTCATCCCACACTTCTTCACTCTTCTTCTCTCATGTGCTTCACCCCACTCTTCTTCACTCTTCTTCTCCTGCGCTTCACCCCACTCTTCTCTCTTGCGCTTCACCCCTCTCTTCTTCACTCTTCTTCTCCTGTGCTTCACCCTGCTCTTCTTCACTTTTCTTCTCCTGCGCTTCACCCCACTCTTCTCTCTTGCGCTTCACCCCGCTCTTCTTCACTTTTCTTCTCTCATGTGCTTCACCCCACTCTTCTTCACTCTTCTTCTCCTGCGCTTCACCCCACTCTTCTCTCCTGCGCTTCACCCCACTCTTCTTCACTCTTCTTCTCCTGTGCTTCACCCTACTCTTCTCTCCTGTGCTTCACCCCGCTCTTCTTCACTCTTCTTCTCCTGTGCTTCACCCCACTCTTCTTCACTCTTCTTCTCCTGTGCTTCACCCCACTCTTCTCTCTTGCGCTTCACCCCGCTCTTCTTCACTCTTCTTCTCCTGCGCTTCACCCCACTCTTCTCTCCTGCGCTTCACCCCACTCTTCTCTCTTGCGCTTCACCCCGCTCTTCTTCACTCTTCTTCTCCTGCACTTCACCCTGCTCTTCTTCACTCTTCTTCTCCTGCGCTTCACCCCACTCTTCTCTCTTGCGCTTCACCCCGCTCTTCTTCACTCTTCTTCTCCTGCGCTTCACCCTGCTCTTCTTCACTCTTCTTCTCCTGTGCTTCACCCCACTCTTCTTCACTCTTCTTCACTCTTCTTCTCCTGCGCTTCACCCCGCTCTTCTTCTCCTGCGCTTCACCCCACTCTTCTTCACCCTTCTTCTCCTGTGCTTCACCCCACTCTTCTCTCCTGCGCTTCACCCCGCTCTTCTTCACTCTTCTTCTCCTGCGCTTCACCTCACTCTTCTCTCCTGCACTTCACCCCACTCTTCTCTCCTGCGCTTCACCCCACTCTTCTCTCTTGCGCTTCACCCCGCTCTTCTTCACTCTTCTTCTCCTGCGCTTCACCCCGCACTTCTCCACTCTTCTTCTCCTGCGCTTCACCCCACTCTTCTCTCCTGCACTTCACCCCACTCTTCTTCACCCTTCTTCTCCTGCGCTTCACCCCACTCTTCTCTCCTGTGCTTCACCCCGCTCTTCTTCACTCTTCTTCTCCTGCGCTTCACCTCACTCTTCTCTCCTGCACTTCACCCCACTCTTCTCTCCTGCGCTTCACCCCACTCTTCTCTCTTGCGCTTCACCCCGCTCTTCTTCACTCTTCTTCTCCTGCGCTTCACCCCGCTCTTCTTCACCCTTCTTCTCCTGCGCTTCACCCCACTCTTCTCTCTTGCGCTTCACCCCGCTCTTCTTCACTCTTCTTCTCCTGCGCTTCACCCCACTCTTCTTCACCCTTCTTCTCCTGCGCTTCACCCCACTCTTCTCTCCTGCGCTTCACCCCACTCTTCTTCACCCTTCTTCTCCTGCGCTTCACCCCACTCTTCTCTCCTGCGCTTCACCCCGCTCTTCTTCACTCTTCTTCTCCTGCGCTTCACCTCACTCTTCTCTCCTGCACTTCACCCCACTCTTCTCTCCTGCGCTTCACCCCACTCTTCTCTCTTGCGCTTCACCCCGCTCTTCTTCACTCTTCTTCTCCTGCGCTTCACCCCGCTCTTCTTCACCCTTCTTCTCCTGCGCTTCACCCCACTCTTCTCTCTTGCGCTTCACCCCGCTCTTCTTCACTCTTCTTCTCCTGCGCTTCACCCCACTCTTCTTCACCCTTCTTCTCCTGCGCTTCACCCCACTCTTCTCTCCTGCGCTTCACCCCACTCTTTTTCACCCTTCTTCTCCTGCGCTTCACCCCACTCTTCTCTCCTGCGCTTCACCCCACTCTTCTTCACCCTTCTTCTCCTGCGCTTCACCCCACTCTTCTCTCCTGCGCTTCACCCCACTCTTCTTCACACCTCCTCCCCCTTTCCTCTATCCACTCTCTCTTCCTTCTCCACTCTTCCTGCACTCTTCTTCCTGAACATTGCTGGGGTGCAATCCACCCCTCTAGGTTGCAGTGTGATGCTCCTTGCTTGAAGCTCCTAATCTAATATCTGCTCATTCTTTAAGTCCAAAACTGGTTGCGCCACTATATGGTGTAGTACAGTTCCCTTTGGCAGACCTGTGTGCAGATGAGCGGTTACACCATGTGTTACGGTTCCCTTTGTGGATCTATGGGCGCTCAGAGGGTTATTTGTGCGAGCCCGGTTGCTCGTGAGATGGAGAGGAATGCGCGCGCCGGGTGGAGCGATGGGGGCACTGAAATGGGGAAAACGTGGGTGAATGGGTAAGCGCAGTTACCTTCTGGTGAACATTGGCCGCTACAACGCTGAAGAGGTGGAGCGCTTGAGCCATACTGGGTTTCTGGTCACTTGCCACACAGGCCGCTGAGACGGCGGAGAAGGCACCCTTCTCCCGACAGCAGGGCACGCAATCAGCTGGCCGCTACAATGCTAGGATTAGAGGAGCGGCACCCTTGGTTGGCCGTGGGGTCGAACAATGGTTAGGAGTAGTGGTTTCTCCCGCTGCTCTTCCTGCTTCGCTGGGGGTCTATTCCAAAAAAAAGATCCTCGTTGCCAATGTTAGGTTGGAGTAATCCAGACACTCATGAAAGCTTAGATGCTTTTATTAGGATAATAATGATACATAAAGACCCCCAGCATTGCCAGCACAGCACTACCAGGGAAAGCTAACAACAACTGACTCCAATAGAACTTCAATAGAAAGTAAACAAGTACATCATAAACAATGTGCATCAGATTTAGAACAGTAACAACAGCTGATGACCTACTAACATTCCAGCCACCAGCGCATTGTACATACACCCATACAAAGCTCAATAACATTGGCTTGCAAGCCACGTTATAACACCTACCCTTTCCCACCCAGCATCGGAATGCAAAGGCAAAGGTGAACAGTACAAAAGGTGCAATTCTTCTCAGGTCTGTACAATCAATATGCAATGACTCCTTGTGATTGTTATAATTGAACTCGAGGTATACACAGTATTACTTCATAAAGGTCACACCCTCGTAGTTCCAATGCTGTGAAGTATTGTATTCAATTACTGTTTTTTTCAATACATTCAAACAGACCAATAGAGTTAAGAAACATAAAGTCCTTTTGATGTAGGGCATAGATATTTAGCCCTAACCGGGCTACTGTAGACAGTGGCAGTTGTATCTGTCTATGTAGAAAGAATGGTCAGCAAAGGCTGATCCATGACCAAGAGAGACTGGTCCTTCAAAGCCCACATTCAAATACCCTTTCTCGCCTGGCATTTGAATGCATGCATCTTCAACAACCACATTCAAACACCCTTTCTTGCCGGGCATCTGAATGCATGTGTCTCTCATACCCACATTCAAATGCCCTTTCCCGCCCGGCATCTGAATGGCATGCATCTTCAACGCCCACATTGAAATAGTCTTTCCCACCAGGCATCTGAATGCATGCATCTTCAATACCCACATTTAAATATCCTTTCCCGCTGGATATCTGAATGCATGCATCTTCAATACCCACATTCAAATACCCTTTCCAGCCCGGCATCAGAATGCATGGATCTTCAACACCCACATTCAAATACCCTTTCCCACCCAAAATCTGAATGCATGCATCTTCAAAACCCACATTCAAATCCCCATTCCCACCCAGCATCGAAATGCATGCATCTTCAATGTCCACATTCAAATACGTTTTTCCCGCATGGCATCTAAATGCATGCATCTACAACAGCCACATTCAAATACTCTTTCCCACCCAGCATCTAAATGCATGCATCTACAACGCCCACATTCAAATACGCTTTCCCGCCTGGCATCTGAATGCATGCATCTTCAACGACCACATTCAAATATGCTTCCCCACCCAGCATCTAAATGCATGCATCTTCAACACCCACATTTAAATACTGTTTCCCGCACGACATCTGAATGCATGCAACTTCAATGCCCAAATTCAAATACACTTCCCTGCCCAGCATCTGCATGCATGCATTTTCAACACCCACATTCAAATACCCTTTCCCACCCAGCATCTGAATCCATGCATCTTTAATGCCCACATTCATATACCCTTTCCCTCTCGGCATCTAAATGCATACATCTTTAATGCCCACATACAAATACCCTTTACTGCCCAGGATCTGAATCCATGCATCTTCAACGCCCACAGTCAAATACCCTTTCCCACCCAGCATCTGAATGGATGCATCTACAACCCCCACATACAAATACACTTTACTGCCCAGGATCTAAATGCATCTGTATTCAATGCCCTCATTCAAATACCCATTCCCACTCCATTTCTGAATGCATGCATCTTCAATCAGTACATTCAAATACCATTTCACGCCCATCATCTAAATATATGCATCCTTAATGGCCATATTCAAATACCCTTTCCCACCGGGCATCTGAATGCATGCATCTTCAACAACTACAGTGAAACACCCTTTCCCACCCGGCATCTGAACGCATGCATCTTCAACACCCACAGTGAAACACCCTTTCCCACCCGGCTTCTGAATGCATGCGTCTTCAAAGCCCACATTCAAAGGATCTACATGATCTTTCTGCAGGTAAATTACCTGCAATGGAAATGTTCGCATGGGAGAAGTTGTCTGGGATGGCCAAGGTCAAGGCAGGTTTCAGTGATGGCTAGAAAGTCTAGGTTTTTAGTCAAGATGAAGTTGGCGATATCTAAGGCATGGGCAGGGATGGAGCGAGCATTGATAAGCGCGCCTTTGATCTTGGTGTCTTTGGCAATGCATGGTACCAGAAGGGCTGAAGATACTTTGTTATTATTAGGTACTGGGGTTTTGCCGAGGGGGCATTGGTTCTGGCGATAGGACAAATGGTGACATCTAGAAGCTAATCTCTGGTTTCTGTCTGGTGTAAGTAAGAGTGGTCTGTTTGGCGGCAGTTGGAGGGCAGGAGGTGTCGGGCGATATGAGCGTGCCTGTGAGAAGGTGAGGTGGGGTCTTGTGTTGAATCTCACATTTCTTGTATCCAACATGGTGTGGTGTCTGAGTGGTGAAGCTTTACTGTTGAGGTTCGGAGTAAGGTTGCGATGTAAGTGGCAAAGGCGGGAGCTTAGCCTCATGTTCCTACAGTGAGTAGGGCAAGGCTGATTGGGTGTGGGTTTGGTTGCAAAGTGTTGTAACCATAAGGCCGGTGCATATAAGTAGGAATTAGGAGATGACCTGGGGGGGGGGGTCATTACGTGCAACATTGTTGTACCAGAAGTAGGTGAGCGAATGTGGTGGTGTTGTGAATTGGTGGTGGCAGGTGTGTATGAAGTGAAAGGCGGCCGGGTCAGGACCCAAAGGGTGAGCAGTAGGTGCGTGATGAGATGAAGTGTGGGTAGGTGTGTGTGCTTCGGTAGGGATCTAGCAAGCAAGGGAATGCGGTGTGGGAGGATATCCGAGGTACAGTACATTTTAACAGATGGGTCAATGGCTATTTAGAGACCGTCAAAAAATGCTACCAGACCTTCATTCAGACAGGTGGAATTGGCATGAGGGTATCACCTATAGCAGTAGGGAGTTGGCCACTGTGTGATCAGTAGATGGCTAAGTGAGTCTAACAGGTTCAATATGCAATAGATACAAAGGACTTCGGGGACGTTTTAACAGGTCAATGAGTTCAGAAATATACTAAACTAAGAGGCAACAATCATATGAGCAACAATGAGAGTGTTCAGCGGGTGTATAATACGCTATCTGACATTTGCATAAGCAAGTACAGGCAATGAGTAGAGACCAGCAAATATGCAGTGTGGAATGGACTATACTAAATACATCATTGAAAAGTAGCGTCTTAAGAACAGACAATGGCGTCAAAGGTACACAGTTGAGATTACCAATGGCATAAGGAGCTTTGGTGCAGATAGCAGAACATGCAGCATTGCTAACATAAAGGTATTCAGTGACGCGGGGATAGTTGTGCGTACCAGCAACAAACAAAGATCTCATAGAGTACATTCGGGGTTTGCATGTACAAGCAGGAGTGCACGAGATTGATATTGTTATAGTGTACCTTGTGCGCACCGCAGGGGAGGAAGGCGAAAGAAGCATAGTCAGTTTACCCGACAATTGATTCAAGGATAGGTATTTGTTGGTAGGCTGGTCCGCTAGGAAGCGCAATACTACTGTATCATAACTGTAGATATTTCAGCTCTGGTGGCGCTCAAAATCATGCTTCTTTTATGAGTCTTATTCCTGCTGGGTTTTCTCCTATCATTGATCTATAAACCCCTATTATCCTGAATGGTTTCCCGTCTTGTAACAGATAGGCTAGGAAAGTGAGTACTGCTACTACAGGGACGAAACGGGATGAACATTTCTCCTTATACACCAACTCGACCACTTACTCCAAGGTGCATTATAGCTCCCCCGTGTTGAAGGTGAACAGGACTCTGTGATGAGCTGCACAGCTTGTTTGGAAATGCCTGGCAGTGACCAACTTTTCCTGATATCCTGCATGCTATGAGCAGGGGAGTCTCTTTCACTCTCAGAGGATGAAACAACTCAGCTAGGTAGGTATTCTCCTCATGGAAGAATCCTCGAAAAATCAGTGTCGCCCTCTCTCGGCGTGTCTTCGCGAGAACTCTGAATATGAATGGGGGGAAAAGCATAGTGCAGTTCCCCTTTCCATGCATCTGCGGCTCAGGCTATTGTATCTAGTCTGTAGCAGAAGTAGCTGCTCTTCTGTGCATTTAGCCTGGATGGGAACAGGTCTGTGTGTACTGGCCCTCATAGCAGTTTCAGCTGCTGAAACACATATCCGTTCCGTTTCAAGTCACTGGAGTCTGATAGGTACCGGGAATTCCAGTCTGCCACTACATTGAGTGAGCCCAGAAGGTATTCCGCTGTCACTGCAGTCCCTGATTGCAGGCTGTAATGCCAAAACTCCTTCGCTAGTTCCGCAAGAAGTTTGGATTTTGTACCTCATAGGTGATTGATGTACTTGACTGCTGTAATGTTGTCCATTTTCAGCTGAATGCACAAGTTCACCTTAGCTTTCGTAAATGCTTTGATCGCAAAGGATCCAGCTAGTAGTTCTAAAGAATTTATGTGCAGCTGTAACTCCTCTGCGCTCCATTTGCCCCCTGTCTCTAGCGTGCCGCACGTGCTCCCCAGTCTACTCTGCTGGCGTCTGACTCTTTCACTAGTTTTGGGCAGTCTCCGAAGATGGCTCACCCATTCCAAGCGTCCATATTCTGCAACCACCATTCTAGCTCTGTGATGGAATCACGGTCTAAGGGGATTGTCTGATGGTCTCTCAACCCTTGCTGGAGGTGTCTGATTATCATTCTGTGTAGTAATGTAGAGGCCCTGGAAATATGGCTTTAATTGATGATGCTAGAAGCCCATCTACTCTCGCTAGGGCTCTCAAAGATATTATTTGTTTGTCGAGACATGCTTTGATCTCTCTCTTGATATCTCGGATCTTTCTGGTCGCAGTTCCAGCATCGCTGTTCTGGTGTCTACTATGAAACCTAGGCAGTCTATCCTCCTCGTGGGAGTCGTGTCTAATTTCTCTTGGTTCACTAGGAATCGTAAGGATGTGAGGGGTTTCTTCACCCACATCGTCTGATATATCAGCGTTTCTCTGTCATCTAAATATATGGTCATGCGTATTCCTTTCTCTCTGATTGCTGCTGCTATTGGTCTCATGAGCTTGGTGAAAGACATTGGCGCTGATGCTAGTGCTAATGGCATTGTTTTGATCTGCCAAAACTGCTTGTCCAAGATGAATGCTAGGTTAGTCTGGAAATTGTCGTGGACGTGTATTATGAGATACATGTGCTTTAGGTCGATCCTTGTTAACCAATTTCTTTTCCTTAAGGTATCCATTAGCTGGTGAATACCTTCCATCTTGAAGTGGTGGAATACGGACCAGCTGTTCAATTACTTCAAGTTTATAACTGGTTTCAATTTCTCTTTTCTGTGAACCAGCATCATATTGCTTATAAATCTTGGAATCGCTGTGCGTAGTTTGATAGCTTCTATTTGTTCGAGCTGAGTCAGCTCGTTGTGCAGGCTCTCCCTCTCTGCCAGTGCCAAATGTATTGCCTGTGGCCAGCTCTCTTGCTTTGGCTCTTGAATGAATTTTAATTGCAGCCCTTCGGCTGTGTGTAACATACAAGCATCGCTGGAAAGCGTGCACCAGTTCTGCCAAAATTGTACTGCTCTCCCTCCCAATGGTGGATATGTAACGGGCCTCACCTGTGGTAGGGCCTTGCACTGTTCCTGTGCCTCTGCTCATGTGGCCTCTGGGAAATCATCTTCTGGAGGGGAGGAAAGAGTCTTGCTGTTTGTTCTCCCAGTAGTGAGCTCTGTTGTTCTGAGGCCTCCTCGCTGCTTGAAAACGACCGGCTGCTTGACCTCTGTAGCGGACAGTCCCAGCAAAAACTCTGTTCGGGAAGATTATTCTGATAGAGGCTTGTGGTTTTTCAAGGGAGGTGTAGGTCCCTACAAACCTCCCCATCTCCCCACCGAAGGTCTCTCCGGAGAGGAGACCCTGCGCTGCCTCACCTGCGTCGTACGTGGCTAGGTCACCCAGCTCTGCTTCTATTTTCAATAGGAGTACTCTCCTCCTCTCTGATGATATTGTGCAGTTTGCGTTACCGAGCAGACATACTGCTCTCTGCATCCAATTTGCTAACATGTCTGTGTCTACCTCTTCTCTGGTGTCTTTGGTCTTTGATACGCTCTGCTAGTTCCATGATCTTTGCTAATGGGCCTCCGAGGTCTAGTACCTTCTCTTGACAGCTTCTCCAAGACCTGTTGCTACCTTTACGAGGGTCTTTGGCCTTCTTGGTGGCGAATGCTAGCATTTTGGGATCTAATTAGGGCGCATCTGCCTGTTTGCCTAGCAGGTCTGGCACGGGCATTCTGCCTTCATGCGCTGCCTTGTGTGTTTGTCTAGCTCCTTCCTACGTCTCTGTGTCATGTATTTGGACACTCCGGTGGGACGGCTCCCAGTTTGATGATCTGGGGATTCTGATATTGTCTGAATGAAACATGTCTGTTATCTCTTACCTGTCACCTTCTAGGTGTTTCTCCTTCTGTGCTCTTTTGCCTCTGGTGGGCTTTGCCCAATCTTCTTCTAGTTCGCTCTCTTCACCTTGTGAGGAAAATGTGTCTTCTGGTGACTCTTCTTCTGAGTGTAGGTCTCCTTCTCCCATATTGTCTTCCCCTCGGGTGAGAGTCATGAAGCTTGGCACCGCTGATATCTGTAGGAAAGCGTTCCTCATCTTTCTGAAAGCATCAGCAGCCTCTGGGGCTTCAATGCGTGCCCCGTAGTTTCGACCCGGGTGGTCAGTAGAGGCCTTCCTCTTGCGAGTCTCGTTACTCCTCTGAGATCTTGGTGGACATGCTTTTATTCCTCTCTGTGCTCTGACGTGTTTGGCTTAGAAAGCCTTCTAACTTAGCCAGCCTGTCTTGTAAGGGTTTCACCCCTTGTGCCACTGCTTCTACTGTAAGGAAGACATGGTATCAACAGTAAGATGGACACAAGTGACCACAGTTCAAGGGTGTTTATTAAACTTCAAAAAGGGTTTGACAAACTCCTATCTAATTCTACAGATGGGAGCAAGCTATCACCATCAAATAATAATAACGCAGTCCCCGGGGTGTCTTGTCAAAATAAAAGGGCCTATACTAATACACCTATTGCCAGTCCTTACCTCTAAATATTAATATTGAGGGAAACAATGTTATGTAGAAATTATATGTCAGGATGTTCAGGTCGTTGGCCTCCCTTCCCCACATTTTTAGCACGGGATAAGGTGGTTCACGTGAGCTTAGTACAGTCACTGGCTTCTCTAGCACAAGGGTGCAGTTCAAGCATTAGCATCAGGGCCTTTTGTGCCCAAGTCTCTTTGTTTTCTGAAGTCTCTTCTTGCAGAGGACATGATGTGACAAACAAACAATAAGTTATTTTCCTCTTCAGAATTTCACACATGCTCAATTTCTCTGGTGATTCACTAATTACCCTGGATGCCCCACAGCTGGGCTCAGATCCCCTTTAACACAATGCTCAATTAGTCTCCCTCCGCCGGGCTCAGGCCAATTTAATTCACTTTAACACAAACTTAATTTATCCCAGAAGCTTTCAATTGATCTCTCTCGTTCGGCTCGGACCAACTTTCTCTATTTTGTCATCAACTTGATTGGCAGTATTGTTCTGATCTTGGTGATCCGCCTTGATGGTCGTGCAGCTATAAACTACCTCCGTCCCCAAGTACCGCTCGAGCAGGAAAAGAATACTGCCCTAGCAATCTTTGAGGCCACAGGTGATGAGTGGCGTTGTCAATCAGATACCCGGAACACCGGAAGGACCCCTGAGTGCTGTAAGGCAAAGGTTAGGATCAGGATTTCTATGAACAGTAATGGCAGTGCAAGCAAACAAGGAAAAAATGGCAAAGCTTACCCTGGGGATGACAGGACAGGTAGTAAGCCTGAATAGACAACGAGGGAAGACCGACAGCAGGCTGGGATGTACAGCACTTCCTCCAACTCACACCGGTAGCCAGAGCGTGACCAGATAGCAAGTCCATCCAAGGTCCAGGTGGTGAACCCCAAATGACTCAGGAGACAAAACGTGATCGCCAGGAGCGTGGGTAGAAGTTCGCCAAAACAGAAGGGTAATCCAGAGCAATTCCAGGGCCAGAAAAAGGGTGGTCAAGAGTTCCAAGGGTCCAGAAGATGCGTCGAAACAAAAAGGGCAATCCAAGACAAGTCCAAGTAACGGTCCGTGGTCGAGTTCCAAAGTGTATCAAGAAGAACGAGGGTAATGCCGAACAGGTCTCTGGTGGAAACAGCTGTGAAGCACTGAGTGTTTCCTCTCAGCTCTTTTTGAAGGAAAGGTAGATCACGTGACAGGGCACGTGACCGCACAGGAGCGTCACGTGATGGACGGACGCCATCAGTGATTGGTGTTCGTCCGATGTGGACGCCAGCGTCGGCTACAGGCGATCCCGTGACCAGTCACGTGATCGTCTGAGCGAGACGCGATCAGGTTCCCCCGTGCGCGGAAGCTGGAGCCACCGACGCCGGAGCCGTCGGGCATGTATGAGACGCCATGGCAAGCGCCAGCACGGAAATGGGCGGAAAGAGGTGGTTCTGCCCCCTCGGACATCCCGCCTGCCGTGTCTTCCCCGTTGGTGTGGGTGGTGGGTATGGGAACGAATGGTGCCTGGTGAGTGACGGGAGGAGGGCAGGACCGGGGACGTGACAGAGCCCCCCCCAAAGGCCCACGACCGCGTGGGCTCGTAGGATTATCGTGATGAAAACGGGCCAACAAACGGGGGGCATGAACATCCCGGGAAGCCACCCACGAACGATCCTCCGGGCCATAACCCAACCAGTCCACCAAGTACTGCAGGACACCCCGATGAACGCGAGAACCCAAAACAGCCCGGACCTCAAACACATCGGCAGAAGAGACAGAGACGGGAGCAGGAGGAGAAACCAAGCGGGTAGGGCCAGGGCAAGGCTTAAGGAGAGAAACGTGGAATACCGGGTGGATCCGCCAGGCGGGGGGAACCGCCAGACGCAACACCACCGGGTTCAGAACCTTGACTACTTCATAAGGACCCACAAAACGAGGCAACAGCTTGCGGCAGCCAGGGATATGCAGATGACGAGTGGACAGCCAAACCCTATCCCCCACCCCATAAACGGGCGGAACAGCCCTCTTTTTGTCAGCAGCCGCCTTCATAGAAGCCTGTACCTCACGTAAGTGGACCAAGGTCTGAGCGTGTACAGATACAACGTCTCGGGCACAAGCCGATGCGGCTGGGGTGTCGGAAGAGGAATAGTCTGGAATGGGGAGGGCACGAGGATGCTGACCGTAGAGTGAAAAGAAAGGTGAGTAACCGGTAGCCGAGTGCAGAGCATTGTTGTAGGCAAACTCTGCAGTTTGTAGCAGATTGAGCCATGTGTCCTGGTATTGAAGTGTTAGGCAGCGTAGATACTGTTCCATCGTTTGGTTGACCCTTTCGGTCTGACCGTCACTCTCCGGGTGATACGAAGAGGAAAACCGGGCATCTATGCCCAGCAGAGCGGTTAGGTCCCGCCAAAAGCGGGAGGTGAACTGGGAACCACGGTCAGAGACCAACACATGGGGCAATCCGAAAAGGCAGAATACATGTTTGAAGAAATGTTTGGCCAAGACAGGGGCTGAGGGAATTCCCTTACAGGGTATAAAACGTGCAAACTTGGTATACGAGTCGACTATGACCCAAATAGTGTCAAACCCATGAGTGCGGGGGAGATCAGTGACCAGATCCATGGAGATCGTATGCCAAGGTCGTGGAGGGATTGGGAGAGGAAGGAGCAGACCCAAAGGCCGACCCCTACGCGATTTGCCCTGGGCACACACCGCACAGGTGTTGACATAGTCCCGTACGTCACGCTTCATCGTAGGCCACCAGCACCAACGCTTAAGGAGGTCTAAGGTGCGAAGCTGTCCGGGGTGACCGTTGACGGCAGCGTCGTGGGACCAGGTCAGCGCTTGGTTCCGGGTTTCACTTGTGGGTAGGAGGAGTTTACCCCCCTGAACGAAAGGCAACCCATCTTGCATGACTGGGTCCCATTCCGCCAATGATTGCGGATACCGAGAGGCCCATTGGCGGATAGTGGACAACAAGGAGGGAGTTGGTGTGCATAGACAGATAACGTGGTTCTTTCCCAACAGGGTGTCCGGGAAAAAGGGAAGGGTCTCCCCCCCAGGTGAACGGGACAGGGCATCGGTTACCGTGCCCAACACCGGGCCTGTGTTTGACCACAAAATCATAAGCGGCAAAGAACAGATGCCACCTAACCTGGCGACTGTTGGTGCACTTCAAGGAAGCAAAGTCCTGGAGATTTTTATGATCGGAGAACACCGTGGTTTGATGTTTGGCACCTAGAAGGTGGTGTCTCCAGACCTGTAGTGCATCCTTAATAGCCAGTAGTTCCTTTTCTGTAACCGTGTAGTGTAGTTCGGTAGTCGTGAACTTGCGGGAGTGGAATGCTACCGGATGCAAACGGTTGGTGGTAGGACAGGTCTGGGATAACACCACACCTAATGCATAGGACGAGGCATCTGCTTCCAGAATATACGGAAGGTCGGGATCAGGGTGCTGTAATACCGGAGCGGAGGTGAACAGGGTTTTCAGTATGTCGAAAGCAGATTGCTGAGCCGTGGACCATACATAGGGGACAGAAGGGCTAGTGAGTGCCGTAAGTGGAGCCGCAACCGAAGAAAACCCTGATATGAATCTCCGATAGAAGTTCGCGAATCCTAGGAACGACTGCAGCTGCTTGAGATTGGTCGGAGTGGGCCATTCGTCGATCGCCCGTACCTTGGATTGATTCATAGAGAGTCCCTTGGGCGTGATATGGAACCCCAGGAATTTGATTTGATTTGCATGGAACGTACATTTCTCGGGTTTGGCGTAAAGGGCGTTGCTTTGTAGTCGCCGACAGTACTTCTCTGACATGTTTTATGTGTTCATAAAGGGAAGTGGAGAACACCAGAATGTCATCTAGATAAACAATCACATAAGTGTTCAAGATGTCATTAAAAACATCGTCCATAAAGTGTTGGAAGGTAGCCGGGGCGTTACATAGGCCAAAAGGCATTACAGTATACTCAAATAGGCCTTGTCGTGAGCAGAAGGCCGTTTTCCATTCATCACCGTCACGCATGCGTATAAGATTGTATGCCCCGCGGAGGTCTAGTTTGGTGTATATTGTGGCATGGGTGAGTTTGTCCAGCAAGGGAGTGATCAGAGGTATGGGGTAGCGGTTCTTTACTGTGACGGCGTTCAAGCGCCTATAATCGACACAGGGACGGAGGTCCCCTTCCTTCTTTGGAACGAAGAATATAGGGCTTGCAGCCGGAGAAGTCGATGGACGAATATGTCCCAGCCGTAAAGCCTGTTGGACATACTCCTGCAAGGTCCGCTCTTCCACCTGAGTAAGGGAGTAGATACGACCCTTCGGGATAGATGCGCCAGGTATCAGGTCGATAGGACAGTCATAAGGTCGATGCGGGGGTAGGCCTTCTGCCGAACCCTTATCGAATACCGCCTGGAAATCACGGTAAACAGCAGGTATCCCACCCGTGACAGCCCCTACTGTGTGCGTATCATGGTGGTCTGTATTGTCCCCTATAGCCATGGACATGACGCTTCCCAGGATGCCCGCTGGACTGGAGAACTGAGGTGTTGCCAGGAGGCAGTAGTGTTGGCATGTTTCGGATTCGAATGAAACCTGACCCGTCCCCCAGTTAATGAGGGGATTGTGCAGTTTTAGCCAAGGAATGCCTAATATTACTCCGAACTGAGGGGTAGAGATGAGATCGAATGATATTGTCTCTTTGTGGTTTTCCTGAACAACCAGCTCTAAGGGAGCGGTCTGTTGCCGGATCGGGCCAGAGGCAAGAGACGTACCATCCACCGCCTGGACCGGTTCGGGACAATCCTTTGTGACCAAAAGCAGGTTCAATGAACCGGCCAAGGCTATGTCGATGAAGCAGCCTGTAGCACCTGAGTCTATCACTATTGACACGGCGTGAGAACCAGTAGCATGGTTCAGAAAGGCCTGTACTATAATGGGTCGCACAGGACCAAAGGTAGGTTCAGAGGTATTCCGGATAGTACTCGCTCCCACCTCTGATCTTAGGGGCGAGCCTTCTGAAAACCCGGGTTTCTGTTTTTTGGACGGCGAGGGCACTCTTTTATGAAATGGCCGTTAAGACCGCAGTAAAAACAGGCATTGTCCGTTCTCCTGCGCTCTCGTTCAACGTGAGAGATAGGGCTGCGGATCCCGCCTATCTGCATGGGTTCGGGGGTGGCAACGGCCGTGGATGGGAGTGGGAACGAGGATGAACCTTATCCGCGTCGCTCCGATCGTCTGGCATCGACTTGCAATGTTAAGTCCACCAAATCAGCATATACTGTGGGAAGCGTAGGCACTACGGACAAGGCATCTTTCATGGCCCCAGATAAACCCCGGTAATACACCACAGCCTTTTTATTTTCTGGCCAGGAGGTCTCCGCAGACAGCTGATTGAACCTGGTGATGTACTCTATGAGGGTTGAGCGACCCTGTGTGAGATCTAGGAATTCCATGTCCCTAGACTGCGCTTTGTGCCTGGTGTCGAATACTTTTGCCATCTCTTGGGTCAGCAATTCAAAATCGTACAACGCAGGGTGGTTGTTTTCCAGCAATGGATTGGCCCATGTGGCGGCTACCCCTGATAGATGGGAGAGAAGAAAGGCTGCTTTTGATACGGAATCGGGGAAAGCCTGAGGGCGACACATGAAATGGAGCTTACAGTGATTGATGAAAGTACGGTATTTCTTTGGGTCGCCCTGGTATCGCTCGGGAGTAGCCAAGGGGAAAGGGCTTTGGATCACCACAGGAGCGGCCGGGAAGGAAGGGGGTATGATAGGAGGAGGGTTTTGGGGAGGAATAGTTTCGTCAAATTCGGCTTCTGCAGGTAAGGGATGGCGTGTACTTAGTACAGTGTCGAGGCGGTGGTGTAATGCGGTGGTGGCGGCGGTCATATCAGCGCGTAGCGTTGCAGAAGCGGTAGCCATGTCGACCCTGAGTGCTGTCACTGCCTGCATTAGAGCCGTCACGGGGTCCCCGGCTGAGGTGTCCATAGCTGGACGACCAATAGGCTTCACAGTCTGTTCTGATCTTGGTGATCCGCCTTGATGGTCGTGCAGCTATAAACTACCTCCGTCCCCAAGTACCGCTCGAGCAGGAAAAGAATACTGCCCTAGCAATCTTTGAGGCCACAGGTGATGAGTGGTGTTGTCAATCAGATACCCGGAACACCGGAAGGACCCCTGAGTGCTGTAAGGCAAAGGTTAGGATCAGGTATACTATGAACAGTAATGGCAGTGCAAGCAAACAAGGACAAAATGGCAAAGCTTACCCTGGGGATGACAGGACAGGTAGTAAGCCTGAATAGACAACGAGGGAAGACCGACAGCAGGCTGGGATGTACAGCACTTCCTCCAACTCACACCGGTAGCCAGAGCGTGACCAGATAGCAAGTCCATCCAAGGTCCAGGTGGTGAACCCCAAATGACTCAGGAGACAAAACGTGATCGCCAGGAGCGTGGGTAGAAGTTCGCCAAAACAGAAGGGTAATCCAGAGCAATTCCAGGGCCAGAAAAAGGGTGGTCAAGAGTTCCAAGGGTCCAGAAGATGCGTCGAAACAAAAAGGGCAATCCAAGACAAGTCCAAGTAACGGTCCGTGGTCGAGTTCCAAAGTGTATCAAGAAGAACGAGGGTAATGCCGAACAGGTCTCTGGTGGAAACAGCTGTGAAGCACTGAGTGTTTCCTCTCAGCTCTTTTTGAAGGAAAGGTAGATCACGTGACAGGGCACGTGACCGCACAGGAGCGTCACGTGATGGACGGACGCCATCAGTGATTGGTGTTCGTCCGATGTGGACGCCAGCGTCGGCTACAGGCGATCCCGTGACCAGTCACGTGATCGTCTGAGCGAGACGCGATCAGGTTCCCCCGTGCGCGGAAGCTGGAGCCGCCGACGCCGGAGCCGTCGGGCATGTATGAGACGCCATGGCAAGCGCCAGCACGGAAATGGGCGGAAAGAGGTGGTTCTGCCCCCTCGGACATCCCGCCTGCCGTGTCTTCCCCGTTGGTGTGGGTGGTGGGTATGGGAATGAATGGTGCCTGGTGAGTGACGGGAGGAGGGCAGGACCGGGGACGTGACAAGTATCAACATCGAATACTTTTGACTGGCACAGGGTTTTTCTTGACCCATCGCAGGAACTCTTCGATCTACAGTTCTTTGCCACTCTTTCACCTTTCTCAACTCTCAGTTCTATATCTTACAGAGACCTTCGAATGACCACACATGTAGTGCTGGACCACTCCGTCAAGGGTATCTTTCAAAGTTCAATCACTCATCTGTTTTTTTTTTTAACATACCATGCATACGTTAAAAATAATATACCAAGGGAGACATTAGAAAATCCTCTGCAGCGAATGGAGCTAAAAATGGATCTGTTAATGAAAAATGTAATTCTTTAAAAAAACTTTGTGGAGGACTAAATAAAAAAAATATATATATATCACTGTCCCACATGTACCTGTTCCCCCTCTCCATGTCCGAGCCAACTATCCCCAAACATTCGCCAGCAAGAAAAACGTTTTGATGAGACTTCCATCCCTTCCTCCCCTACCATCCATCATGTCCAAACCCCTAATTAATTTCCCTGTATTTGTTTCAGTTTCTGCTTCCCCCTCTCTTTTGTAATTTTTATACTTTTATACCATAATAAAATGTTAAGTGTGTTGTTAGTATATTCATTTGTGTCTTATTTTTTTTTTTAAAAGGCAGTTAGGGTGTCCGCGGACAGCGCGGGTGTCCGGGAAGTCCACAATTAACCAAAATCGGGGTGTCCTAGGGACACTATAACTGTTCGCACTGTTCCAAATCAAAATATCAAAATGGAGGTGTCCTTAGGACACACAAGATGTCTGCCTGTCCGCAATTAACTAAAATGAGGATGTCCTAAGAACACTATACCTGTTCACACTGTCTGTAGTCGAAATGGGGGTGTCCGCAGAACACTAAAGCCGTCCGCATGTCCACAACTATGCAAATTAAGGTGTCCTAAGAACATTCCCCCGTTCGCATTGTCTGCAACCAGAATGAATAAGTCCGTAGAACACGTAGCACGTCCGCCTGTCTGCAAATATGTGACGCTCTTTTATTTTGTTCTTGGACCTGAACACTGTCCCTAGGACACCCACAAGCATGCATATCGTTCTCCTGGGTCCTACGAATTTCACGCCTGTCCGTAACTGTCCGCTGCACGTGTGTCGCACTTTTAATTAGTTCGGGTCAGGAACACTGTCTCTGGAACACTCGCACGCATACACATAACTGACCCTGCCCATTTGGTGTCCTACGGACAGCCGTCCCATTCGCGAACGTGTCTGTGACGTTATCATATGACCGCACCCACGCTGAGCGTTGATCCTTGTTCGCGAACACTGTCCGGGCCCCCGAACTTTTAAAAGGTGCTTTATTTAGCAATGCAAGGTATTTTCCAGTAAAACTTCACCCTAGCACATGTCCCAGACAATGTCCCTGGCGATCTACATCATTTTTGGAACTTTTTGAGCCCTTTCTTGGTGTTCAGAGTGTCTGCGGACAGCGCAGGTGTCTGCGAAGCACGCACCAGCACCCCTATAAAAGGCCACACCCTAGAATTGCTCCTCATTGTGCTTCTGGCTAACTGACAGAGCACTGCTCCTGACCTACATTAACTGCATTGCTGGTGACTTCTGCCTGCTGTCCTCCAGATGGCAACTATGGCTGCTTCGGCTTCATCACCACCCCCACTCCCTCCACCATCACCACCTCCCCAAAGGACTGCAGACGGGAACATGCGTGAGGATGCAGAGGAGAGTGATGAAGAGGATGAAGAGGATGAGGTTGTGGATTCTGATAAAATGAGGAGCCTGGAATTGTTATCATTAGAAGAATCTTAAGACCCATTGGAGAGAATCAGTACTCTTTGTTACAGAACCAATACCCATTAGAACCTATTGTTAGAGAACCATTATTTAGCAGTATCCCTTTAAGAATGATTGCATCCTGTTTAGCTATCCATTGTAAATTGCAGAAAAAGCATCATTATAGTATCCATACATTAGACTGCCACTTTGTTTTGCCACGTTGCCATTTGCAATAGAATGACACTTGCACGTATTTGGAGTGCCATGATTGTGCTTTTGAGCCACAGTATATTTGCAGCATGATATGTAGAGAATGATTTGCTATGCATCTATGTTTGCATTATAGCGCTTAGGCTGAGAGAAATGTATTGTTTGCAGGAGAGCAGAATGAATGAGGCCTGGAAATTACATAGTGCATATTTGAAATGACATGAAGAGCAATTTAGAATGGCATTGTTATGCTTTGTAGTTACACATTTAGAGATATGTTTGACACGTGTGTATGTATGTTGAGTATGTAATTAGAATGAGTTTGCATTATGTAGTTCTTGCATTGTGAGAGAATAGTGTAAACGCTAGGAAGCATTTAGCACAAGGCCTATGAGCCATTTCTGATAGAGACACACAGAAGTTGCCTGTGCCTCTGGGCTCAGCGCGAAGATTGTTATGGAACACTGTGAAAGAAGGAATTTGTAAACATTTGCTTGGCAGACACAGATAACAAACCCTTGCCCGAGTGGGGAGAGGGAAAGAGGCTTATCAGCATCAGCATGAGCTGGTGTTCGCGGAGACAGTGGAGGGTTGGGGCCATGGAGTGAGCGACATGGGGAGAGAGGAGAGAAGCCTTTTCACAAAAGGAGTTGCTTTGAAAACGGGGACTAAGAGAACATTTCATAATGCAGAGAGATGCCAACAGTGAAGTGAATGGGGAATAGATGGAATATATAGTGTTTTTACAGGATCGCACAGAGACGGCCATGAAAGAGATATGATGTCCAATGTCACTTTGACACACTTTGACACAGCACACGCAGAGACAAGAACATAACACAGACTGGCAGGCATGTTGTTAAACGCTGACAGACAGACATTCTTAGGCTTATAGAATGTGAGTAACCATAGAAATGTGTGCGTCATTGGAAGAGTATAACCAAGGGGGAGAAGGGACTGTCTAGAGAGAGTTTTGCGGAGAGTTGCGGTGAGTTCCAGGAGCTGTAGGCTGGAGTTAGTTGCTGAGGTTGCTGGCTGTTGGTTGGAGATGGTGCAAGATGGAGTACGAGATGCGATGAGAGAGAGATGTGTCTTGGTGCAGCAGAACCCGATGAGGCTTTGATGAGATTGATCTGGCAGAGAGAGAGCTTGGCAGTTGGCAGTTACCAGATCTTGAGGCCTGCCACTGACTGACTGATTGCAGAGTCATGCATAGAGGAGAGACCTGGCAAAAACAGAGCTGGAGACCAAGGGAAGCAAATGGGAAGTATGGTTATTGGCCTAGACTGACTGATTGATTAGAACAGACACTCACATAAGGGGTTTGATAGAAGGGGAAATCAGACAGGGATTGTTTAGAGAGAGAGTGTGAAGGATTGGTGTGGATTGGTGTGGATTTGCCCATGAAGGAGATGTATGCTGACACTTGTATTTAGACTGCATTTGCATTACAGGCTTGCATGAAAAAACTGTAAGGCTTATAGGTATTGCATGGTAGATTTGCTTTGCACCAGAAGTATAAAAGGTGCAAATTAGACATAGTTTTAGGATTGTCTACATTAGGATTGCCTGCATTATTATGCTTTGCATTCTGGGTCATCATAAATAAATGTATTCCGTTGTTATAATTTAATCAATTCATGTGTTTTCTTTGTGTCTTTGTGTCTTATGTTATTTGTGTCCACAGTAGTAAGATAGGAGTAACACAGTGCACATAGGACCTGGGATATGAATGCAGCAGGGGGGGTATAGTGATCCATAACCCCCTAGGGGATTGTCAAAGATTGTCTGAGACTGGAGCATGCTTGCCCATGGGGGGCAAGACGATGGTTAGGGATTTGGTTTTTCCAAACTGACAAGGTAGTGGAAATCCCTACTACTAGCACTCGTCGTGAATCTTGGGTGTGGAGGTTATTTACCACTCTTGATGGAGCACCAAAAGCACGTGCAAACAAGGTGTGCTGCACTCAGTGCCGGTTGGTGCTGAGTCGCGGCAAACCTGGTTTGTATAGCTATGGTACTACATCAATGAAGCGACACCTAAGGTCGTTCCACGGTGGGGCTATTCGTAAGGTTGTACCTTGCGATAAATGTAGTAGGTTGAGTTCCCCTACAGCATCCTCCGTTTCCGCTCCAGCCACCACAAGAGACACTCCTTTGGGGCAGTGCATCCCTCCAGCTGCCTCACAGGCCATACGTGATGCTGTTGACCCTTACCTTTCGAGGGTTACAGTATTGTGCATGTACTGCAACGCAGTACTGTGCATGGGGGAGAACCTTTGAAGTGCTTTCGAGGCTGCGGTCAAGGAGCATGAGAAGGACTGCCCACTACCTGAATAAGGCCCACCCTACATCTTCCTCTCTCCACCTGCCCTTTCTTATCCCCGTGGTTGGTGTCCTTTCCGTACCCTCCTTTACTTGTGTGTCGTGTTTAAAAAAAAAAAAAATATGAAACAACAAAAACCCCAAAAAAGGCTCTTTTCACAGCCACCTTTCACAGTTTAAAAATAGAAGTGGCAAATAAGTAGTGCAGAGTCCTGTGCATTTTTTCAGAAGTCCGCGGACAGACCACGGACATCTAAAATTTTGGGGTGCTGCCCTATCAGAACCATTGCACTTTTCTCTGGGAGGAAGTGGTGGCTCTGAAAAGTGCCTTTTTGTGGTGTTTTTTTGTGTTTTGAAAACTTCAAATGGTCAACACCTATTGCAAAATGGATTGCTATGATTACAAAAAGGGTTCCAATGCTTTTTGTATATTTCGCTAAACAATTTGATTGCCAGCATAAGTAAGATGTACTCCATCTCTGCGTAAAATGTGTTTGCTACGGAACATCATATTTTCATTGTGAAAAGAGGATATGCCAACATCTCTCAAAAAGGCACAAACAGCCTTTTTGACATTGCGCCTCGCTTTCTCCATTTGTGGACCAAATGAAGAAGAAGGCAACTACATTTGTCTCTGCGCAATACGAGAAAAAATTACTCGGGAGTTTGGAAACATGTCCATGACTTTCCCAAGTCCTTCTTTCATTGCAAATTGCATTTCTGAAATGGTTCCCTCCACAATGAATATTAAAAATGTCTGGATGACACTGTGTCACCAAAGTAGCACAAAGAGATACCAAATCTAGCCACTTCATTCCACGCACTCCATGCCAGTGCATTTCCACATGAGGGAATCCAAGATGTGCAACCACTCCAAAGCGATCTGCATGCACCTCCAACCAATTTATCCACGAATCTCCCAAAATCCAGACAATATACTTTCTGAAACACACAGCCATAGCTATCTGCTCTCCTCTCAGTAAAAAGAGTTTCTGACAAAGTCTTTCCTCCCACATCACACCCAGTAAACCTTATTGACCAATCTCGTGCTCTGCTTGCATACCTCTCATCCTCAAATTCCCTGTATGTAATATGCGGTGCTTGTGTACAACCGCGGTGTCTGCGGACAAATCAAAAAATCTGAGAGTGAGGAATGAAAATTTAAATAGTGTGCCCCATTTTCCCTTTGCGGTTGGCTCTGAAAAGAGCCTTTTTGTTTTTGTTTTTTGTAAAACGCTTCAGAATCACCTTTTAATTTTCTTATTTTCTTCCAAAACAGCATGGCATTTCCCACAAAAGATAAATACATGCCATCTTCTTTAAAATAATCAACATTACCAGAGTCAATTTTGGCATTGTTGCAAAAGAAAATGGCAGCTCTAAGCATAAAAGCAAACATGCCTCGGTTGATTAAACACCTAGCAATATTTTGCAGAGGACAAACAACAGAACTATTGTCCCATATTGCCCTAGGTACCAAACTAGAAATAAATACTGTGGCATTTGGAAGTAGTTTCATTACTGCCTGAACCAAGTTTTCTACATCTTTCAACAAAGTAGGAGCACTGACATAGCCCAAATGCAAAGCACCACAGTGCAGAACAACCACATCTGGACTGTTCACCTTGCGCATATCTTCACAAACTTGTAGAATTACCTGCAAATTGAAACCAGGCACAGTGCTCCACTCCACCTCTACTCCTTTTACATCAAAATTGTTTGCCACATTCCTACATTTAGCATACTGCTCCTAACTATCAACAAACATATCTCCAAGCACCAACACCCTGACTTTCTCCACCTCTGCCATCTTCACTACACACAGCCTCTTTCAATACAAACCAGAACCTCAGCACTGGCTTGGCTGATCCCTACAGTCCTATATCCATGCCAGATATGTTGAGAAGTCCCGTATGTGGCACGCCCTGTCTGCGGACAGCTGCTGTGTCCGCAGAGTGCGTAACAATGGGGCAGGCCTTCTACCCTTTCCACTTTTTCACTCTCTACACCATTTCCTCATTAGCTACTGTTAAGCAGTCACACAACCATCCACCAATCACATCCAAGAACTCTACATCTAACTCCATCATGACAGTTCAACACTTTAGATGTGATATTTATCACTCTAAGTACAATTGGACTGTGACTTCAAAGCACCTACAGCAACAACTACTGTAAAACGCTCCAAGATTTCTACTTTCAGATTCATTCACATCCATATGCATGAACACAAATTACAGGTATGAATATTTTCTGCACAGTACATGTACAGCTCTTGTATAAATGCATATAAACAGAGTAACTGCCACTTACTCTGTATAACCTATAAAACAAACTTACTGTCATTTCTCCCATCTGCTATGATCAAGTGTCACTGGCAAACCTGTCTGCTCTCCAAATTTTTGTTTCCTCGCCCATCTAACTAAAAAAGTGTAATTTCATATTAAATGATGGCAGAAATAACAGTTTCATTGTGGAAAAAGGCATTGTAGTGTGTTCTAAAATGACACGCAGCCAGGATGCGTACATGCATCTTTATTCATGCACACAGATACACAATATCATTTGAAAGGCTCCCAGCTGAAACAACACCACTGATCTACATCAAATCGTTCTGTTTTATTTCCCACACCTTCACAAATGCATACATTACATCCTTTTCTGTACAGTTCCTGTCATTTACCCTGTAAAATTAGCAACAAAAAGCATATGATTATTTCTTCTATCGCCTAACATCCAATAACACTGCCTTAAGAAGCCAAGTGTGCTCTGTGCGCTTACTATTGTACTCATTTGTAAAGCACGTTCAACTAGGATGCGGATAGGCAAAGGAAAGTGCATATACATACTATGCTCAGTTATCAGAAAGCACTACTACTGTAAAAACAAAGAAATCAAAATCTATATTAAAAATAGTGATATTAACATACATATTTACTAACTGCTTTCTTTTATAATTGCAGTGAAGACCACTCTCCTGAAAAGCAACAGCGTCTGAAGTACGAACAAGAATTGAGAAGAAACCTACTCTTTCCATACAAAATAATAAGTGCAATGCTACCATAATGTTTTAACTGTTACTTAAACACGGTAGAATTCTAGTTTTGTAGAACAAACAATTGTATTAACCCTGTAACATTAGATTCACTATTAGTGCTTCCCCTCACGAGCTGCATACTTTGTATTGTCATCTGAACCCCAGTATAGTAACACACAAATACAAGAATAGCCTTCCCAACCTGATGTACCTACCCATTGCACAATCACACGCCTCCACATGCATCCTTACCATCATACTCAGACACTCATGCACAAAACACACATATACTGCACAACAGCCCAACCCACACTTTCTTTTTTGTCCAACAGACCCCAAAGAATGCCTACCAAAAAGCAACTCTGTAGAAAGCAACGCAAAAGTAAACAAAATCAAACTAAAACTCTCCAAAATAAGCATCCGCCTCTTGCAGAATTTGTACAAAAAAGTTCAAACAAACAGCTAATACAGTAAAGTCATTATGTAAAGCCAGATAGTATGGAGAAGCCTGGTTTGTTATCATAGAGAATCATTATCCATTTAGGATCCCGTTATCCATCATTCATTCCGATTAGTACTGATTAGTAGTGACATGAAGTAGTGACATCATTAGACTATCCACATATATGTAGCCATTTGTATTTGCTATAGAATGAGGCCTGTTATATTTGAAGTGCCATGTAGGGACACATGTTATATTTGTAGAGACATGTAGACACATGTAGAGATATGTTGTTATGTATTATGTATGCATTGTAGAGAGACACGCATGAGTGTGCACTTAGACTATGCATGAAGTCTGCATTATAGATAGCGCTTGGGTTTGCGAGAGAGAGAGGAAGCAATAGAGAAAGCATAAAGCCATTCCATTGAGACAGAACAGAAGCGCAGCAGGACTGCAGAATGTTGTTATGAGTTAGTGTGAATGAGGAATGCATAAACATTTTCAGGCAGAGATTAGACGTGACTCTTGTCCGAGTGGAGAAGCGCTGGTTTATCAGGCCCTGGGTTGTGCTTCGCAGACAGAAAAGGTAGGGTCAGGCAGCAGCAGAAAGCGAGAGGAGCTTTGCAGACAGAGACATGCAAGTATAGAGGGATTTGAATGGAGGAATATGGAGAGAGATGGATGGTATGGTAACAGAAGCACTGATAGATATGGTATAGATATGATGACAAATGTCATGATGACCATACACACAGTAATTGAGAAGTACAAGACATGCATCACAGACTTTTAGGCACTGCTCAGATTTAGAAATGCTCACAGATAGACAGAGAGGCATTTTAGCTTAGAGAGACATGTAACCATGGATATGTATTTACGTCATTGAAAAGTATAATGAGATTTGGTGGCTGCTTTCTGCTGGTCTGCTCGATGAGATGCTAGTTGTTGGAGATGGAGTTTAGGATGGAGCTGCTCTCTAAGAGATTGAGAGATCGAGAGGAGAGATGACTTGGAGAGGCGTTTGGGAGTGATTGGATGTACTTCAGGAAGCGTTTTGGGTGCAGCAGAATCGGATGGCTTTGGCTGATATGCAGAAGGGGAAGCACTCTGATGAGAGCTGATAAGATCGATCTGGCAGAGAGAGGCCAAGGAGAGGCTCTGGCTGACTGGCTGGTTGCAGATTTAGCTGGAGAGGAGACACAGAGCAAAAGGGGAGTATTGATAAGACACGTGGATTGGGAAGTAGGACAGACACTGACACAGAGCTTTGGCTGACCTGATAGATGGGGTAATCAGACAGGGATTGTCTTAGAGAGAGAGTGTGAAGTATGGTGTGGATTGGAGTTGCTATTAGATTGCTTGCATTAGAAGCCTGTAAGGCTTATAGTTATTGCATTGCATTGTAGATTCGCACCAAAAGAATAAAAGGTGCACATTTGAGATTTGCATTATAGTAGTGTTTGCATCATGCATTGCTGTGTATGAATAAAAGTGTTTCTATTGTTGAATCGATTCATGTGTTTTCTTTTTGTCTTATGTTAGTGTGTCCATAGGAGTAATTTAGGAGTAATTTAGGAGTAATTTAGGAGTAACACAGTGCACAAAGGCCCTGAGATACAAGAGCAGTGGGGGCATAGTGATCCACACCCCCTAGGAGATTTGTCTGGGTTTGACAATTAAGTGAAACAAAACAAGCTTCCAGTACAGAAACTTTGTGTCCTCTTTCAAAATGTAAAATGAAACAGAAAGTGATTAACAAGACTTCAGCTACCACTACTGCTAACACTACACCTATATATCTTGATGTAGTGGCAAGTAAGCATACCCAAAAAAACACAAAAATGTATTTTACAAAATAAAATTCTGCCACAGTGTCCTTCAGAACCTTATAAAACAGGAGAGAAATTGTGCACAACCCTTAAAACCTACTGTATAAAATTAATCCTAGAAGCTCTCATAGATAGTGCAATCCTTCTCAAAAGGAAGTGATTTATTTCAGTTTTAAACAGAATGAAACCACTAACAAAACTAAGGACTAAACTCCAAAAAAGACTTCTCAATAAACTGAATATCAACAAAAATAGCTTCTTAAACAACTGTGGAGGTGAATGGAGTCACACCAGGAGCTCGGAACTATATTTCAATGAAGAAGCATACAAACAAAAGTAAACAAACCCAATTGCCCTACATAGCAGTGGACGAGGATATGAAAATCTTAATAATACCATTATGGAACAAGAAACGCTGCTCACAAAAATATCCCCAGACAACTCAGTAGCACCTCTCCATTCCACTGAACCAATACGTCCAGTCTACAAATGGCCGTGCACATCAATATGTAACATTGCCAAAAAATCTTTCAAATCTTTATGCCAGTTCCTCAATCAGTATGTGAAAGGCAAAGACAAACTCAAAATGAAACTACTTCAAAATATGAATGCCTGTCCAGTGCGCAAATACACAGGACTACAAGGACATTCATTAGCCTGCATTTCAGGAAATATTTGCAAAAGCACCTTCCATCATATCAAAATGATATCAACACATCATTCAACTATAAGAAATCTGGTCCACAAACTCTCCTTTGCTAAAAGTCCTGCTTTAGCACTACCCAATCTAAATAACAATCTTCTACATGGTGCAGCCAAACAACAACTCGAAGAAATAGAGCATATCCAGAGAAAATATTTTGGAAGTGAAAGCCACTTACAAAACGCATAAGCATTACAACAAACTAGCAACAACTGTACAGATGGCAACCTTCTATTACACACATACAAAAAAGAAATACTAAAGTTTAAAAGTACATCCGCTGAAGTACCAAACAATGTGTGTGTGTGTTGCAACAGGAGCTTTTATAAAAGTAGCTCAAAAACTGTAGACATAACGTACAAAATAGAAGACAGTGAAGATTCCAAATGGTTCCAATTAGCTCTCTACCTTATAGCAGAAAGCAAATATGAAATTACTGACCTCTTAATACTTTGCAGTTACTGCACTGCAAAACTTGACAACAACCAAACACCTTCACGTGCTATCACAAATAATATTAATTATTCCCACAACCAAAACCTGTGCAAACACTCAACTTATAATAGAGCATCATAATTCAAACAGTGCACACATTTCAAGCAATAATACACCTTCAACCAAAAAGAGCAAAATTACCTCCCTCTGAATTAGTGAAAGGCATTCGTGGCAAAGTAGTTTATTTACCATTAGATCTCAAAGAAAATGTACAGACTCTGGGAGTGCAATGTCCAATAGATCAATCTTTAATTGTCTTAGTAAATAGCGTACCTACAAAAGACAAAATAAATTGGCAACAACTCGTGGACTTACATAAAGTTACACAAGACCTTCAATATCTAATAGACAACAATGAATACTACAAAGAAATTAATATTGAAGAAAACCTGAGGGAAACCATTGAAATAATTCAAGATCCATCAGAAACTGGTCAATTTCAACTTCTCGGTCCTGCTACAGAATCCAATATTTTAGACCATTATACAATTCATCCATTATACTCTAAAGACACCATAGATGATGCACTGGAAACGTACCAAATGCGACAAGCCAAAGGATCTCCAATCAGCATATGGGAAAAAAGTATAGAAGCACGTGCCTTTCCTCTACTCTTTCCTACTGGAAAAGGAGGAAGGTACGATGATAAACCCACACAAATAACAGCATCAGAATACCACTCTTTACAAATGTATTCTGACGACCTGTTACTCACCACTCGAAATAGGTCGAAGATGCAGAGGAGTGACCTTGGAGATGATGGTGGTACAAGAATCGATATTCAGCCTTCCATCCCAGCTCCCCTGAGTACTATACTCAGGCTTCCTCAAAGAGGGGCTCTTTTCTACAATGTACCTCTCTGCTGTTTCAGTTGGGACAGACAGAGGTGTCAATTGAATAAAAGAGCGGGGAGAACACACACCGCCAATACCAATGCTGCAAAGGAATACAAAGATATTAGACAGTGTTGAAGTTAAGGCAATTAATCAGAACAGTTGAAATAAATGGGAAACTGCCTAGATAGGTATTGGAGTGGAGATTCCCCGGGGTGGATCTACAAGGAATATAACACAAAATGAGTGGGAATGGTCTAAAAGAGCCTTTTATAGTATCAGTCCCAATTTATATATCGAATTGGTAACAACTAACCTGAATAAGGATATTTTGTGGAAAGGAATCCAGGAAACAGAAGACAACGAAAGGAGAAAATAACAAACAGGAATGTTAGTATAGGGAAGTAGCCCCGGACGGCACGAGGGTCGCACTAATGCCGGGTTGGTGCAGTTTCAGCAGAGCGTTTATATGCACTTGAAGGCAAGTTCACAAGATAGTCACTCAATGTCCCAGAATCAGTAGACAAAATATCCAAACAAGTCATGGAGAGAAATAGTAGCAGAGATGGGATTTGCCAATTAAGTATGTACCTGAGCACACATGTATCCATAGTAGGTGTAGAAAAGTTCCAGATAGTTGACAGCAAGTTCTCTGCTTTTGTTCCGTATGCAGAGGCGGCAACCTGGAATGAAGTACCGCAAGAGACAGAAGGGAGCCGGATCCAGTAACGTTCCGAGTCCAAAAACCAGACGAGCACGACAGGAATAAAAGAGGAGACAAGCCAATCCAATAGTCAGGCAAGGGTCAAAACCAGGAGTTCAGATGAGGAATCGTGTGGGAAGACACAAAGAAGTAACGGACGTAACCGCGTGTAGCTTGTAACGCTAATTAGCAGCAACAAGCCCCTTGGAAGACGGTGGTTTTATAGTCGTAAGGGGGCGTGTCTTGCCTTACGTCTTCCACGTACAAGACATGTCAGCTGACCCGAGTCCGTCGTAGTTTGTACAGGCGCCATGGCAGCCTGTATCTGGTCCATAGAGGAGCTTGTAAAGAAGTCATATTCTGCAAGGAGGCCCGCGGGTAAGCCTGAAGTGTAACACGACCCCGGATACAGACAAAACGTGGAATACATTTTCCACCTTCTTTTTGAAAGTGAACTAGCAACTCTATGCTGCGAATTTATACACATTAAAATCAGGTACCCATTTTCAAAATATGTCAGTTACGCAATTACTACAAAAAGTGCAAGAAAAAGATGAGGTTTTACAGTCAAGTATTACAAATCTTTTAACAAACATGCGTGGTACAAAAGAATACTGGTTCCAACATCACGTAGATGTACGCTGCATGATAAGAAACCTTGGACCACCCACTTAGTTTGTTACATTAAGTTGTGCAGAACATGCATGGGAAGATTTACACAATTTCCGAAGCATTGCAACCAAAAACAAAGCAAGCATAGATATAAAAACACCAGGAAAACTCTGCTCTCCAAATCCTGTAAATGTATCAAGATATTTCCATCATCGCTTCATTGCTATGCTACACTTTATTTGTAATAACACGGTTCCACCCCTCGGAGTAGTGCAACACTTCTTTTGGAGAAAAGAATACCAAGCCAGAGGAGCACCACACATCCACATGCTTTTATGAATTAAAGATGCTCCTAAATTTGCTCAGGACAGTGATGCCACTGTTTTGCAGTTTATCCAAAAATATGTCACTTGTGAAATCCCTTCACAAACAACACATAGTAACCTTCATGCACAAATTTTACAATTTCAAAGACACAAATGTGGGCTATATTGTCGTCGCAAATATAAAAACAAAGGAAAATACTACACCAAATGCTGCTTTTAGATTCCCTAGACCAGTTACAACAACAGGCCAAGTAAACAACTTCATGTCTTCAGTTACACATAGTGTCAAAGGTAAATCACCTAAGAACAGTTATTACATAAAAAGAATAGAAGAATCAAAATACATGAATGATTGCACTGCAATCATTGCCCTTCTATGGAATTCAAACATAGATGTGCGGTACATTGCAGCCAATTTCACTGCAGTTGCACGATATGTCACAGCCTACTTAACCAAAGCAGAGAAAACAGAGCTTCAAGACATCTGGGATGACATATCATCTGACAAAACACTGTCACAGAAATTGTACATCTTAGGCATAAAAATGCTCTCTCATAGAGAATGTGGCTACTATAAAGCTGCAGACCGTTTAACCAGTACTACCGTGAATGGAAAATCTGAAAATATAGTATGGCTAAGTCTTGGTCCTGTTAAATCTAGAAAAAGAGTTCTCAAATCATATGAGGATATAGAAACAATAGCCAAAAATGATCCCAACAGCCAAGACATTTTGAAAAACAATTTACTAGACACATACTACCCAAACATGAGTACCACTTTGGAAACCATGTGTCTATTCCACATAGCCCAAAACTTAACATACAAAAATAATATTAAACCAGATGAAAAGAAAGGTAGATACAGAGTGGAAAATTGTGAAGGCAGCTGTAACGCTCACCTGATTCCCACGGAGGCGCGGGTCTTGGCAGGAAGCTGTCTGTGACTCGAAAAGTGATGTGCAGGACTCGATTGGCTTCTGGGGTCGAACCTCTTTGCACTGTGTGTCGGACTCGAAGAGTGAGGTTTCTGCAGGTGAAAGAATATGGGGGTTAATGGTCTGGGTTGTTGAATGTCCCTCTCTCTCTCTCTTCCCAGCTTTTTCGTAGAGCCCCCAGGTCAACATGCTCACCTTATATAGGTGAATGCTGGGCTCTCCATCTGCGTCTGGTGCAGGGTGCCGTTGCCAGTTCCTTCACTGGTGAAACACAGGCCTCTTGAATTCAGAGGATGGTTACCGTCGTTATCTGCACGAGCGGTGAGTTTCTGGACACCTTTTGTCTTTATAGTCTTTACATGCGTGGCACGTTTATATGCAGACTCTGTATAATGCCTTTCCCTTATGTATTGCAGGGCTCTTGAGATGAAAGATGAAGTGAAGCGCTTGGAAGTTCGTAAGTATGGCAAGCGCTCTAGCTGTCTCTTTCCTTGCAGCTTAGTTCGTGTTAAAGAGACGCCGGAGAATTCGCAGGCGTTTTATTGCGGCGAGCATGATGAACTTAAGTAAATACCTGCTTAATGTCTTTTCTTTTGCCTTTCAGATGTTGGGTTGCAGGGCCGGAGTCCGCGGAATGCCAGTAAGTTGTTAACGATACTTTGTCTTCACAGGCGGCGATGCAGAACGAAGAAATCCGGAATTCACAGCGTGCCGGTAAGTATGGCAATGCTTTTGTTCTTGCAGGTGGAGCTGCGGCGTGAAGAAACGGCCGCAGCCGATGGATCAGGTAAGTAAGCACTGCGTGTAAAGTTCGCCTTGCTAACCTGTTGTTTCTGTTCTTTGCAGGTGCTGATGATGTCTGGATACTGAAATGGTAAGTAGGATTCTTGCAGGTCCAGGATCGGAAGAAGAAAGGCCGGAGCAGACTCGGTGAGCGTTCTGCTGCAGGTGCAGAATAACGCGAAGCACGCTTCATCTATCGGGTGTGGTTTAAATAGCCTTGGAGTGATGAGGCGTCTTCTTCCACGGCCCCGCCTAGGTAAGAAAAGAGTTCCAGTTTCCAGAAGAGTTCCAGTGCTGTATCCAGGGAGTGGAGCTGCCCCACCCAGGTAAGAAAGTAGTTCCTGTTCTCAGATGGCTTCTAAGTGGCTGGTAAGTAAGCAGCATGGCCTGCTGCAGGTAAGTCCACCCAAGCATCTTCACACCTATTATGAGCCCGGCGCTTCCAGTGCCGGGACCAATGGTTTTGATGAGCCTGGTGCCACCGGCGCCAGGACAAGGTCCAAAAGGTCCCAGTGGGGACCGGCTGGTGCTTAGGATTAGGGTTAGGGGCCTGCTTCCAAGGACGTTGGGCTGGTCCTGGCTCCTTGGAAGCAGTGATCATGACAGCAGCTTAGTGAAACTTACCAAACAAAGCTTAATTGATCATTTCAAATTGTCATTAAAAACTCTTCAACATAAAGAACTGTATTACATGTCCCTGCTACAACTTTTTAAACCATGGAGAAAAGAAGAAGATTTACTAGGATACCTATGAATCCTATGAAGACGCTTTTAAAGCAAATGAAAGTACTATAACATACGTAATCTTTACACAGTACAAAACAATGTTGCACAATGAACAGCAACACGAAGAAGAACTCCAGGCCCAACTAGATGTGGACACTCCCGACAGTAGTCAACCTTCTGTAACAGGAAGTCAAGAACCACTTGGACAGCCACTAATAGCAAATGATGCAGAATTAGCCATGACAGAAGTAGAAAACACCATTTATCAATATGAACAATCTACAGAAGACTTTGCTGTACTGAAATCACAACTGAACAATGAGCAGCGTAGCATTTTCCAAGAAGTGAAAAAAGAAATTGAACATGGTGTGCAACATGAAAGTATAAACTGTACCTGCCAAGACTACAAACCTATACTGCTATACGTCAGTGGTCAAGCTGGTTCAGGAAAAAAATTCTTAATCAAAATCATCAGCAAGTTCCTCCAACAATTGACAAACAACAAACTGTCAGCTGTTGTAACTACCCCACAGGTTTAGCTGCCTAAAACATAGGCGGTGCCATATTACACCGATTACTACTCCTTCCAGTAGAACACCAAAACAAATTAGACTATTGCAAACTTTCTACAGAAACTGCAATGGAACTACGCAGAGTTTTCAAACAAATTAAAATGCTACTAATAGATGAGGTGAGCATGGTCTCCAACCTAATGTTGGCTTTGATTCATCTCAGATTACAAGAGGTCCTCAAAACAGACTACAAAGAGCTCTTTGGAGGAAAACACATGATTGTTTTCAGAGATCTTCCCAATTAACACTAGTGAAAAGTGAACCTATTTTTAAAACCTTAAGGCACAAACTGTGCCGTAAAACTCTTGTCAGCAGAGGAAATGTCAACCATTGGCAACATTTCCAATACAGAGAATTAACTGAAAACTTCCATCAGTCTGCAGACCTCAGATACACCAACATTTTAAACAGTATTAGAGTTGGTGTAATATCTCAAGAAGCACAATCAATATTAAAAACAGGCACATCCATGCACTCTATGGCCATAACTCATGTGCTACTGATGTCATGTAACAACTAGTACAAAAGAATGTAAACTGTATGTCCTTGATGCCAACTCTTACAAGCTGTGCACAATTCAATAAAACAATGTTGAAAAAAGAAATGCAACCAATAATTGAAATTTGCTCGACAGACAAACTGGACGTACATGGTATGACACTACCCATGTGTCAACAAGCCACAACAAGACTAAATACCTAAGAAAACACGCTGGTTTGGAGAAAATATTAAAATTATCTTTAAACTGTAGAGTAATGCTTAAACATAACCTTGACGTGGAGCAAGGACCAGTTAATGGAGCACTTGGTACAGTTGTTGGCTTTCAAACATACCCACGTGACAACTACATTTGGTTTGTTAATTTTCTCTTTGACAAACTATCAGAAGTTAAAAAGATAGGGCACTCAACAGCCCGCTTACTTCTTTTCAAAGTAATCTATGTACGCAGAGAACAATTTTCTCTAACTCTAGCATACTCAGTCACCATTCACAAATCACAAGGTCTTACCCTAGATAAAGCATTGATAGATATTGGTAGCACAGTCTTCAAAGAAGGCATGAGCTATGTAGCACTATCATGCTTATGTACACTTGACAGACTATTTCTAATCAACTTTGATGCAAGTAAAGTAAATGCGGATATTCCTTGGATTCTAGAATACATTAGACTGCGTTCACTCTACAGCCCCATCTAAAAACCTATCCTGTTCAGCAAAAAGCAAAACGTTCTAAAAGAAAACTACTTCAAACTGAAATGATACAAGATCTCACTGCAATTCCTCCAAAGAAAAAGAAACTAATACTTCATCATGTACCACAACGAAAGAAGAATCTACTGGTCAAAGTAACTCAACTACCGTTTCATGAAGCAACGCACACTCCGATCAAATGACTTCAGGTCCATTCAAATTTTCAAATACAACTGGTGTAAATTGCTACTCAAATGTAGCAATAAATATTCTATTCCAATTACCACCAATTATTGACAACATTTACTTACACGGTACAGACCAATTGTGTTTGCAAATTTTAGTCCTTCATAGAAATGCAACCAACAATCCTGACAACACTTACAGTGTTCCTGGAATAAGACAAGAATTGGACTACTGTGCTGGAATGGTCGAATTCACTATAAACTCACAAGAAGATCCACAAGAATTTCGAATGTACTTACTACAAATACTAGAAAACAAAAACATACCCATAATCTTGTGGAAACATACATGCACTCTTTGCAGCCATGGAGTACAAGAAGAAGATCCTAATGAACGCTTTGTATATGTATCCATACCTAACTGTGAATCCATTCCATTTCAGCAACTTGTACAAAATGAAAACCAAAGCAGATTATGTACTACCTGCAATTCAGATAATCGCTCCACCATACAAATACAGACACATAGTAAACGGGTAATAGTAATGCTTTTACAGCACAGCCTGCTTTCAGGTGGGGTGTGGAGTTAGACAAGGCTGTGTGTTGGCCCCCATTTGCTTTTGTCTCTATATTAACGGCCTTTCCCAGGACCTTATTGATACTCTGGCAGACTTCCTGGTTCTGGGGGGTAGGGGCTACCCGGTACTGGCCTATGCTGACGATACAGTCCTTTTAGCAAGAACACCTAGGGCTCTACAGGCTCTGATCAATGCTTATGCAACATTTATGAACAACCTAGGTTTAAAAATAAACACAAAGAAATCAGCAGTCATGGCTTGTGTGGGCAGAAAACGTTCTGCCCCCATGAAGCCAATGCTTTGTGTTGGGGAAACCATACCTAGAGTTAAGGTTTTTGATTATCTGGGAATTAGATTCTCAGAAGCATTAACCGGTGTAGCCCATGTGGCTAAACAATCAGCCAAGATGAGCCAACAACTAGGGGGCATATTTAGATTTATGACCAAGTGTAAGGGACAACCACTAGATGTGATTACCAAGATC
This sequence comes from Ambystoma mexicanum, assembly GCF_040938575.1. Taxonomy (NCBI): domain Eukaryota; kingdom Metazoa; phylum Chordata; class Amphibia; order Caudata; family Ambystomatidae; genus Ambystoma; species Ambystoma mexicanum. The sequence goes on along the minus strand of NC_090923.1, from coordinate 16,142,428 downwards.
TACGGAGTACAAACCGTAGCCACCACTATGTATGGTGCGTCCATTTGGGGTTTCCAGAATGCAGCCGAGATACAAAGGAAGGAGACAAAATTTTTCAAAAACCTGCTGGGACTCCCGCCCAGTGTCTCTGGAATAGCTGTACACAGAGAACTGGGCGTGGAGTTCTGGGAGGATCAGTGGGCAATGGCTCCACTTTTTTTTGGGTCCGGTTATGGGCCAATGAACATGCCTCTCTCTGCCATTCCATTATTCATGCTGTGCTGGGCAGAGATGGTTGGAAAAAAATCCCATGGCTTGTATATGTCTGGAAAACTCTGGGGGCAGCTAACTTAAGATCCCTCTTCCCACCCACCACATTAATTACAAAGAGCGAGGGGGTGCAATTTGAAATAGCACTGGGGGAGATTAATGTGAGGAAAAGAACCCTGGAGGAGCATGGCCATAGATCTGGTCAATTCCACTCCAGTATTAGCAAGCTCACAGGAATTCAACCTTATCTGACTTGGAGCCCTCATAAAAAGGATAGGTGGCTGATTACGAGGGCACGGTTTGATTCCCTAAGGCTACATGGGAACACCTACAAATGGAAAGGCTTCCCTGATTCTGCAGGCTGCCCAATCTGTGGTCATCACCTCGAGGATCTAGCCCATTTGTTGTTTTTTTGTACTGGTTATGTCGGCATTCGTAGAGTGACCTTGATTCCTGCCCTCAAGAAGTCAGCGATACGTTCGCACAGGGCAGCTCTCGTGTTTCTATTGAGTGCCGACACGTCCTACACAGCGTGGGCACTGCTTATGTTCTTGAAGAGAGCGATGTTTTTTAGAAAGGGTCTGGGTCTACTATCAATGCAGGGAGATGCGAGTTAGCACCTTGGGATTTAAAGTTTAATTTAAATTTATTTTTATTTTTTTTTTCTAACTGATACTGTCAGTGTTCTCATGGGTTTTAATCATTCATGTAATTTTCTGATTAATGTATATGGCAGGTTTTTATGGTTACGAATGCCTATGATTTTACTACTGGGATGAGTTTTATGAATTGTAGCTATATTTGTGATTAATTGTGTTCTTGTTTGTTGTTTAATGGATTTTTTTATAATCCGAATAAACTTGTTTGACTGACTGTAATGCTTTTACATTACAATGCAGAAGTACCAAAAAGAACTGCAAGCTGACTGGATTCACACATGGGCAAGTATCACTTGGAAAGAAAACATTCAAAACAATAAGAATAATCTACCATGCAGGAGCCACAACCAATGCAGGTCACTACACTGCATATATAAAAAAGAAATGTGGATGGTTTGAATGTAATGATACGACCATTACTCTAAAACAGAGATTACGAGCAAATCTTGTACACGCTTACTTAATATTCTTAAAACCAAAATTTAATAGCTAATCTGGGCATAAACATTAACAAAACTTGAACTTCAAAACTATGAACAGTTAGAATACGCCAACAGGTATCTGACTGCCCCAAGATTCTGCAACAAGCAAACAGATAAATGAATACCACTAAAATGTAACAAAAAATAAACAGTTAGAATATGCCAACAGGTATCTAACTGCCACAAAATTCTGCAACAAGCAAACCGATAAATAAATACCACTGAAATCAAACAAAAAATATACAGTTAGAATACGCCAACAGGTATCTAACTGCCCCCTAAATCTGCAATATCCCAACAGATAGATAAATAGCATGAAACAAGAAATAAAAAGTTAGAATATGCCTGCGGGTATCTAACTGCCCCAAACATCTACAACACGCCAACAGATAGGAGGATACCACTAAAAAGAACAAAAAAAAGAAATATAATACACCAACTACTATCTAATTGCAACAATACTATCACCACTTCAAAATCAAAACCATACACCTATTCAATTCCTCCTACTCAAAAGAATGAAAGAAATATAATGTACCACAACATAGAAAGTTTTTTTTTTTAATCCAGCATGGACCTTTTTCCCACAGACCCAATGATTTAATAAACAAACACAGGAACTGAGCAAATTGCATTGCACATTACACTGGTTTGAACTATCGTACTTTTAAAGTACTAACTATGAGGGTCGAAAAAAATACAGAAATGTCTATTTTACAATACAATATCTCATTATGAACTACCTACACAAACATATGATCTTTTCTTTTATCACAGAGATTGAAAAATAATGTCTGCTCCGATTACTCATTTCATGAAAAAACTGCATACAACCACAAAAAGTCAAGAGTAAGTATATAATAATTGGACTCACAAACACCACAGCATAACACACCCATTCAAGCAAACATCTAACTAAAGACCACAATCCAAAATGTTTACTTCCATGAGTATCTTATGCTGCAGTTCTGGTTGCCAAACCCTACAATCTTAACTGCATGGCCTAGCCAAATCTTTACATACAGCCTCAACAAATGAAACAGTACACAAACTTTTGAAAACCTATATCCCCTATAAGCAGCCCACATACCACAGTCAAAATGTTTGCTAGCATGGGTGTGTTATGCTGCGGTGGTTGTGGCCAGGGCCCAGAGTCTTGGGTGCATGGCCAAGACCATAGGCCCTGGCCACAACCACCGCAGCATAACACACCCATGCTAGCAAACATTTTGACTGTGGTATGTGGGCTGCTTATAGGGGATATTAATTACAATCAATGCTCTACTAACTACCCAAAACCAACATCACATTAAAGTAAAATAGCCAGTCATGCGCCCAGTGTTTAGTATGTCTGTGGACAGCCGCGGTGACCATGGAGACCGCAACCACATCAAGGGCTCCTGCCACCTAAACAAATACAGCATTTGACCCATCTCTTACTCCCCACCCTCCCCAAGCACTCCTACACACCAACACACTCCCCAAAATTGGATTTCTGCTCACTTCCACGCAACGCTGTCTGTGGATAAGATGGCAGGGGCATCGAAACAATGTGACGCACCTCACGCTTCACCCCAGCCAATCAGCGAACATGTTGCATGTCCGCCGACATGACACAAGCCTATTATCCAATCGGTGTCCTGTCCGCGGGGTGAACACGGAAGTGTGTCCGTCGAGCGGACATAGATATCACTAATTTGTTTAGACCTACTTTTTCGTTGTTTTAAAAAAAAATGACTGGACAGATTTTCACCAAATTTACAAAAGCAGGCTTTCGGGGCCAAGCCGCTGCTCCTGCCACAAATTTGGTGAAAATCCATCCAGCGGTTTGGGCTGTAGGCACGACAGAAATGTTTTCTCCATTTAGTCTATGGGAAAAAAAGAAATTTTGGGACCCCCCCTTAAAACTTTACCATCCCTCCCACCCCAGACTAATCCTCAGAGTGGGCCATATACTTGTTTTGCAAAGTTTGGTGAGGATTCGTCCAGAGGGAGCCAAGTTATAAGCCGCCCAAAAAGTGTTCATCTATGGGTTTAGCAACTTAACCATAACTACACGGTCACTACATATATATTTGAGGTCATGGGTGTTAGTCCTTACAGTGCACATCGGCAGCACGAGTTATGGTTGCGTACCTTACCTAACTGGTGAATTTCTGGGATATTATTCGGTTTTACCTGTAACCATGACGTTCCTGTAGCAAAGTTTTTCCATTGAATTTCATAGGTTTTTTATTAGTGCAACTTAACCATAACATCCCTTTAACAAGGTTTTTTTGTTAGTGAATTTCATAGGTTTTTAGTACTGCGCTTTAACCATAACTTTGCTTTATCATAGTTTTTTTCAGGAAAGGTGATAGGGTTTTAGCGCAACTGAACCATAGCGTCCCTTTAATAATGTTTCTTTCACTAAATTCCATTACTTTTTAACAGGATATGCTTAGTTTGTGTAGTTGTACTGTACAGCATATTGAAGCCGGTGGCTCTATACTAATAGCCACAGTGGTTGGGAACACTGAGTCTGTTTGCGGACATCGGGTGGAGTCCAATGTGCCGAGAAAGGGAGGGGTGGTCATAAAAAGTGGTAACATGCAGGAAATACAAAAAACACATACAAACATCAGCAAGTGCGTGAATGGTAAGGGAAAATGCAGTAGCTGTAAACGTATGTACTTTTGCAACAAAGACTGCAAAGGCATATGGTATGTAGCATAATGGAAAGCACCAACAACAGAAGTGACGTTTGCCTTCATCAATGTTACCGCGCACCTGATTCACAATCGAACAATGGACGAAGAGGCAGAGGTTTAGACGTCCACTACCGAGAGCAGAACATGGTGAGTGCACAGAAGTTTATGTTGGAATTGCACAGGTCCGGTAGTGTACAATGTTATGAAAGCATAATGTTTTCTGTTTGTGTGCAGCAATGGCTACCACCCTAGAATGGCTGGAGGAGAATTTTCTGAATGAAGAAATGAGTGAGGACGATAGCCCCATAGCTACCTGCCGCACTGTGAAAAGGGTAAGAGTTACTGCAAGGGCAAGCACCCTAGACTGGCTGGAGGAGAATTTCCTGCATGATGAAATGAGTGAGCATAGTAGCCCCATAGGTAGGGGACGCAGTGGCAAGAGTAAGACAATTGCAATGTAGTGCTTCATGAAAATTAACCTCATTTGTTGTCCTTTAACAGAACCTATGGAAATACAAAGGAGTACACCAGAAGTGGCACCTTTTGCACAGCAACATACGGCCACCGAAACTGAAGTAAACTCTGGACATATAAAAGTACACCGCCTGGACAGAAAAATTGCTGAATTGCTCTTCCAATTTGCCGACCTTGACATTTTTTGTAGAAGAACATATTATGGGGAAAATAAGATATCACTGCTCGACTTGCACATGCCCGCCTTCCCCATTTCCCAGCCCCCCATACCCTCAAAATGTGTGTCATGATAGACGCTTCGATGAGACCTCAATCCAATCTATCCCTCATCAGCAGCTTGTTGAAATGGCAAAATCCCCAGTAAATGTATCTGTTTCTGGTCCCCTTCCCTTTCCAAATAGTGGCTACAAATGTCTGCTAATGAACATTTATAATTTAATGTGTACTGATAGTACATGTGCCTTTTTTGTTTGTTTTAAGAAGGCCATTGTAAGTATGAAGGGCACAGCACTAGTGGGGGTGATTGCATAGGACGCCAGTACGGGCTGCATGTTTGCAGGCACAGAACCTCCTGTAAATAGTTGCAGGACCGTACGTTTCTTGGTCGGACAACTGGGCACATGCGTATCTCGTCCTGTGACGCCTGTTAACACCGTCCCTGGTCACGATATGCAAAGAAACGTGTGATGTAGTTGTACTAGGTGGAAGTGCGCACCCACGTCCTGCAAGTAACTTTGCACGTAAACATTCCACCTACTTTATCGTGCTCACACCGAGCATATGTGGAACTGTTCGAAGTTTAGTTTAGTTTAGTTTAGTTTAGTTTATTATTTATAGGGCGCGCCAGACCCTGGGGCATCAGGGCGCACAAGACAGGAATATGTTCAGCTTAGTTACAGGTACATGTTAAGTAGGAACAGTACAGGGTCATCATACAATTTACAGTAGGCGGACATATACAAGGCCGGATCTAAGTCCAGAAACAAAGTTTTGCAGGTGCAGGTATTCTTGAGGGGAATATAAAATAATAATATATACAATAATAATAAACAGGCACCAGGAACATTCCAGTGCAAGAAGAGAGAGGCGGATTCAAATATCCTGGTAAAGGGGTGCAAGTAGAACTTCAGGTTAGTTCGCCAGTGGATACAGTCAAGTCAAGCAAGTCAGGTTAGTTAGGTGTCATTTGCTCTCAGCCAATTGGTCAAGTTCTGCCTGACTTTCGCAAAGGGCTGGGGTTCTCTGAAGCCATGCGGTAGGGAGTGCCCTGGGAAGCTGTGCCCTCCTATAGTAGCGAGTTTAAATCGCGGGACTTGTAGGCAGTTAGCGTTCGCTGTTCTTGTGGGTCTGGTCGAGGTTCTTAGATGTAGCCTGTCCTTGAGGTAGGGTGGTGCTTTGTTGTTGAGGCACTTGTGGTTAAGGGAGGCAATTTTGAGTTGAATTATATCAGAAGTGGATAGCCATTTATGTTCTCTTCTTACCGAAGATATATGCTCCTTTCTGTTAATCTTGAGAGCTGCTCTCAGGGCATTGTTCTGGAGGACCTGGATTTTATGGATGGTCTGTTTATTAGCCCCAATGTATAGTCCATTACAATAATCCAATTTGGATAGTATAAGGGCTCTGGCAAGCGTGATGCAACTGTCTCTAGAGAGGAATTGTTTGCTGGCTCTGATGAGTTTGCATGTGTATGCAGTAGCTGAGGCTAGAGAGTTAACTTGTTTAGCAAGGTTCAAGGTGGCATCTAGGTAAAAGCCTAGGGTCTTCACTTCCTTCGCTACTTTCATGTTATTACCATTGATAATGAAGTTGGCATAGTCGGGGCTGAGTTTGGATATGTATGTCGGGGTGCCTAGGATAATGAGCTCAGTTTTGTCATTGTTCAGACATAAGCCGTGTGTGGCCATCCATGCCTGAACGATGCTGTAGATTTTATTCACTAAGGCCAGATCCTTGACGTAATCTCCTGAAAGCGGAAGGAGGATCTGGGTATCGTCTGCGTAATTGGTGTAGGCGATACCCAGATGATCCATTTCGTAAAAGAGCGGCTTTGTGAATAAATTGTAGAGGGTGGGTGACACACAAGATCCTTGAGGTACACCACATGTTATGGGGATTGGGTCTGCTGAGGCTGATGGAGAGAAGACTCTCATAGTTCGGTTACTCAAGAAAGACTTGATCCATATTATGGCCTCTTTGGAGAAGTTGGCTGCGGAGTCTAGGTGGCTACATAAGACTGTATGGTCGACTAAATCAAATGCAGCTGAGAGGTCTAGCAGGAGGAGTAGGGCTGCTTGGCCATTGTCTCTGCATTGATCTATTTGGGCCTTGAGATCGATTAAGGCTGTCTCAGTCCCATGCTGTGGGCGGAATCCGGATTGGCGGGTTCCGAGTAGGTGGTTGGATTCAAGGAAGTTTTGTATTTGCATGTATGCCACTTTGTCTAAAATTTTTAGAAGGAAGGGCACGGTCGTGATGGGCCTGAAGTTAGTGGGAATGGCCGGGTCAAGGGTTTGCTTCTTTAAAAGTGGCAGTACCCAAAACACTTTTAAGTTATTTGGTACAGTACCTGTGGTAAAGGATGAGTTAATGAGTTTAGTTATGAATGGCGATAATTCTCTCGCAGCATCCTTAATCAGTTGGGCAGGGCATTGATCGCCTTTACAGTTGGATGGTTTAAGTCCCAGGATAACTTTTTCTACCTCAATGGTCGATACCTTGGAGAAGCAGAAGCGTGATTCCTGTTTGGGTTTAGGTGGTGGTGCTATAGTCTGCGGGATATGAGGCGTAAGAGATGCTTCTTTTAGGGCAATTTTAGTGTGTAGGTTGGCTACTTTGTTGGTTAGGGCAGACTGTATGCTAGAGCACCATTTTTTATCCTTGGTGCAGTTTTCTTGGGGAGCAATAGGTGTTTCCAGTTCTTTCAGAATGCTGAACAATTCTCTGACACTAGATTTAGATTGAGATATTCTGGTATTATACGTTTCCTGTTTGGCTAATAGGATGTCTTTCTTGTATTGGGAAGATGACTTGGCGAGGTTGAGTTTATTTTCGGCTGAAGGAGAGAGTCTCCAAATAGTTTCAAGTTTTCTTTTAATTAGCCTGAGATTTTTTAGATGAGGAGTGAACCATGAGTTAAGATGTTTTTTCAGTTTACTGTTCCGTAGTTTGAGCGGAGCTATGTGGTCAAGGGCTGTATTAATAGTTTCATTAAATTGTTCAACTAGCACATTGGGATCCATATTGACTGGGAGCGAATTCAGTTGTGGTAGTATGATGGGCAGCAATTTTCCGCTGTCATAAGTTTTTTGTTCCTCGGGGGCATAGGAGGGGCAAGTGAGGACTGGGCCGTGGCCGAGTTCGTTGCTACTGTAAATAATAGTAGATGGTGGTCAGTTCAGATCTGGGGTGCAGTGTCTGTGATGGTTACTTCACAGTTGTGTTCCGCTATCCAGTCAAGGATTCGACCTTTGTTATGAGTGGGAAGGTTAACTTTCTGGGAGAATCCCAGTTCTTTTAGGATCAAGGCAGTAGCTGTAGACTGGATATCCTTAACGTCATTGTAGCCTAGGTTGAAGTCCCCTAGCACTATTGTTTGGGAGGTGTTTTTTAAGTTATTGGACAGGGTTGTAGAGAGATTGTCAGTGAAAGTTCCAATAGGACCTGGAGGTCTATAGATAAGGAAGAGGTTTAATGTTTGGGAGCTAGCGGTGGCAATTTTGACTGTGAGGCATTCACAGGATTACATAGTGGGGGTTGTGGTAATTCTCATGTCTAGACTGATCTTGGCTATGATAACTAGACCACCACCTCGAGAGGTGTGTCTGTCTGCTCGTAAAATGGTATAGTTGTCCGGGGACTGCTAATGATAGGGCAGGGCCTGCCGCATCATGAAGCCAAGATTCTGAGATAGCCAGGAAATCGAGGTTGTCTGCGAGAATGATATCTGAGATCTCTGTTGCGTGTGCGACTAGAGACCTAGCGTTTATAAGCGCACCTTTGTGATTATGTTTGTGGCTTTCAGAATTGGGGTGCGTGGTACTGAGTCTAGCTATAGCGGTAGGTTTGGTGCAGTTTTGTATGGGTCTTTTGGGATTGCAATATTTTCTAGTATACTCTACAGTAGCCTTCAAGCCTTCATGTGTGCCGAGCATTTAAGTAGTCCGGGGATGGCAAGAGTATCCGTAGGAGAGCTATGCATGTGGCCACAAAGTATAACAGCCAATATACATCCTGCAGACTGTTAGGCAGAATTATATGCAGTACCCTTTGGGAACACCACACACAATTAAGACAACAAGTGACAGTACAAATTCACCTTTGGTACAAGCCTGTACTACACAGTAAAGTGGTAGCGATGGCTGAGCAGCCAGGCTTATCTCAAGAGCAAGTGAGCAGTATCAATAAATACCCAAAGGACAGCAATTACTATGATTCAAACAAACACTGACTCAAGGTTTCTGAGTAAAAGAATATACATTTATTTACACATCAGTTGTATAACATCTCACTAAAGTAAAGCAGTTGAAAAATCACACTCTTAATTCACCACACCACTCCCAATAGATTCTGGACAAGTTAAACTCAAAATGAAGTATGAGAAAAATGGCACTCCAGTAATTTAAAAAGAGAGAGAAACACAAAGTTAGGTAAGAATTGAGCAGCACCAACAGGTAAGTAAGCAGGGCAAATTAGAAAGAGGAACTACCGTGATGGAATCAAATCAAAAAGGCTTTTGGCCAAAGTCAATAGGACAAAAGTCTTTACCTCAAGATCACATAGCTCAGGGTAGTTTGCGGTTAAGTCTTTGCCAAGAGTTCCGTACGAAGTTGATTGGCAGAAAAGTGACTTTAAAGAGTAGAGAAGGACAAGCCCTCGGATTGGCGAAAGGTTTCACACACCTTTACTGCGGACAAAACGAACAACCGGATTTGCACAGTAGCTTTAAATGGAGAAGATGCTGTAGCTGAGGCAGACGTTCCTGGTAGTTCCTGCACGCTCACGGTCCCTGAAGCGACTGTTGGACTGACACGAAGTAGGAAGACTGGAGGGTCCTGCAGGACCCAGGGAAGAAACCAGCAGCAGAACAAATCAACAAATAAAAGGTGTGCTCCTTAAAACCCAAGCAGGGTCCGACCTTCCTGGCTATCCGGCCCACTGTATCTCTGTACAGCGAATTCGAACAGAGGAGGGAGTCCTGGCTTGCAGTTTGGGCAAACTGGTTGGTCCCACCTGCTATGGGGAAGAAGATTCCTGTAGGATCTTCTCTGTCGTTGGAGTTTGAGGATTCGGACCTGCAGCAGGGCTTCACCGGGCGGTTCAGTCGTGGTAGGGGTCCTCTTCCATCATCTCCTCCTCGGTTCTTTCGTTCCAGTGGTGACTCTGCCTTTCCAGACCCAGAGACCTGCTTTTTATGCAATTTTCCCCCATTCACACAGCCTGGCTGTCAATCACACAGCAGGGTGGCTGTCCCGCCGGGACAGTCACCAAAAGCCAATCATTTCAGAGTGCAACATGTGTCTCCAAGGAGACCCTGTGCAGGGAGTCCTAAACCCCTCCCTCACATCCTGTCCCCCCCAGACATACAGGTGCCTAAGGAGGGCTTCTTTCTGCGAAAAGAAGGTGAACAAAGGAAACAAACCTGGTTTGGCGCACACGTAAAACACGAGAAAGATATTTTCAAAAAGAAATGGCGACTAAACCCAGCCAGAACTGACATAAAACATATATGGTCTAGCAGGTTTAAGTTCGAGGCTACCGAGATAGCCTAAAACAATACCAAGGTTATTTAAGATAACCGCGGTAAGAAAAATAGGGTAGTTACCACAGTGCCCAGCCAAGTCTTGATGAAAAGGGAACGAAACAATGCTCCAAGAGAAACAGCCAAAAAGGGATAAGTGAAAAGGGAGCGAAACAATGCTCCAAGAGAAACAGACAAAAAGGGATAAGTATTAACCCATTCCAGTACTCCATGTAAGATGGTTTGTACAGGGTCTGTGGTTTTACAGAGGCTAATAAAGTTAATTGCAACTTTATATTTCCTGGGAGACAGTAGTCAGTCCCAGAAAATGGAGTCTGAGTTGGGAAGTCTAAAAGACAACTCTGTCGCACTGCACTAAAGGTGCTGTGTAACACACAGTAAAAAGATGTCGTCTGTGGAGTAGGTGAGGCTCCACAGTCTATGAACACAAAAATGTTAAACACACACAGCAAAACACATGTAAGAGTGGGAAAAAAGGCTCACACTCTTACCAGGTGAAAAAAGAAATCCTAGAAATCCAGCAAAGCGGCTGAGGGACTCAGTAGGTAAGGGAAATTAGCCATTCTAGAGAATTCTCCCTAGAACCATCCCCCCCCGCCCAGACTAAGGGACTGGAGGATTTAATGGAGGATTTAATCAAATCCTGGATGAATCTCTACCTTTAGTCGGTTAAAAACATCCTAGAGAGACCATCAACATTTCGGTGGTGACATCCTGCTCTGTGTTCAATGGTGAAATCAAACCCTTGCAGGCAGATTGACCATTTTAGAAGTTTTTGGTTCTCCCCTTTCATTTGCATTAACCATCTCAAGGGTTGGTGGTCTGTCTGAATCACAAAGGTAGATCCATACAAGTATGGTCTAAACCTCTTCAGAGACCACACAATGGCAAAACATCCACGCTCTATGGTTGCCCACCTTGTTTCGGGTTCATTCAGTTTCCTACTGATGAAGCAAATGGGGTGCTCCCTACCTTTCTCATCCAGTTGACTAAGGACTGCACCTATACCTATGTTGGAGGCATCTGTCTACACAATAAAGGGTTGGTGATAATCAGGAGCTCTTAGGACTGGAGCTTGACAAAAGGCTGTATTCAGGCTTTCAAAGGCTTGAGGGCACTCCTCATTCCATCTAACCTTTTTAGGGAATTTTGGAGAGGAGATCACATTCAATGGAGAAGCTATGGTCCCATAGTTCTCTATGGAATTCCTGTAGTACCCAGTGAGACCTAGGAAACTCTCACTTGGGTTTGAGTAGTAGGGGTGGCCCGGTTTTGTACAACTTGTACTTTGCTAGGCAATGGCCTTATTTCACCTCCTCCCACCTCATGACCAAGGTAGACCACTTTGCTCTGACCAATTGGACATTTACTTGCCTTTATGGTCAGATGGGCCTGCTGAAGAGCCTGCAAAACATATCTTAAGTGGTCAATATGTTCTTTCCATGTAGGGCTAAACACTGCAATGTCATCCAAGTATGCAGGCAGAAGTCCTCCATCCCATTCAGAACTTGATTGACCATCCTTTGGAATGTAGCAGATGCATTCTTTAGTCCAAAAGGCATCACCTTAAACTGGTAGAGGCCTGCTGGGGTTGAAAATGCAGTTTTCTCCTTGGCATGGTCTGTCAGGGCTATTTGCCAATAGCCTGATGTCAAATGTACTGAGGTACTTGGCTGAACCAAGTCTATCCACCAGTTCATCTGTCCTTGGCAAAGGATGGGCATCATTCTTATTGAATGCCTTTAGAGCTCTATAGTCCACACAGAATCTCAACTCCTTGGATCGTTCCTTTGGTACTAGAACAACTGGACTAGACCATGGACTTGTAGATGGCTCTATAACCCCGAGATCAAGCATCTTGTTGACCTCTCCTTCGATGTGGGATCTCAAATGTTCTGACATCCTGTACCCCCTGCTTTTGACAGGTAGACAGTCACCAGTGGGAATATCATGCTGGCCCCAAGGGGTCATGCCTGGTGAAAGTGGAAACAGGGAGTCAAACTGATTTAACAGAACTTTGCACTCCTCCTGTTGTTCATATGTCAGCTGAGAAGAGAGATTGAGTCCTTCTATTTTTTCATCCAAAGGTTAACCTCTGAGGAGGTCAGGTAAAGGTTCACTCTCCTCCTCCTCTTGAGCTGAAGCTAGAAGCAAAGCTCCCACTTCTGGTCTCGAGACATATGCCTTCAAACAGTTGGTGTGAAAGACTCTGGGAGCCTCCTTAGGGCTGCATAAGTCTATCAAATATTTCACCTCTCCAAGTTTGCCCACAACCTTGAAGGGTCCTATCCATTTGTCCTGCAAGGCCCTTTGCCTTGTTGGCACCATAACTAACTCAAGCTGGTCTTGAGTGAACTCAAACATGTTGGCCTTCTGATCATGCCAATGTTTGACCAGAGTCTGACCTGGTTTCAAGTTATCACTAGCTTCTGCCATCATGTGTGACATTCTCCTCCGAAGACCTATCACATAGTCAGTCCCTCTGACTGGCTTGGGGGAAGGAGCACTCTCCAACCCCTCCTTAATCAGGGCCAATGGACCTCTGACTGGATGGCCATAGAGAATTTCAAAGGGACTGTAACCAACTCCCTCCTGAGGGACTTCTCTGTAAGCAAATAGAAGGCATGACAGTAGAAGGTCCCACTTAATTTTAAGGGGTTCCTCTAAAGCACCTGTCATGCTCTTCATAGTACAATTAAACCTCTCTACCAGTCAATTTGTCTGTGGAAGGTAGGCTGTAGAGAACTTGTAAGTGACACCACCGTTTTTCCACATGGCTTGCACGTAGTGGGACATAACATTGGAACTCCTGTCAGATATCACTGATCAATAGAGTAGATACTCCAGCTCTTAGGGATAGTGGGTGCAGTCGTACTGTAGTGGATTCTACCTTGGTAGACCCAGAGGAAGTTGCCAGAGCTACTCTGATACCCACTAAGTTGGATGAAGGCCCACCTCTCATGTTCCCAGTAATACCTGTAAATCTTACTATAGATTGTACAGTAGTCAGGATTCCAGTGAGCATTCAGAGGAGTGTCCCAAGAAAGGACTTGTTGGGCAATGATCTCAGAGCTTTAGGGCTTGTGGGAGATACTGCTGACAGACCCTGCACAAGGTCTCAAACGAGGGCAGCATTGGCCAAGACCAATGCTCTGCCCCAGCCAAAGGGGAAACCCAAGGCTAAAGAAGTCAAGAAAACAAGAAGAGGGAAAGAGAATATTCCCCCAAACTCACCTACCACCGCGGTGGAGGAAGTTGGTCAATCACCCGGACCTGACGAGGAGGCAGCGATACCTGAAGTATTTGACCACAATGACCATCCTGAACTAAACGACTTGTTAGTAGAAGGTGGTCCTGACAGGGAAGAATTCAGTAAAGGCCAACGTGAGTGCCCATCTCTGGAAGGCCTAAGGAGACAGGCCTGCTCCCAGCTTGAGGGTGAACCTCCTGGGAAGCATCGGATTTATTGGGAAGGTGGACTCCTATATAGTGAGCCCACAGAGTCTACAGAAGGAGACCATAGGAGGTTGGTGGTCCCCCTTGCTGTAAGACCCTTCCTCCTGCAGTTGGCACATGAAGTGCCCCTTGCTGGTCATCTTGGTATTAAGAGGACCAAGCAAAGGTTATCCATGCACTTCTACTAGCCCAAGATGGGGGTGCAAGTAGAAAGTCATTGCAGGAGTTGTGCCTCCTGCCAGTTATCTGGTAAGAGTGGCTCAACAATCCAAGCTCCATTGGTACCACTCCTAGTTGTGGGAATACCATTCAAAAGGGTAGGGATCGACATTGTTGGTCCCCTTTACCCACAAACATCCTCAGGCAATAGGTTTATCCTGGTGCTGGTCGTCCATGCTACCAGATACCCTGGAGCCATCCCATTAAAAACTGTAACTGCCAAGTCAGTTGCAAAAGCGTTACTTGGGATCTTTACTAGGGTTGGCTTCCCTAAAGAAGTTGTGTCTGACAGAGGCAGCAACTTTATGTAAAAGTATATGCAGGCTATGTGGAAAGAATGTGGGGTCACCCACAAGTTCTGTTCCGCATACCAAAGAGTATGATTGGGGCTCTGGAAGAACCTCAAAGAAGAAAATGGATCTTCTTTTACCATGCTTACTGTTTGCCTACCGAGAGGTACCACAGGAGGGTGTTGGCTTCAGCCCCTTCGAACTTCTGTTTGGTCAACCTGTGCGGGGACCCTTAGCCATAGTCAAGGAGGGATGGGAGATGCCCACTCCCCCTATTACTACCAACGTAGTCGACTAAGTGCTAGGGCTCAGAAAACGGACGGTACTCCTGATGGGTCTGGCTAGTGACATGTTGAAGGCAGGACAAGCCCTGGTGAAACATTGGTATGACCAAAAAGCTTCCCTCATCAACTTCACACCTGGTCAGCAAGTCCTGATCACGAATCCCATAAGGCCTAGAGCTTTACAGGATAATGGTCAGGCCCTTACACAGTGGTGGAGACCATGGGTGACGTCAACTATTTATTGGACCTTGGAAGGCCTGGACAGGCTCCAAAAGTGTTCCATGTAAATAGGCTGAAGGCTTTTCGTCCCAAGAGTCGAAATCACAGCACTGCTACTGGCTTCGGATATTGAGGAAGAGGAGTCTGAACCTCTCCCCGACCTGTTCCAAAGCGGTCCTTCAGCTAGCTCCTTTGAGGGTGTCCGAGTGGCCCCTCACCTGACTTCTGATCAACAGGCTGAGGTGAAAAGTTTGCTTAGGCAATTTTCCCCCCTGTTTTCGCAGTCCCCTGGTTTGACACCTTGTTACAAACATAACATAGACACAGGAGACAGTGTATCTACCAAAAGTAGAGGATACAGAATGTCAGACAAAGTACGGTCTTACATTAAGAAAGAGGTCAACAAAATGTTAGATCTTGGGGTGATTAAACCCACAAGTAGTCCTTGGTCCAGCCCAGTGGTTTTGGTTCCAAAGGCAGGTACTTCTGAATTGAGGTTCTGCGTGGATTACAGGGCTCTGAATGCTGTCACCAAGACAGATGCACACCCCTTTCCTCGAACAGATGAGCTGGTGGATACCTTGGGTGCCTCCTAGTATCTCAGTACGTTTGACCTCACTGCTGGCTATTGGCAAATAGCCTTAGCAGAACGTGCCAAGGAGAAGACGGAGTTCTCAACTCCAGAAGGTCTTTAACAGTTCAGGGTAATGCCGTTCGGGTTGAAGAATGCACTTGCCACTTTCCAGAGGCTTGTGAATCATGTGTTAAACGGGTTGGATGAATTCTGTCTTGCATATCTGGATGATATAGCAGTTTTCAGCGCCACCTGGGAAGACCATGTGAAACACCTCGGGATTGTGTTACAGGCTCTTCAGAAAGCCCACTTGACCATAAAGGCTAGTAAATGCCAGATTGGACAAGGCTCCGTGGTTTACCTTGGACATGAAGTAGGTGGAGGGAGGATACAGCCTCTACCCAGTAAAGTACAAGCAGTACAAGACTGGTCTACCCCCACTACACATACCCAGATGAGAGCCTTCTTAGGACTCACGGGGTATTACCGCAACTTCATGGCAGACTATGGCACCATAGCTGCCCCTCTGACTGCTCTCACCACTCTGAAGAAAACCAAGAAGGTAACGTGAACCGACGAGTGTGAGAAGGCCTTGAATGGCTTAAAAGACTCCTTGTGCCAGGCCCCTGTTCTCAGGGCCCCTGATTACCAAAGACCTTTTATTGTGCAGACAGATGCCTCTGACACTGGGATAGGAGCTGTACTATCACAAGTAGATGAGAAGGGTAAGGAACACCCTATTGGTTTCATTAGTCGCCAGTTTAAGGACAGAGAGCTCAGATGGTCCACAGTAGAGAAAGAATGTTTCTTTGTTGTGTGGGCCCTACGGAAGCTGAGGCCCTACCTCTATAGGACCCACTTCACTGTGCAAACTGACCATAAGCCCTTAAAGTGGCTAATGAACATGAAGGGAGATAATCCAAAGTTGCTTAGGTGGTCCATATGTCTGCAAGGCTTTGACTTCACTATTGAGCATAGGCCAGGTGTCCAACATAGCAATGCTGATGGGTTGTCCAGAATGGTTAACCGACCTGAACAAGAAACTCATCCAGGGGTGGATTAGTTCCCCCTGTCCTTAGTCTGGGAGGGGCAAGTGTTAGGAAAGATTTCATAATTGTAGGTAATTTTTCTTCCCTGTGGCAACCCCCAAACTTTTTGCTGTTGTTTTACACCCTGATCTAGACTTTGCCAGAGAAGCGCCGCCTTCCGCCACACTCCTCTGGGCTTTCGCTCAATTCTTACGGGGAAACTGACATGCCCTTAAGACAGTCAGTACTGGGAGACTTCGTTTCCCTTAGTCCTTTCCTCATGTTGCAGCTTTTGAGCAACATGAAACAAGAGCGCACCGTAACTTACATTATCGCGCTCTTGGGTCTCTAGTCATTCCAAATGCCCTAGAAACTCTTGCTGGACTTGTTATGAAATGTGCAAGTGTGTCGCGGACAGGACTGGGGGCAGCTATCGTTTCTTTGGGCCTCATTACGACCCTGGCGGAAATCGAAAAACGATGGCGGAAATGCAATACCGCCATCGAATAGCGCTCGGTGCGATTATGACCCGTCACCGCAAAGTACGATGCCATTAGCGACACCGTAGTGAACGCCAACGCTAACTGCACCAAGTACGCGCGCGCGCGCCATGCCAAACCGTAATTACCACCATGGCGCAACGGTACGCGAATTCTGACCCTAGCGGACATGCACCTAACGCCATCAAGCACGGCGGAAAGTACCATTCCGCCATGGTGAGAAGTACGGCATCGCGAACCAACCGTAAACGGCCCCACTGAGTGCCTGTACACCGCTCCCTGGCCACATTGTACAACTCCCCGTAGGTGCAATGATGTCACACAATGCAACCAGTGAAATGTACTAGTCATCCATGCCTGCCAACGAACAAATGAATCTCAAGAGGGGCCAATGGGAGCTGCAGGGCACAGATGGCACGAATACAGAAGCCATACAAATGGACATGACCTCAGTCTCCCACCAAGAAACGCACGCAAACACAGGCACCTGTGACCAGCAATATTCCGATAATCACATCATTCCACCAATCCAACTGGCTGACCGGCATCTGTTACACAAAAGCTAATCCCCCGCCCCTGAGCATGACATCATCAAAACAGTCATATTGGCAGCCCTTATCCCTGACCTCACTGGGCTTCGTAGTCAAACGCGCCCAGCACAGTACCACGCAACTATACTCCGAAGCTGGAACCCAATGCAGATCTCCTCACAATACATCGCTCCCCAAATAGGAATATGCCACATCACTTGCAAAGAAGAACGCTACACGGTTCATATCAGAATAGAAATTTAATGCACAACAAATTCACCAAGCCCATACAGCCATTAGGCCATGAACTCCAAAACACATTTCACCATTGTGGGCTGCATCCGCAACAAATGACCAGCTACTTCTTGTGTGACGCCCTGTTCCTTCATGGTACACAGGGGCTACATTCTCGTACGAAAAGGCAACATGGAAGCGCCTAGAACCGCAGGGCCGTCCCAATAGGGAGGCACTAGTCCAGCTGAAAGGCCGAAATGTTGCTCCTAGCCACTAGTACTGCGTAAGGGCATGTGGCCCATTGGCGATCGTCCCATAAGATCGTAATGCTGCTCCACTGATTAACACGAAGCAGCAGGTGTCGGGAGTAAAATCCATCTGCAGGAGTGGCATACAGATGGCAGTGGCAAAAGGGGAGGAGATACCTGTCAACCAAATGAAATGAAAAAGAATAGTATGGCCATCAGAACTACATTTGAATTACTCACTTCAATGATCACACCAAATCCACAGCCATATGCATGCTAGCCCACTCCAAAGGATCATCACCACCCAAAAACCACTTGCGAATCATAACTATCTATATCGAGGTGAAAACACCATTACAAACGAGTGTACCTGTGCATGCGTCTGTTAAGACAGAATCCATCAGATGGGATTGGTAACGTGCATAGACACAAGTGTCTGAAGGCGCGTCGAGACAGGGAGGGCTCAACAAGGCCAGATAGACGATGGTCCCACTATGGCAGCCCTGCATCACATAGCGCAGGGGAGGCGGATAGATACCAAGAAGCCCTGTACATGGCAAACTCTGTATCAAATCATCTGTCCATGCATCCATACATCATTCCCTCATCCCGTAATGAAAACGCCTGTTTCCATACTCACATAACATGTGAAATTTCCATTGAGTCTGTGCGTTATGCAGCCTGCAAAATCCACTGTGCCCCAGCCCGTAATTCCAGTGTTGTGAAGTAACATGTATTTGGGAACGTCCGGCCTCATCGCCCACTTCGCTATTGCGCATCCCAAACTATTCATATCAATCATTGCATCCTCGCCATGGCCCCTGTCCCAAGGACATTGAACAATAGAACGTTATATTTGCAGTCAGACCTGTGGGCATCTCCTCGCCGCTAGCTGAAAACCGAAAGCGCCGCCCTTCGAATTCCTCATTTGCAACATCACGTCGAAAAGGCATCTGTGGCCGCTTGAAATCACAAATTAATCAATCTAGTGCGGCTGTGTGTGAAAATGGCAACTGCCTTCACTCACAAATGGGACGCCCCGGCCGTCGGTGAACCTCGGTACAGTGTTGCATGAGGGTCCACCGTTACTCGAGTACTACGTTCCACTGACCCTTCACAAGTCTGTTCGCGACTGCAAAGATAGTATGTGAAACAATGGGACCATAGCCGAATGAACATATCAACCAATGTTACACTGCCATCGGGTACAAATACATGATTGTAATAGCAAGATGCCATTCGTCGAATTGCAGCGTTGTGTGCGGGACGTGCTCGCCCAAAGGGGAGAGCAGCTTGCACAGGTGGAATGAATCACCACAGGTGGAGGCCATACAGCCTGAAAACACATAAATTGCACACCCAGTCTCCTCCCACAACCACACCCACTCCGAAATGCTACCGGCAGGACTAGCTATGTTGGCCCTGGGGGACCTGATAGCACTGCAAGTACTCCAACTTCAAGAAGAAGACGAACACCAACTACAACCGGCCGCATGGAGGAGACGCAGGAGGAGGAGGAGGGCAAGGCAGGGCCAGCAAGGGCCGCCAGCACAGCCACTACCACCACGCAGGCAGCCCGCAATCCCACGCCTCCGAGCACATCCGTTCAACCTCACGGATGAGCAGATCCACACCCTCTACCGTTTGGACCGGGACACCATAACCGCCATTGTGGACATGACACAGGCTGACCTTGTCAGCATGATAGATAGCCCAACCGCCATCCCACCCCTACTGAAGGTGGTGTCTGTACTCCACTTCCTGGCCACAGGCACCTACCAGCACACAGTCGGACAGTTGCATGGCATATCACAGCCACTGTTCTCACGGACACTATTGCAAGTGCTCGATGCCCTCCTGCAGCACGCAGACGACTACATCTCTCTACCACGCTCGGAGCAGGAAATGACCAACACAAAAGTGGGATTCCATGCACTTGCCGGCATACCGGGTTGCATTGGTGCCATCGACTGCACCCATGTGGAATTGGTCGTCCCACATGCCATGGAGGCCCAGTACCGCAACCGAAAACAATTTCATTCTCTGAATGTACAAATGGTGTGTGACTCCAACAGGATCATTACACATTGTTGTGCCCGATTCCCTGGATCAACCCATGATTCTATGGTCTTGAGGAACTCTACAATACCACGCTACATGGAGCGACACGCAGGGAACAGATCCTGGCTACTCGGTGAGTCTCATTTCATGCATGATGATGTGGGGTATGTGATGCGGCAATGACCTGGCAGGAAGGGGGGGGGGGGTGCGTACGTAGCAATGGCATTCCTCAAAATTCCTTTATTGTCCACATACAGGTGATGCCGGGTATCCACTGAAGAGATGGCTCCTCACACCAGTCCGGAACCCACGGGACCAGCATGAGGAGGACTACAACCATGCCCACTCACGTACCCGTGTAGTCATAGAACAGGCATTCGGCCTACTGAAGACTCGTTTCCGATGCCTCAGCAGGTCTGGCGGGGCACTCCTGTACCGCCATGTGAAGGTTGCAAAGATGGTGATGGCATGTGTCATGCTACACAACATGTGCGTACGTAGAAATGTGCCCATGCCCCCTGACGCAGAACTGCAAGCACCTGAAGATGGTCATGATGAGGGTGGGGATGTGGCAGCACCTCAAGGAGTCTGCGAGGCACAGGAGGGCCGTGACATTCATCAGCATCTCATAGATGCATGCTTCTAGCACTCACGCCTGGTGGCTGATACATGGACACGGGACTCGTGGCACTGTGTGTGTCTGGAACATGCACAATATGGACTGTACGCCTATAATGGCCTCGTACACAAAGATCAATGTCCACACATCTCATTGGATGATCGTGCATTGTTTATGGCATATGTGATATCATGTTAAACACCCTATCGACCCGCCACCCAAGTGAGCCCAACACACCCCCTCCACCCTCCTACCTCCCCCCCGAACACCAGTGTCCAAAGATGCTCATTGTCAGTGGGCTGTCGCTATTGCAAGCCCCCTCTGCGGGTATCAGGGGCACCCCTGCCTGTGGAGCGCAGGTTCCTCCCAGATCTACGTTGGGGGCTGCCCTGGACGGAACTTGCAACGGATGATGTCTCTGCCTGCTCACGTCCATGCATGTCCCTAAGGGTTTGTGAGAGCTCAGTGAGCACACGGCGCACTGCGGCAAGTTCGGCACATACGTCTTTGGACGTCGCATGCAGTTCCCCCCTCAGGCTCTCGGTGCTTCTCTCCATTTGTACTCTCAGGCTCTCGGTGCTACTCTCCATTTGTGCCCTTAGTGTCTCTGTACTTCTCTCCATTTCTGCCCTAAGTGTCTCAGTTGATGTTTCTATGTCTGCCTTAGTGCCCCCACATTCATCGGCATGGTCCTTGAGGAGCGTGGCCAGTTGCTGCTGTTGCACGATTAACTGGTCGAGGGACTGTTGCCTCTGCTGGGCCATGGCCATTTGCGGTGGTCTCACAGAGTGGCTGTTCACCTCATGTTGCCTTGCCACAGGGCTTGTGGGGGATGGCCAGTCGTCGTCTTGTGTGTGCCCCTGCGTGGTATCCTCATGGTGTACGGGATGGAACAGACTGGGGGATTGGGACAGGTCATGGATGGATCTGACTTCGACATCCCCGTTTTCTGTGTCGGAGCATGCTGCCATTAATGCAGTGTCACCTATGGTGCTGCTGCCACCAGAAGCAGTGCCTACTGTGGCATCCATTGGGGGGACCTGTGGTGGTGGTGTTGTGGGCATGCTGGCTGCTGGGGTGCCTGTTGGAGTTCCCTCCTCTGTGCTGCAACTTGATTTGTGCTGCTTCCGTGTCTTGATGCGTGCAGCTGAGGTGGAGGGTCTTTGGCCGTTGGTCTTGGCCCTCTTTGCAGGTGTGCTGGTAGGGGTGTCCTGGAGCTCGTCGTTTGGATCGGACCCTGTGGTGGAGTAAAGGAGGGCGAGCGTTATTAATGGGTCTGTGGGAATTGGAATGGCAATGTATCACATGCATTGGGGTGGTACCTGAGGGTGATTTGGGTCGGGGCCTTGGAGGTGGTTTTATTTGTGTGTGGAGTGAGGGTGCAGTTGGTTGGCAGCCTGCAGTTAGGGTGTGTCTGCTGCACGTGTAGAGGGTGTTTTTAGGATTTTTAATTATTTATGTATTTGATGTGAGTTTTAAAGTGTGCTATCAGGCCTATGTATGTGGACGTTCTCCTGGACATGTGTTACTGTTGCACTATGTGGGCACGTGGTACTTCACATGATTGGACATTGTGGTTTTGGCATTGTTTTATTTGGGACACCTACCTGATTCTTCGGATGTCTGCACTCCTTTCTCCATCCCTCCGACTCCCTCTATGCTCTCCATTCCAATGGTGGAGGCACAGATTTCTTCCCAGGGGGTCAACTTGATGGGTGATTCCGATCCTCCCCCGGTGGCTGTGGCAATGTTGCGGTTGGCAGAAAGTATGCTACGGACGCGTATCCGCAGGTCGTCCCATCGCTTTCTGCATTGCTGTGGGTTGCGGGGTGCGGTCCCCACCGCACTTACCCGCTGTGCCACCAGGGCCCATATGGCCTTCTTGTTCGCAAGTGCCGTCCTGGTCATTTGCGTGGAGAAGACGGCGGCAGCATTCTCCTGGAGGGTCTCTGTGAGCACGGTGAGTTCCTCACGGGAGAAGTGGACCTGCCGCTTGCGGTCGCACGCTTTCTTCGCTACTTTTCCCATTTTTCTTGGTTACACTAGGGTGGATGACGGGTTGGGATGTGTCTCAGGGTAGTATTTTTAATGGTTGTGTGGAATTTGTGGTTTTATAGGTGTACGGCATGATGTTTCCCGTTCCGGGACCATGCTTTTACTTCCGTTTCCGTATATTTACGGTCACCGTACTTTCCGGTTGGCGCTCACTGCGGTGTCCGCTGAGATGGGTGGCGGTATTGCACCTAGGGCGCCGTACGGCGGCGGTGTGGGCCGTTTTGGGGTCATTTCCGCCATCGCGGACTTTGCTCTTCCGCCATGGCGTGGTGCTCGTGCCCGATGGGTCGGAATGAGCCGCACTTTGCTCCATCGTGCAATGGCGGAAACGCTATTTACGCTATGGCGGTCCGGTCGGTTGATTTCCGCCAGGGTCGTAATGAGGGCCTTTGTGTTTTGAACCCCTTTTTGCCATGTTAACCGCGCTTCCCGCGTTTGGCCCAAATGGGTGGCCTGGCCTCCAAAATAGCCATGCCACAAGGTTCTTTGTCCTGTCCGCTGACCGTCTTGCCCCTTCACCTTCACTCAGGTTGAGCCGACCCAGGGAAGTCCTTATTTGGTCATGCACTTTCCCGCAAAACACAACACTTTTGTGGGCTTCTGCATGCCTTGTGTGTGCCTCCAGGATGTGGGCTGGGATGTCTGTTCCCAATGCACATCCTTGATGCCAGAGAGTCTAGAGTGTCCTGAATGCCTGGGACCACCGTGGTCCGTGATAGGTCCACGTATGGTGTGAGTGTTTGTGAGCAGATCTTCCATTGGCCCTCTCCGTTTTGGCGCGAAGGGAACTTTGGATAAGAGGAGGCTGAAAACACCACTACCATGTCGATCTCCTGAGTTCTCACGAACAAAGGATAAGGAGCCAAGTATCCTGCAACTAAGAAGCTGAGTCGAGGAATCGCTGGTGACCCGCTGAAGGTTTGGCACCCTGCACTGCTGTCGTCCTGCGTGACCACTTGGCCTCTGATCGAACGAGAAGGTCTGCAAAGGTGCTTCAACCCTTTAGAATAGTGTGAACAGCTATTCTCGGCATCTTCACCAAATCCTATACGTAAGCCTTCGGAAGCGTCCCTGGGCCATCCAGTGGACTGACCAGCCTACACAGGAACCTTGCTCTGTCACCGCCGTCTGGCTTACTGCTAATCCCGTGTCCTCGGCACCCTCACACAATTCGTAAACTTGGCGTTCCCAGGTCTGAAGTGAGACGTGTGCTTTGGGACTGGAATACACGCGGTTGCCGAGTTGCCCTGCTGTGGTAACAAACCTGTGCGTGTTCGCTGCATCTGGGACACCCTCGACCCTGACTCCTGCTGTCGCGGAATCTACACGGCGTCGAGACGTCCCTCTGATCGCATCTGAACCTGCCAGTACCGAAACTGAACTGGAGAAGCCTGGGTCTGCCAGCATCGGGGACCGGTGAGTAGTCAATACCCTAACCGGTCGCCCTCCCGCAGGAGCCTTTGGCTTTCCACCGCTGTTGTAAACAGCAAACCCTTCCCGCACTCACGCCCTGCTTCTGCCCCCAAGTGGAGGCCTTGCCTGAGTCACAGGGATTTGTTCACCATCTTTTCGTCCACCTTTCTGAACTGCCTGATTTCCCTGAAGAGACTCTCCTTTGCCCGTTGGCACCCGCGCGTGCCAATACTTTTGACCACAAGGCTCCACTCTTCGTAGGGCTCGGACTTCCTTCTAGTTAGGTGGCCTCTGATGTTGAACTGGGTCTAACGATTACTTGAACTGCCTGTTTTCCTCCCCATCTAGGTGGTCTGCATATTTCGTGCTTCTAACTCTTTTGACCCCTCGGTCTTGTCTATATATTGTATTGATTGTGATGTTTTGGTTTATTGGAGTTTTACTGTGATTCTTTACTATGGTCGATGTTACAAAGGCCTTGTAATAAATGTGTCTATATTTTTAATATAACACCTGTCTGGAGTAATTTGTAAACGTCTTTGCTTTGTGTGCTCATTGCGGGCTTTCAGTCACCCTCACCCCTCTTGAGACCTAGTCTTGACCGCCGCCATCGCTACCCTGATTGGTCTGGCTTGTCCAGAGGTTACCCTGTTCCAAGAAACTAGGCTGGCCTTCTGAACCTCTGCCCCTCCAGGACAGAGTTCAGAAATCCATCTTAACAGCCGTATGCCTCCTGGGGAACGCGAACTGCGCCATAGCATCTGAACGCTGGAGGGGACTCTTATTGAAGATAGATTCGAAGCTGAGTGATTTGGCCTCCTACGAAGCCAGTGAAGCGGCGCAGGGACTACTCTTCGGAGAGACATTTGGCAAGGAAATGGGTTGCTTCGTGGGCACCTATGCATCTCTGGAGAAGGCACAAGCTTCCATAAGGAAGATTTTCCCCAGCCGAGTTTTTGGGGGGGCCAGTCGACACAGGGGTCGCTCGACTGGTCGTAACCAAGATGGAAGAAGACCCCAGAATCCCAGAGCCCAGTACTGGGAGAATAGACAGCAGGACTCCTTCTAACCGTCCAGAGGACGCTTCCAGAGGGTTCGTAGAGGAAGAGGATCCGGTCGTGGACAAGGGTTCATGCAAGGTGAGAACAGCGTATTACCCCCCTGTAGGGGGGAGAACAGGTGTGTGCTTGAGAAGCTGGCGCAAGCTTTCCAGCGATGCCTGGGTATTGCAAGCAGTAGTGGGATTGCGCCTGGAGTTCGTTCAACCCCCAGTGCAAGTGCACAGGCCTCACCAGCAGCGTTTAGAGCGCGCAGAGCAGAGCCTGCTAAACCAGGAGTTATGCCTGTTAGCGGCGAAGAACGCCATAGAAAAGTGTCCAAGAGATCCCGCTTTCATAAGCAACATGTTTCTGGTGCACAGGAAAGAGAAAGTGCGTCCAGTCATAAACCTGAAAGAGCTGAACGGGTGGATAGTGTACCGACATTTCAAGATGGAGGGCATCCATCAGCTCCGAGACACGCTCAGAGAGAGAGATTGGTTGACCAGGCTAGACCTGAAAGATGCGTACCTGACTATTCCGATAGCAGAGGAGTTCAGGACTTTCCTAGCTTTTCGCTGGAAAGGACAGCTCTGGCAATTCAAGACTATGCCCTTCGGACTTGCTTCTGCACCATGGGCCTTCACCAAGGTAATGAAGCCGGTAGCAGCGGCCATAAGAGAGAAAGGCATAAGAATGATCATTTATCTAGACGATCTCCTGCTACTAGCCGAGGATCGAGAGACCCTCAGATACCAGACAGAGTGGGTTCTAGACCTGTTATCTTCCCTAGGATTCCTTGTGAACAAGGAAAAGTCAGATACCGAACCGGCGCAAAGGCTGGACTTTCTAGGTTTCATCCTGGATTCCAGGAAAGCGACCCTAGAGCTGCCAGCCCAGAAGATTGGCGACATCAAGAGGGAACTCAGAGGGTGCCTGCAGAAGCAGATGGTATCGCTTCAGACTCTAGCAGCTTCTATTCAGGCTATTTTTCAAGGACCACTTCATTATCGGGCACTGCAGAGGTTAAAGATACAGCATCTGCAGCAAGGCCTGCGTTACCACCAGACAGTGCCGCTGGATCACAAATCCAAAACAGAGCTGGAATGGTGGTTACAAAATATGGACGCTTGGAATGGGCATGCCATTTTTGGAGACAGACCGGATCTAGTCATAGAATCCAATGCCAGCCGGCTGGGCTGGGGCGCAAGGTGCGGAAACTTGCAGACAGGGGGAAATGGAGCGAGGAGGAGCGCCGTCTACACATAAATTGCCTAGAGCTGCTGGCAGGATCCTTCGCGATCAGGGCCTTCATGAAGGGGAAGATGAGATTGTGTGTCCTACTGAAGATGGACAACATATCGGCAGTGCGATACATAAATCACCTGGGTGGCACCAAATCCAGGATGCTAGCCGAACTAGCGAAGGACTTTTGGCACTTCTGCCTGCAGTCGGAGACATCTGTCACGACAGATTGCCTGCCCAGGACGCTGAAAGTCATAGCGGACTGGAGCTCTCGGTACCTCACGGATTCCTGCAACTAGAAGCTGGATCCAGCAGTCTTTCAGAGGATGATCGAGAGATGGGGACCAATGCACATAGACCTCTTCGCGTCCCGGTTGAACGCCCAAACAGCAGAGTATTTCAGCTGGAGGCTGGATCCGGGAGCTCGAGGAACAGACGCGTTCCTGCAAGATTGGAACAGAGGCCCACATTACACGTTCCCGCCATTCATGATGCTGAGCAGAGTTCTAGCGAAGTGTCGGAGGGAGACAGCGGAGCTGCTTTTGGTAGCGCCGTGCTGGAAGTCACAAGTATTGTTCCCGACGCTCATGGAGCTGGCGGTAGATTATCCGAGGCTTCTCCCGGAAGGAGAGCACCTGCTCACGGACCCAGCTGGGTCGTATCACCCTCTGAGAGTGAGGGGGACTCTCCCGCTCATCACGTGCAGGATATCAGGAGACGCTGGGCGCTGCCAGGCATTTCGTCGCAAGCTGCGCAGCTCATTGCGGAATCCTGGCCTCCGTCTACAAGAAGGAGCTACGACGCGGCTTGGGCCAAGTGGACTAGCTGGTGTAAGGGGAGAGGTGTTCATCCCTTTTCGTCTCCTGTAGTGATGATTTTGAACTTTTTAGCTCAATTATTACAAGGTGATAAAGCTTTCCGCACCATAGGAGTGTACAGGTCCGCCATATCCGCGGGACATCTTCCGATCGAAGGTGTGCCAGCAGGTGAACACCCAGCAGTAGTGAGGCTTATTAGAGGAGCCAAGTTCAAAGTGCCCCCTGAAACTCGATACATGACGGTCTGGGATGTTCGAACAGTTCTTAAACTACTGGAGAGTTGGCCTGGGAACAGATATTTATCTCTGAAGCAGTTATCAGGGAAGCTAGCGATGCTGTTGTGCCTGGTTTCTTGTAAACGCGTATCGGACGTGAGAGCCTTGGAGGTAGATAGGAAGTCATTCGGGCCGGAAGGCGTGACTTTTGCAATAGTAGGAAGAACCAAGACGGGGACATCCTCGGTTCACAACCCATATTTCCCGGCTAGACCTAAATGGTGCGTAGCGAGCTGCATAAAAGAGTATGGGAGCAGAACAGATGAGTTCAGAGCAGCAGGTACGAAGCAATTGCTTATTGCGCGCAGAAAGCCATTCAAAGGTGTTTCCACAACTACTATAGCCAGATGGGTTAAGGAAGTGATGCAGGCAGCGGGAATAGATGTGGAGAAGTACGGGGCGCACTCAGTGAGAGGAGCTATGGCGTCTAAGGCCTTTAAGACAGTGGTATCCCTTAGAGATATTATGGTGACAGCAGACTGGTCGAATGATCGAACTTTTAAAGAATTTTATTTCAAGCCGACCGAGAGTTTAGCGGTCGCGGTGTTGGGAAGCTTTGAACAAGCATAATGCTTGCCTCCAGTCTTGTCATAGAATAAAGATTACCCCTGCTAGCTGCGCAGGGAGTATTAATTCTATTAAAGACTAGGAGGCGAGCATTAAATTCCTACCCAATGATGTATTGAGCATTAAATGATTGTATGTGATAATGATATGATGATATTGGCAATACATGGACACCACCCTGATTTTTCTGCTTTCTGTTATTCCTAGGAGAGGAGCAGAAGAACATTTGATGTAGGAGGCTAGCAGAGGTAGTCGCCTGGGTCGAGGAAGTTCGACATTCGTTTGGAGTGGTTCAAGTCATTGCCAGTTGCAGGACTTAGTGTGGAGTTCTCAATATGACTTTCAGAGCGAGTAAAAGAGAGGAGGAGCCCAGGAACAGGATGTGGTCATAGCTGGGCAAGGAGTGAGATGGACTACAGAGATTTATGGGGGTTGTAGTTCAAAAAGAAGAAAAGTCTGTTCAGACTGTTTTTCAGTGTTTTGTTATGGTTTTTGAGTTTGTTGAAACTGCTGAAGAGTGGTAAATTAAAGAAGTTGAAGCATAATGCTCGCCTCCTAGTCTTTAATAGAATTAATACTCCCTGCGCAGCTAGCAGGGGTAATCTTTATTCTCCTGATAGGATAACACATCTGGGGGGTCATTGTTATTTGAAAAGTAAATTGCATGGTAGGGGCCATTTCTGCTTGGTATGGGCCATTTCTGCATGGTGGGGCCATTTCTGCATGGTGGGGGCAATTTCTGTTTGCAGTTTTAGTTAAGAGGGACTCACAGGCAACATGGTCTGTACTTATGTTCGTGGGAAACTGTAAAGGCTTCCTGGTATTAATGATTGCAGGAGACATTATCCATTACTTCCATTGAATCCTCCAGCTCCCAGCAGCTGGTCATTGGAGGCAGGTCCATAGGAAGCTTTTGCATTACCGCCAGCATGAAAATACCTCTTAGTGGTAGCATAGGCGCATGTGCCAGTCAGAGCGGTAAAATCAGGCAGACGTCTGAGTCCATCCTGCTCCCCACCGCCACCTGACAAATGGATTAAAACTTTGTGCGTGGGTAAGAATGAGGGTAGAAGTGTATCCCAATCCGTGGGTCCGCAGAATGACCCTCCTAAAATCCCAGCATGCACCTCTGGACCTCTGTGGATTCTATACAACCCCCGAAGAGGAGATTCTGGACCCACAGGGTTGATTTTCTGTGAAATAACTCAATTTTCAAGACAAACGCCCTGGTCTGTTGTGGCCTCTTAGAGAGGGAAATCAGGCGTCACCAGGGCAGAAAAATGCCCCACTCCAGAATTACACCATGGGGCATTCTCCTGTTAGAGCGGTGCACCTCTGTTGGTGGCTTTGGCTGGAGCACCACAATGTCAACACTAATTCACTGCAGCGCTTCAATTCTTGACCTTCCAGAGCTTTTATGCAGGCAGAGTGCCGGCATGCAGTGGGATGGGCGTGGTCGTCTTGCATTCCTGCTGTGCCTGTGAAAATGGAGTGCATTCAGGCCGCATGCAACTTCATGTGTCTGTAAATGCATTTGATTCCAATGGAATGGGCCTGTTTTTACAACCTGCAAAAATCAGTGGGCACTCATAGGAATTCAATGTGAATGCCATTATCCAGGCGTGAGTGCCGGGCAGCATTTATATTTTTTGCATCAG
Organism: Ambystoma mexicanum; assembly: GCF_040938575.1. Taxonomy (NCBI): domain Eukaryota; kingdom Metazoa; phylum Chordata; class Amphibia; order Caudata; family Ambystomatidae; genus Ambystoma; species Ambystoma mexicanum. The sequence continues at coordinate 16,112,783 of NC_090923.1, read as the reverse complement.
ATACTGTAAAAGTGATTTATTAAGGTGATTTCTTCTCTCTGAACTCCTTCTGAAAAAATCATCCAATTCACAAAGAGCATCTGAATGCATGCATCGCCAACGCCCACATTCAAATGCCCTTTCCCACTGGGCATCTGACTATATGCATCTTCAATGCCCAAATTCAAATACCCTTCCCAGTCCCTTTGCAAATTTGTGCAAATCAGTGGGTGTTTCTGTGCATTTAAAAGAGCATCTGGAATTCACAAAATGGGATGTGTCTTCAGTTGCACTGAAATGGGGCACATTGGACAGCTTCTGTTGGGAACGATGAACAACTCATTGCAGGGCCCTTTCTGATGCTGTCATGCATTATAAGCAGCTGTCACACTTGAGCATGAGATGGACTGCAGCATGTGAGGCAATGCCTCTGAGAAATGCCTGAGGTGGAATGCAGCTTGTGAGGCAATGCCTCTGAGAAATTCCTGAGGTGGAATGCAGCGTGTGAGGCAATGCCCCGTAGAAATGCCTGAGGTGGAATGCAGCATGTGAGGCAATGCACCTGAGAAATGCCTGAGGTGGAATGCAGCATGTGAGGCAATGCACCTGAGAAATGCCTGAGGTGGAATGTAGCATGCAAGGCAATGCCTCTGAGAAATGCCTGAGGTGGAATGCAGCATGCGAGGCAATGCCCCTGTGAAATGCCTGAGGTACAATGCAGCATGCAAGGCAATGCCGCTGAGAAATTCCTGAGGTAGAATGCAGCATGCTAGGCAATGCCACTGAGAAATGCCTGAGGTGGAATGCATTATACGAGGCAATGCCCCGAGAAATGCCTGAGGTGGAATGCAGTATGTGAGGCAATGCCCCTGAGAAATTACTGAAGTGGAATGCAGCATGCAAGGCAATGCCCCTGAGAAATGCCTGAGGTACAGTGCAGCAGGCGAGGCAAGGCCCCTGAGAAATGACTGAGGTGGAATGCAGCATGAGAGGCAATGCCACTGAGAAATGCCTGAGGTGGAATGCATTATACGAGGCAATGCCCCGAGAAATGCCTGAGGTGGAATGCGGTATGTGAGGCAATGCCCCTGAGAGATTACTGACGTGGAATGCAGCATGCCAGGCAATGCCTCTGAGAAATGCCTGAGGTGTAATGCAGCATGCGAGGCAATGCCCCTGAGAAATGACTGAGGTGGAATGCAGCATGCGGGGCAATGCCCATGGAAATGCCTGAGGTACAATGCAGCATGCGAGGCAATGCCCCTGAGAAATGCCTGAGGTATAATGCAGATTGCAAGGCAATGCCTCTGAGAAATGCCTGATGTGGAATGCAGCATGCGAGGCAATGCCCCTGAAAAATCCATGAGGTGGAATGCAGCAAGCGAGGCAATGTCCCTAAGAAATGCTGACATGGAATGCAGCATGTGAGGCAATTCCCCTGAGAAATGCTTACATGGAATGCAGCATGGGAGGCAATGCCCCCGAGAAATGCCTGAGGTGGAAAGCAGCATGCAAGGCAATGCCTCTGTGAAATGCCTGAGGTGTAATGCAGCATGCGAGGCAATGCCCCTGAGAAATGACTCAGGTGGAATGCAGCATGCGGGGCAATGCCCCTGAGAAATGCCTGAGGTACAATGCAGCATGCAAGGCAATGCCCCTGAGAAATGCCTGAGGTATAATGCAGATTGCAAGGCAATGCCTCTGAGAAATGCCTGATGTGGAATGCAGCATGCGAGGCAATGCCCCTGAAAAATCCATGCGGTGGAATGCAGCAAGCGAGGCAATGTCCCTAAGAAATGCTGACATGGAATGCAGCATGCGAGGCAATGCCCCTGAGAAATGCTGATGTGGAATGCACCATGGGAGGCAATGTCCCCGAGAAATGCCTGAGGTAGAATGCAGCATGCGAGGCATTGCCCCTGAGAAATGCCTGAGGTGGAATGCAGCATGCGAGGCAATGTCCCTAAGAAATGCCTGAGGTGGGATGCAGCATGCAAGGCAATGCCCCTGAGATATGCCTGAGGTGGAATGCAGCATACAAGGCAATGCCCCTAAAAAATGCAGGAGGTGGAATGCAGCAAATGAGGCAATGTCCATTAGAAATGCTGACATGGAATGCAGCATGCGAGGCAATGCCCTTGAGAAATGCTGACGTGGAATGCAGCATGGGAGGCAATGCCCCCAAGAAATGCCTGAGGTGGAATGCAGCATGTGAGGCAATGCCCCTGAGAAATGACTGAGGTGGAATGCAGCATGCAAGGCAATGCCTCTGAGAAATGCCTGAGGTACAATGCAGCATGCGAGGCAATGCCCCTGAGAAATGCCTGAGGTGGAATGCAGCATGCAAGTCAATGCCTCTGAGAAATGCCTGAAGTGGAATGCAGCATGCATGGCAATGCCTCTGGGAAATGCCTGAGGTGGAATGCAGCATGTGAGGCAATGCCCCTGAGAAATGCCTGAGGTGCAATGAAGCATGTGAGGCAATGTCCTCGAGAAATGCATGAGGTGGACTGCAGCATGCGAGGCAATGTCTCTGAGAAATGCCTGAGGTGCAATGCAGCATGTGAGGCAATGCCCTGGAGAAATGCCTGAGGTAAAATGCAGCATGCAAGGCAATGCCTCTGAAAAATGCCTGAGGTGGAATGCAGCGTGTGAGGCAATTCCCCGTAGAAATGCCTGAGGTGGAATGCATTATACGAGGCAATGCCCCGAGAAATGCCTGAGGTGGAATGCGGTATGTGAGGCAATGCCCCTGAGAGATTACTGACGTGGAATGCAGCATGCCAGGCAATGCCTCTGAGAAATGCCTGAGGTGTAATGCAGCATGCGAGGCAATGCCCCTGAGAAATGACTGAGGTGGAATGCAGCATGCGGGGCAATGCCCATGGGAAATGCCTGAGGTACAATGCAGCATGCGAGGCAATGCCCCTGAGAAATGCCTGAGGTATAATGCAGATTGCAAGGCAATGCCTCTGAGAAATGCCTGATGTGGAATGCAGCATGCGAGGCAATGCCCCTGAAAAATCCATGAGGTGGAATGCAGCAAGCGAGGCAATGTCCCTAAGAAATGCTGACATGGAATGCAGCATGTGAGGCAATTCCCCTGAGAAATGCTTACATGGAATGCAGCATGGGAGGCAATGCCCCCGAGAAATGCCTGAGGTGGAAAGCAGCATGCAAGGCAATGCCTCTGTGAAATGCCTGAGGTGTAATGCAGCATGCGAGGCAATGCCCCTGAGAAATGACTCAGGTGGAATGCAGCATGCGGGGCAATGCCCCTGAGAAATGCCTGAGGTACAATGCAGCATGCAAGGCAATGCCCCTGAGAAATGCCTGAGGTATAATGCAGATTGCAAGGCAATGCCTCTGAGAAATGCCTGATGTGGAATGCAGCATGCGAGGCAATGCCCCTGAAAAATCCATGCGGTGGAATGCAGCAAGCGAGGCAATGTCCCTAAGAAATGCTGACATGGAATGCAGCATGCGAGGCAATGCCCCTGAGAAATGCTGATGTGGAATGCACCATGGGAGGCAATGTCCCCGAGAAATGCCTGAGGTAGAATGCAGCATGCGAGGCATTGCCCCTGAGAAATGCCTGAGGTGGAATGCAGCATGCGAGGCAATGTCCCTAAGAAATGCCTGAGGTGGGATGCAGCATGCAAGGCAATGCCCCTGAGATATGCCTGAGGTGGAATGCAGCATACAAGGCAATGCCCCTAAAAAATGCAGGAGGTGGAATGCAGCAAATGAGGCAATGTCCATTAGAAATGCTGACATGGAATGCAGCATGCGAGGCAATGCCCTTGAGAAATGCTGACGTGGAATGCAGCATGGGAGGCAATGCCCCCAAGAAATGCCTGAGGTGGAATGCAGCATGTGAGGCAATGCCCCTGAGAAATGACTGAGGTGGAATGCAGCATGCAAGGCAATGCCTCTGAGAAATGCCTGAGGTACAATGCAGCATGCGAGGCAATGCCCCTGAGAAATGCCTGAGGTGGAATGCAGCATGCAAGTCAATGCCTCTGAGAAATGCCTGAAGTGGAATGCAGCATGCATGGCAATGCCTCTGGGAAATGCCTGAGGTGGAATGCAGCATGTGAGGCAATGCCCCTGAGAAATGCCTGAGGTGCAATGAAGCATGTGAGGCAATGTCCTCGAGAAATGCATGAGGTGGACTGCAGCATGCGAGGCAATGTCTCTGAGAAATGCCTGAGGTGCAATGCAGCATGTGAGGCAATGCCCTGGAGAAATGCCTGAGGTAAAATGCAGCATGCAAGGCAATGCCTCTGAAAAATGCCTGAGGTGGAATGCAGCGTGTGAGGCAATTCCCCGTAGAAATGCCTGAGGTGGAATGCAGCATGTGAGGCAATGCCTCTGTGAATTGCCTGAGGTACAATGCAGCATGCGAGGCAATGCCCCTGAGAAATGCCTGAGGTAGAATGCAGCATGCATGGCAATGCCCCTGAGAAATGCCTGAGGTGGAATGCAGCATGTGAGGCAATGCCCCCGAGAAATGCCTGAGGTGCAATGCAGCATGCGAGGCAATGTCCTCGAGAAATGCATGAGGTGGACTGCAGCATGCGAGGCAATGCCCCTGAGAAATACCTGAGGTGGAATGCAGCATGTGAGGCAATGCCCTGGAGAAATGCCTGAGGTAAAATGCAGCATGCAAGGCAATGCCTCTGAAAAATGCCTGAGGTGGAATGCAGCGTGTGAGGCAATTCCCCGTAGAAATGCCTGAGGTGGAATGCAGCATCGAAGCAATGCCTCTGAGAAAGGCATGAGGTCGAATGCAGCATGCAAGGCAATGCCCCTGAGAAATGCCTTCGGTGGAATCCAGCATGTGAAGCAATGCACCTGGAAAATGCATGAGGTGTAATGCAGCATGCGAGGTAATGCCCCTGAGAAATGCCTGATGTGGAATGCAGCATGGGAGGAAATGCCCTCGAGAAATGCCTGAGGTGGAATTCAGCATGAGAGGAAATGCCCCAGGGAAATGCATGAGGTAGAATGCAGCATATGAGGCAATGCCCCCGAGAAATGCATGAGTTGTAATGCAGCATGTGAGGCAATTCTGCCAAGTAATGCCTGAGGTGGAATGCAGCATGCGAGGCAATGTCCCCGAGAAATGTATGAGGTGGACTGCAGCATGCAAGGCAATGCCTCTGAGAAATGCCTGAGGTGCAATGCAGCCTGCAATGCAATGTCCCCGAGAAATGCCTGAGGTGTAATGCAGCATGCAAGGCAATGCCTCTGAGAAATGCCTGAGGTGGAATGCAGCATGCAAGGCGATGCCTCTGACAAATGCATGAGGTAGGATGCAGCATGTGAGGCAATGCCCCTGAGAAATGCCCGAGGTTGAATGCAGCATGCGAGGCAATGCCCCTGAGAAATGCTTGAGATGGAATGCAGCATGCGAGGCAATGCCCCTGAGATATGCCTGAGGTGGAATGCAGCGTGTGAGGCAATTCCCCGTAGAAATGCCTGAGGTGGAATGCAGCTTCGAAGCAATGCCTCTGAGAAAGGCATGAGGTGGAATGCAGCATGCAAGGCAATGCCCCTGATAAATGCCTGAGGTGGAATCCAGCATGTGAGGCAATGCACCTGAAAAATGCATGAGGTGGAATGCAGCATGCGAGGCAATGCCCCTGAGAAATGCCTGACGTGGAATTCAGCATGGGAGGCAATGCCCCCGAGAAATGCCTGAGGTGGAATGCAGCATGCGAGGAAATACCCTAAGAAATGCATGAGGTAGAATGCAGCATATGAGGCAATGCCCCCGAGAAATGCCTGAGTTGGAATGCAGCATGCGAGGCAATGCCGCCTAGGAATGCCTGAGGTGGAATGCAGCATGCGAGGCAATGTCCCTGAGAAATGCATGAGGTGGACTGCAGCATGCGAGGAAATACCCTAAGAAATGCATGAGGTAGAATGCAGCATATGAGGCAATGCCCCCGAGAAATGCCTGAGTTGGAATGCAGCATGCGAGGCAATGCCGCCTAGGAATGCCTGAGGTGGAATGCAGCATGCGAGGCAATGTCCCTGAGAAATGCATGAGGTGGACTGCAGCATGCAAGGCAATGCCTCTGAGAAATGCCTGAGGTGCAATGCAGCATGCAATGCAATGTCCCCGAGAAATGCCTGAGGTGTAATGCAGCATGCAAGGCAATGCCTCTGAGAAATGCCTGTGGTGGAATGCAGCATGCAAGGTGATGCCTCTGACAAATGCATGAGGTAGGATGCAACATGCGAGGCAATGCCCCTGAGAAATGCCTGAGGTTGAATGCAGTATGCGAGGCAATACCCCTGAGAAATGCATGAGATGGAATGCAGCATGCGAGGCAATGCCCCTGAGATATGCCTGAGGTGGAATGCAGCATGCGAGGCAATGCCCCTGAGAAATGCCTGAGGTGGAATGCAGCATGTGAGGCAATGCCCCTGAGAAATGCATGAGGTAGAAGGCAGCTAGCGAGGCAATGCCCCTGAGATATGCATGAGGTGGAATGCCGCATGCAAGGCAATGCCCCTGAAAAATGCATGAGGCGGAATGCAGCATGCAAGGCAATGCCCATGAGAAGTGCCTGACATGGAATGCAGCATGGGAGGCAATGCCCCCAAGAAATTCCTGAGGTGGAATGCAGCATGCGAAGCAATGTCCCCAAGAAATGCATGAGGTGGACTGCAGCATGCAAGGCAATCCCTCTGAGAAATGCCTGAGGTGGAATGCAACATGTGAGGCAATGCCCCAGAGAAATGCCTTAGGTGAAATGCGGCATGCAAGGCAATGCCTCTGAGAAATGCCTGAGGTGGAATGCAGTGTGTGAGGCAATGCCCCATAGAAATGCTTGAGGTGGAATGCAGCATGCGAGGTAATGCCCCTGAGAAGTGCATGAGGTGGAATGCAGCATGCAAGGCAATTCCTCTGAGAAATGCCTGAGGTGGAATGCAGCATGCGAGACAATGCCCCCTGAGAAATGCCTGAGGTGGAATGCAGCATGTGAGGCAATGCCCCTGAGAAATGACTGAGGTGGAATGCAGCATGTGAGGCAATGCCTCTGAGAAATGCCTGAGGTGGAATTTAGCATGCGAGGCAATGCCACTGAGAAATGACTGAGGTGGAATGCAGCATACGACGCAATGCCCCAAGAAATACCTGAGCTGGAATGCGGCATCCGAGGCAATGCCCCTGAGAAATGACTGAGGTTGAATGCAGCATGCGAGGAAATGCTCCTGAGAAATGCCTGAGGTACAATGCAGCATGCAAGGCATGCCCCTGAGAAATGCCTGAGGTTGAATGCAGCATGCAAAGCAATGCCTCTGAGAAATGAGGTAGAATGCAGCATGCAAGGCAATGCCTCTGAGAAATGCCTGAGGTGGAATGCAGCATGTGAGGCAATGCCCCTGAGAAATGCCTGAGGTGCAATGCAGCATGCGAGGCAATGTCTCTGAGAAAGGACTGAGGTTCTCTGAGAAAGGACTGAGGTGCAATGCAGCATGCAAGGCAATGTCCCCGAGAAATGCATGAGGTGGGCTGCAGCATGCGAGGCAATGCCTCTGAGAAATGCCTGAGTTGGAATGCAGCATGTGAGGCAATGCCCCTGAGAATTGCCTAAGGTGAAATGCAGCATGTGAGGCAATGCCTCTGAAACATGCCTGAGGTGGAATGCAGCGTGTGAGGCAATTCCCCATAGAAATGCCTGAGGTGGAATGCAGCATGCAAAACAATGCCTCTGAGAAAGGCATGAGGTGGAATGCAGCATGCAATGCAATGCCTCTGAGAATTGCCTGAGGTGGAATCCAGCATGTGAGGCAATGCACCTGAAAAATGCATGAGGTGGAATGCAGCATGCGAGGCAATGCCCCCGAGAAATGCCTGATGTGGAATGCAGCATGGGAGGCAATGCCCCCGAGAAATGCCTGAGGTGGAATGCAATATGCGAGGAAATGCCCCTGAGAAATGCATGAGGTAGAATGCAGCATATGAGGCAATGCCCCCGAGAAATGCCTGAGTTGGAATTCAGCATGCGAGGCAATGCCCCCGAGAAATGCCTGAGGTGGAATGCAGCATGCGAGGCAATGTCCCCAAGAAATGCATGAGGTGGAATGCGGCATGCAAGACGATGCCTCTGACAAATGCATGAGGTAGGATGCAGCATGCGAGGCAATGCCCCTGAGAAATGCCTGATGTGGAATGCAGCATGGGAGGCAATGCCCCCGAGAAATGCCTGAGGTGGAATGCAATATGCGAGGAAATGCCCCTGAGAAATGCATGAGGTAGAATGCAGCATATGAGGCAATGCCCCCGAGAAATGCCTGAGTTGGAATTCAGCATGCGAGGCAATGCCCCCGAGAAATGCCTGAGGTGGAATGCAGCATGCGAGGCAATGTCCCCAAGAAATGCATGAGGTGGACTGCAGCATGCAAGTCAATGCCTCTGAGAAATTCCTGAGGTGCAATGCAGCATGCGATGCAATGTCCCCGAGAAATGCCTGAGGTGGAATGCGGCATGCAAGGCGATGCCTCTGACAAATGCATGAGGTAGGATGCAGCATGCGGGGCAATGCCCCTGAGAAATGCCTGAGGTTGAATGCAGCATGCGAGGCAATGCCCCTGAGAAATGCCTGAGGTGAACTGCAGCATGCAAGGCAATGCCCCTGAGATATGCATGAGGTGGAATGCAGCATGCGAGCCAATGCCCCTGAGAAATGCCTGCGTGGAATGCAGCATGCGAGGAAATGCCCCTGAGAAATGCATGAGGTGGAATGCAGCATGTGAGGCAATGCCCCAGAGATATGCCTGAGGTGGAATGCAGCATGCGAGGCAATGCCCCTGAAAAATGTATAAGGTGGAATGCAGCATGAGAGGCAATGTTCCTGGGAAATGCCTGACATGGAATGCAGCATGGGAGGCAATGCCCCTGAGATATGCATGAGGTGGAATGCAGCATGTGAGGCAATGCCCCTGAGAAATGCATGAGCTGGAATGCAGCATGTGAGGCAATGCCCCTGAGAAATGCCTGAGGTGGAATGCAGCATGCAAGGCAATGTCCCTGAGAAATGCATGAGGTGGACTGCAGCATGCGAGGCAATACCTCTGAGAAATGCCTGATGTGGAATGCAGCATGCGAGGCAATGGCCCTGAGAAATGCCTGAGGTGGAATGCAGCATGCAAGGCTATTCCATGGAGAAATGCCTGAGGTGGAATGCAGCATGCAAGGCAATGCCTCTGAAAAATGCCTGCGGTGGAATGCAGCATGTGAGGCAATGCCCCGTAAAAATGCCTTAGGTGGAATGCAGCATACAAGGCGATGGCTCTGAGAAATGTCTGAGGTGGAATGCCGCATGTGAGGCAATGCCCCTGAGAAATTCCTGATGTGGAATGCAGCATGCAAGGCAATGCCTCTGAGAAATGCCTTAGGTGGAATGTCGCATGTGAGGCAATGCCCCTGAGAAATGCCTGAGGTGGTGGAATGCAGCATGTGAGGCAATGCCCTTGAGAAATGCCAGAGGTGGCATGCCTCATGTGAGGCACTTTGAGGTTAGCGACTTTGCAGAATTCTACATTAATTTCTCTGATGCCCTGGACCGCTTTTCATATATTGGACATCTTTATAAGTTAATGGAATTACTGGTACTACTACCACTCCACCAAATTATTCAATTCAGTAAATTGGCACTAATTCCACCCACGAAATTAGCCCCAAAGGAATTGCCACTGGTGGGATTACCGCAGAGAACTGGCAGAATTAGTGTCCGGGTTAATTCTGGTGGCGGAATTACTGCTAGAAATAGAAATTGTATTTCCACCGAATAAAATAGTAGAGACCCTTTACCCTGGTAAATAGTAGAGTTTCTCCACTAGTGACCTTTCACCCTGGTAATTAGTAGAGATTCTGCACTAGTCACCCTTCAACCTGGTAAATAGTCAAGTTTCTCCACTAGTGACCCTTCTCCCTGGTAAATTGTAGAGTTTCTCCACTAGTGACCCTTCACCCTGGTAATTAGTAGAGATTCTGCACTAGTGACCCTTCACCCTGGTAAATTGTAGACTTTCTCCCCTAGTGACCCTTCACCCTGGTAATTAGTAGAGATTCTGCACAAGTGACCCTTCACCCTGGTAAATAGTACAGTTTCTCCACTAGTGACCCTTCACCCTGGTAAATAGTACAGTTTAGCCAGTAGGGGGCCATACCCCCTGTTCATGCTCCTGAGACAGTGAGCAGCTTATGAAACCCAGAACCTACCCACTTACCTAACATTCAACTTGTATTTACTTTGCTGCCTTATTGCAGCGACAACCCTAGCTTCAATAACCTGTGCTCACTTAGACCTAAATGCCTATTTGATGATTGTGTACTATTTGCCTACTACTATCACTCCAAGCCCACAATGTACAATTGGAATCAGGTGCTCCTTTACCACACGGTAACGGTAATGGAGTACTGAGTACCTTTCAGTGACAACCTCCATTACATATTGTGACACCAATTGCATATATGACCCTGCACTCTGCATCCTGTTGTACACCTACACCATTGTTTTATCCTCTCTGCAAAAATTGAATCTAGGTGATCCATTGTCTGTGTTTTTGAATTGCTGCATTTAGGCTCCCACTGCAAAAATGTAATCTAGGTGATCCATTGTCTGTGTATTTGAATTGCTGTAGCTGTATTTGTATTTGCATTTTTGATTTTTGTACTTAGCCAATGTTGCGCCCTTTACAAATACTGCATCTAGACTACTCCCGTATTTGCATTTTGAACTCTGCACTCAGCCACACAGTTTAGACCTGATCTAGTTAGCACACCAATACAGAATACAGGCTCCCCCGCCTACAGCACCCATACCAACAATGCACACACCCCTGTGCATCCTGCTCCCCTCCTCACACACAACAAGTATCATACACATCCTGCTCCTAGTACTAGCAACGTACCAATACCATACCACTCACTACAACACCATGTCACTACCTCTCAACCACGTTAAACCCTGGCCAACCACGTTAAACCTGCAACACCAGACACAAAACACTCTACCTTGCAATACCCTCGAGAGGAACAGCAGACTCCGCTCAAGACTTGCAAAACTCTATGAACCACTAGCTAGAACCCTGGCATCCTCTAACAAACGAACAACTAAACACTGGCCCACTCTGACCACCACCAACAGCCCCCCCTCCAAGACCCAAACTACAGCTAGTCCCACCTTACCAAAGATAAACAAACCTAGCCTCAAGGGCGCCGTAATACACTCTAGATCGCTAGTTGCACACGCTACAGAGATAGCAGACATCATCCACTCTGAACAGCTAGACCTCCTAGCAGTCACTGAATCTTGGCTACACGGCGCAGCAGGACCCGCCCTCTCACTGGCCATACCAAACGGATATACCATATTGCGATCAGACAGAACCGATACTCGGGATGGAGGCATTGCACTCATAACGAGAAACAATCTACCTTGCAGACTAGTGCCATCCCCGGTTATCAACTCATGTGAGTTCATGACAGCCAAACTAAACATAAATAACACCCAGACTCTCACAATATACTTGGTCTATAGACCTCCAGGCCCCATTGCGACCTTTGAAGATGACATATCAAATATCATCTCGAATAATCTAAAAAGATCCTCTCATGTCCTACCACTAGGCGACTTGAACTTAGGTTATAACGACCCCAAAGACACACATGCATCCAATGTGGCTAGTATCCTAGCGGAACAAGGGTTTACCCAAAGAGTGCTCACCCCCTCACACAACAAAGGCAGAACCCTGGACTGGGTAGCAGACTACAACTACAACGCCACGATAGCCTCCATATTCCCCCAGATTTGGACAGATCACCACCTCATAACCTTTACCCTATCTACCGCCAAACCCACCCTGGCACCCACACCACTAGCACCGTCCATTCCTACCCGGAACAAAAAAAACATCACCTGTGACAAACTGCTACCCCTCATCCTCCCTACACTCAACTTTATCCCGGAAAACCTGGACCCCGAAGCTATGGTTAAGGAATTTAACCACATCGTGACCACATCTCTAGACTCTTTTGCACCACTCAAACTTAGACAAAGCAAACCCAAAGACCATCTCAATTCATGGTACACCCCATACCTAAAATCATTGTGCAAACAAAAAAGGCATTGTGAGACATCCTGGTGAGCACAACCTTCTGACGAAAACAAAGCCAACCTCAGCTCCATCACAGCCCTATACAAAAACGAAATCATCCTAGCTAAACGCGAAACTTACAACGCTAGAATTGCCCATGCCAACTCTAGCATGAAACAACTCTTTGTCATCCTCAAAGAGCTGGAAGCACCCATCCATGTGCCAGACAACTGCATCAAAGACCAACTCTGGTTCTCCAACATACAGCAAGCTCTAACCAACAAAGTCACTACCGTTCAAACAAAAATTGCCAAGAAAAAAGCCACACTCGCCGGCAACAAACCCATTAGCGTCAACCTAGAGCAACCAAGTAACTCTACCCCAGATTTAAGTTTTCCAAAGTCACCATAAAAGAAACAGAAAATACCATACTATTTCTCAAACCCACCAACTGTCAAGGCGACCTATGCCCCGCTCAACTTCTAAAGGATGCAGCCAGAGATCTGGTCCCCTTTATCACGAAACTTATCAACTCATCCTTCTCCACCAATACCATCCCATCCAACCTCAAAGAATCATGGGTGCTTCCTCTACTGAAAAAGCAGTCCCTAGACCCGCTAATACCCACCAATTACCACCCGATTACTACAGTGCCTCTTCTCTAAAAGATCTTAGATAAAATGGCATACTCCCAGATACAAAAATACTTGGAAACCAACTCTCTACTAGGAACTGGGCAATCAGGCTTCCGGCCCCAACATGGGACAGAAACAGTCCTCTTAGACCTCAAGTCACAGATAGATGAACTCCGGGATGAAGGGAAATCAGCCCTCCTTCTACTCCTGGATTTATCAGCTGCCTTCGACCTGGTCGACCACAGGGTTCTATGCAGCCACCTGGACTCGGCAGCTCACTTCTCCAAAGAAGCCATAGCATGGATAAAATCATTCCTAACCAACCGGACTATGAGAGTCTTCTCTCCTATGGCAGCAGCCAACCCCATCCCCATAACTTGCGGAGTGCCCTATGGATCTTGCGTCTCACCCACCCTCTAAAATATATTTACCAAGCCTCTTTTCGATAATCTGGACCTTCTGGGTGTCACCTACACTAACTATGCAGATGACACACAGATTCTCCTACCGCTTACCGGTGATTACGACATTGATTTGGCCTTGGTGAACAGGATGTATCTCATCATCCAGGCATGGATGGCCACCCACGGTCTATGCCTGAATGATGACAAAACAGTGATCATCAACCATGGGCATTCCTTCGACCATCAAAAAACTCAGCCCTGAATACTCAGCATTCAACATAGTCAATAATATTATTACTGTCGCCAAGGAGGTTAAAACTCTGGGTTTCTATCTGGACTCCCTCTCTCCTTCAACAAGCAGGTCAATGCCTTGGCCTCGGCCACGGCATATACATGCAAGCTGATTAGAGCTGGCAAGGCCTTCCTGTCACAGGACAGTTGCATCACCCTAGCCAGAATCCTCATCTTATCCAGGCTGGACTACTGCAAGGCTCTATACATAGGAGCCAATAAACAAACCATCAAAAAAATCCAACTCCTACAAAATAATGCACTGAGGGCAGCCCTAGGAAGCCCCAAGAGAGAACATATCTCTAATACCAGAAGAGCCAACAACTGGCTCTCCACTCATGATAAAATAAAACTAAACACTGCCTCCCTCACCCACAAATGCTTGAACAATGCAGCACCCTGTTACCTATCCGACAGATTCACTTTGAAGCCTACCACAAGAATCACCAGACTCGCCAACACCAACTACCTCTGGGTCCCCAGATACAAACGTGCCAAATCGGAGGCAGCAGCTTCCAGGTCAAGGCAGCACTCCTATGGAACTCGCTACCATCCCCTCTAAGAATCGATCAAACCTATCACAAGTTCTGCCAGAGCATCACTAGTTGGCTCAAAGATGCCGACATCTAGGCATATACCTTGCTGACGTTGCCCGGCACCTCTCTCTACACTGCATGCACCAACCGCTCCAACTACTTTGCAAAACTGTGCATGCCTTCAATGTACCTGCCTGTATATATCGTAACCTTATTGTGCCCACATGTAACCAATCGGCACCTGCACACAAATGTATTTTACATGTTGTAACCAAGTTTTGAATATCGTTATGCCTTGCGACTGAATTCCCTTGGGTCTGGAGCGCATTACAAATAATAAACTAAAACCAAACTAAACTAAACTAAGTGACCCTTTACCCTGGTAATTAGTAGATATTCTGCACTAGTGACCCTTCAACCTGACAAATAGTAGAGATGCTGCAATAGTGACCCTTCACCCTGGTTAATAGTAGAGTTTCTCCACTAGTGACCCTTCACCCTGGCAATTAGTAGAGATTCTGCACAAGTGACCCTTCACCTTGGTAAATAGTAAAGATTCTCCACTAGTGACCCTTCACCCTGGCAATTAATAGAGATACGTCACTAGTGACCCTTCAGCCTGGTAAATAGTAGAGTTTCTCCACTAGTGACCCTTCACCTTGGTAAATAGAAGTAGTATTTTTGAGAAAAAGTAATTAATTCCCCTATAAAGAGGAACGCAGCGTGAGCTGATTAAAATTGCTAATTAACCCCCTTGCATGCAGTGTTTCTTTAATAGTCTAACCACTAAAATATAGTCTCATTAGAACCTGTCACTGTACTATCAAAACCAATTTTATCTGTGTAATTGTTTTCCGTAAAAGAAATCCGATTTACATTTCCTATAGAGAAACCATATTGTCACCACATAAAAAGTTATCCTTGCACTTCATTATCCTATCTGCAATGTACCTTTGTTCCCCATCATAAGAACCGATTTCCAATTTTGACTATTATCCTATTTTCATAGCTGTTTGCTTGTTTAAAGTCTGTGTAGAAAAAGAAATTGCAATTCTGCCACGTGTGATTTTTGCTGCACTGTTTTCCTTTCCAAAATTGATTTTTCTCCCCTGTGTTCACATTGTTCAGTTCCCTGCCCAGTAGCTTGTAAGCTTCCTTGCCTCTTTAGTACAGCCACATGAATTCCTATCTTAGCTCTTCTACCACAAATGTAAACTGACCTCTAAGTATCTAGTGAACTCCGAGTGTGCCATCTTGCTCCCTTTTCAAGGTTTTCATTTTCGTTTTGGCCTCCTATTCTAGGGGGTTTTCATTTTCATTTTGGCCTCCTATTCTAGGATGGTAGGTCAAATTTGAAAAACGATTTTTCCATCATATTATTGACTCCTTGCTACTCCCTTCAGTCCACACAGAATTTAGTCAGACAGTGTTTGTGGGGGTGTTGCAGGGGGAGTGCATCACACAGGTACAATCTATGAGTGACAAAACGTGATCTTGCTTCCATTCGTATTTACATTGATGTGTCTGATGTTAGAAAGTTACATTAATTGTATTATACCATTTTGCTGTGTATTATCACCCCACTGGTGATTGCTGTCCTAAATTTGATTCATTTGATTTTGGATTTGAATTTAAAAATAAATGAATATTTCATTACTACACACCAGCCTGGTTCATGGTCCATTGCCACACGGGGTATTTGTTAAAGGGGGTGTGAGATGGATTGGGTGCCTTCTCAAAGCAGAATCCGAAATAAATAAAGTTAAGACCGTTTTTATAGTGCACCACATCCTTTGCCAGTGGAAAGAGTCCTGGTCTGGAGTGTGCCGTGTCATACATTCCGTTACAGCGTGTTCAGCTTCCGAGCATGCGCACTGGAGAGACACAGCGCTCCTTTTTTCCTATAGTTTGCCAGCGGGTGTCAAGGAGTTCCCCCCTTCTCACCTGGGTACGGTGTTTGCCGGTGTCTTCGATCGCTGCCTTCTTGCGAATGCTCCTGGTCTTGAACAGTGCTGCTCGAGTCTCGTCTGGTTCCAGGTTGCGTTTAGTTCTGGGAGCGCAGAGTCCAGGAATCCGGGAGTCTGGGAAAAGCTAGTAATGCTCGGAATCAGGAAGGGGGAAAGGGTCAGGAGCGGGTAATAGCACTGGGACAAAGGAAACACGAGCTACGAACACACGTTTTAGGCTACTCTGCAATAGCATTGAGACGCGCGGAGCCGCGGAAGGCATGGTCTATAAATAGATCACGCCACGTTCAGCGCATGGACCGAGCAAGGGCTTCAGCGCTGGACGGCCATGTTGGAAGAAGTACGGAATGTAAGCCCCGTTCAGACAAGGACCAGGAGGTCCAAAAGGGGCGTGATCTGAAGTTCATGACAGCATGCCTCCTCCGAAGGCCTTTTCCTCCAGGTTTGCCCGGGTGTATTAGGTGAAATCTTCTGAGCAACCGAGGAGCCTTGATATTTGAAACAGGTTCCCAGGTCCTTTCGCTAGGAGGATATCCTTTTCACTCCACTAGGTATTGAAGATGGCCCCGCTTATACATACGCGGAGTCACAAATCCGGGACACCTCATATTCCAGTTGGTTGTCAACCAGTAGAGGAGAAGGTCTACTGGATTTTCAAGAGGATTGGATGTAGGGCTTCAATAGGGATGTGTGAAAAACTGGATGAATTCTTTTCCAGGAGTTAGGTAGCTTGATTCGATATGAGACAGGATTGATAATCTCCTTGATGGGAAATGGACCATAGTAGCGGAGAGCCAGCTTGTTTGGTCGCAATTGTTGGGGGAGTAGTTTTGATGACAACCACACTCGGTCACCGACCGTATAGGAAGGACCTGGTCTTCTATTGGAATCTGCACACCTCTTGGTCTGTAATCTGGCTTTCTCTAAGTGTTCTTTAGCCTCCCGGTGAATGTTGATAAGAGTTTCGATCCAGGAGTCAACAGTAGGACCTGGTGTAGGGTAAGGAAGAACCGAGGGTAAAACCGATGGATGGAACCCCTGACTACAATAAAAGGGGCTGGTCTGTAGCACTGAGTGTTCGGAGTTGTTGTAAGCAAATTCCGCAAAGGGTATCAGGAGAGACCAGTCATCCTGGACCTTGGTGGCGAAACATCAGAGATATAGTTCCAGGGTCTGATTTGCACGTTCTGTGGCTCTGTTGGTTTGGGGGTGATATCCTGAAGAGAGGGCACGTTGGATTCCTAGTCACCGACAGAGGTGTTTCCAGTATTGTGAAATGTATTGGGGACCCCGGTCAGATATGATCTTGGAAGGAAGCCCATGTAGTCGGAATATGTGTTCCAGAAATATTCCAGCTAGCTCTGAAGAGGAGGGTAGTTTCATCAGTGGCGTAAAATGGTCCATATGGGTAAACAAATCTATGGTGACCATGATGGTAGTATATCCTCGGGAAGGTGGTAACTCCACTATGAAGTCTGTAACAATGATTTCCCATGGTTTAGAGGGTAGAGTGGGCTGCAGAAGAAGACCCGCCGGTCTTTTGTTATCATGTTTATTTTGGGCACAGGTTATACAAGCCTGAATGTATTGCTGTAAGTCAGACTTCATTTTAGGCCACCAGAACTGTCTTTGTAACGGACAGAGGGTGTTGGTGATACCTCGGTGCCCGGAATGGAGTTTGTCATGACAAAGGTTTATTATTCTTTGCTGTAACTTCCGTTTAGGAATGAGTAGTGCATTGTCCTTGAATAAGTAGCCTTCCTTGGCTCTTAATTTCCAGTGATTTCTTGTTGAAATGTCCTTCCATATTTCCGAGGATTGGGTTTGCGATCGGACTTCTTCCAGGAGATCAACTGCTTGGGCTACGAAGATCGTGGGAGAAAACATTTTAGGAAATGCCTTATCTTCATTGGTCACGTAGTCAGGACGGCGAGACAAGGCGTCAGCGATCAGGTTCTGTGATCCAGGGACATGAGTAATGTGGAACTGATACTGGGCAAAAAAGCAAGCCCAACGTGCCTGACGACTGTTCCTGCACTCCAGTGACTGTAGAATCTGAAGGTTTCGATGATCAGTACGGACTTGGACAGGATGTCTGGCTCCCAGAAGTAGGTGTCGCCATTCAGTGAAGGCTTGGCGAATGGCTAAGAGTTCCTTTTCCGGGACGGAGTAGTGTGTTTCACTCGTAGTTAAGGTTCTTGAAAGATAAGCAACGGGGTGTTCCAAATCGTCCTCCATCTTCTGCTTCAACACTGCTCCTATAGTGTAATTAGAGGCATCCGTTTCCACTAAAAATGGTCGACTTGTATCGGGTTGAGCCAAAATGGGAGCTTGTGTGAACTCGGTCTTCAAACGCTGGAATGCAGTTTCTTGTAATGTTGACCAGAAAAATGGGGTATCCTTCTTTAGCAGATCGAGCCACGATAGGTTGTACGATCTCGGAAAAGGTGGCTATGAACTTTCGGTAGAAAATGGCTAGTCCTAGGAAGGATTGGATTTGTTTCACAGACGTGGGAGTAGGCCAGGCGAGAATGGCCTTTACTTTTGAAGGGTCCATGCCAATTCCCTCTGGACTAAGGATAAATCCCAGATAGTGCACAGAGGTAACGTGAAACAAACATTTTTCAGGCTTGGCTAAGAGATGATGTTCCCAGAGTCTTTGTATGAACTGCCTTAACATGTCCTTCATGCTTCAGAGGGTCCTTGGAAAAAATCAATATGTCGTCCAGATAGACAATGACGAAGAGAAACAACATATCAGAGAACACCCTATCCATAAAACGTTGGAATACTGCTGGAGCATTGGCTAGTCCAAAGGGCACGACCAGGTACTCGTAGTGACCAAAGGGTGTTCTAAAGGCGGTCTTCCACTTGTCTCCTTCCTGGATATAGATCAAATGGTAGGCACCCCTGAGATCCAATTTGGTGAATATTACTGCACACCTCACTGCCTCCAGGATATACGATATCAAGGGTAGTGGGTATCGGTCCTTAAGAGTGCATTGATTTAGGCTACGATAATTGAGGCAAGGTCTAAGTTCCTGGATGTCTTTCTTAGGAACAAAGAACAATGATGCGCCTGTTGGTGACTTTGAAGGTCTTATGGTACCGTTTTCAAGTTTTGTATGCAGATATTCTTTGAGGGCCTTTTTCTCAGGTTCGGAAAGGATAAACATCCTACCGAAAGGGATCACTGCCGAGGGTTCCGTTTCAATTGCGCAGTCTTCGGGTCTGTGTGGAGGTAAAGTCTGGACTATGGCAGTGGAAAAGACATCGGCAAATCCTTGGTAGGCCTCCGGGACCTGTATTATATTGGAAACCATGAGTGGTGTTTTTTGCTCCTTAGGTGGTTCCTCAGGGGGTGTTAAAGGAAGTTACAGGGATAGACAATGAGACATACAAAACTCTGAGCCTAGGAATAATGATCCTGCTGTCCAGTTTATATACGGATTGTGTTTTTGTAACCAGGGCATACCCAATACCATGGGGTAGTGGGCGGACTTAATGATATTGAATTTGATTAGTTCTTGATGGTGGTTTATTGAGAGCTGGATTTCCTTGGTCTGTAGGCTTATGAGCCCTGAACTGAAGGGTCTTCCATCGATGGCTTCCACAGGCTGCATGGTGCTTCGTGCCTCATATGGGATTTGATGACTGACAACCCATTCCTGATCTATGAAGGTTCCCATAGCTCCACAGTAAACCAAGGCCAGAATGGGGCAGATCTTACTCTTTGAGGGTAAAAGAAATGCCTGGAGAAGGACCAGTCTGTTTTGTCCAGGAGAGTTCAAGGATGGAATTGATGTGGAGCAAACATCTCTCTCCCGAATCTCTGCTCCATTTAAGATCGGGAGCTGGTGTTTCCCGAACGCCGAGGAGGTGCCAGAGCACATTCCCTGGCAAAATGTTTGTCTGAAGCACAATACATACACAAACCCGTATGGATCCTTCTCAACCTTTCTTGGGGTGATATGGGTCCACGAAAGGCTCCAATTTGCATGGATTCAGGTTCTGGGGCTGGACTTGGGTTTACGTCCGTTCTGGCTGTGCTCTCAAAGGACGTCTTGGGTGGGTTTCCCTTGGATTTCTTCCTTTCAGCCTTCCTTTCCTGAATGCGAAAGTCTATTTGCAAGGCCAGGTCCATTAGTGCTTGGAATGAATTTGGTCGGGCCACCCTGGCCAGTTCATCCTTCATCTCATCGTTCAGGCCTCTCCTGAACAGGGTAAAACTAGCCTCAGAGGACCAGTCTGCTTCCTTAGCCAATTGTTTAAATCTGGTCACATAAGTGAGCATATCTTGGGAGCCCTGTTGAAAGTCCAGCAAGCGATCTTGGGCAGTATACACCTGCTCTGGATGGTCAAACATGCCTTTAAGGGCCTTTATGAATCCATCATAGTCGTCTAGGAGGGCATCGCCAGAGTTAACAAGGGGTGTTGCCCAAGTCAAGGCGTTGCCAGAAAGATGGGATATGATGAAACCCACCTTAGCCCTAGGACTCGAGAAATAATAGGGCTTAAAGGTAAAGTGAACCAGGCACGAATCCAGGAATCCGCAAAGTGTTTTTGCCGAACCATCATACTTGTCAACAATACCGCCCAACAGGGCACCCTCCTTTGTTGCAGAATCCCGGGATAAGACCAATTGTTTGAGCGCAGCGTTTTCCGCCTTAAGATTTTGGACCTCGGTTGATAATTCTTGCATGTGTCGCATTAAGTCCTGCACAGCGGCTTCCATCTCGTTTTTAGGTTCGATCGGGTGGCGTCTCAAACTGTCAAGGAGTTCCCCCTTCTCACCTGGGTACGGTGTTTGCCGGTTTCTTCGATCGCTGCCTTCTTGCGAACGCTCCTGGTCTTGAACAGCGCTGCTCGAGTCTGGTCTGGTTCCAGGTTGCGTTTAGTTCCGGGAGTCCAGGAATCCGGGAGTCTGGGAAAAGCTAGTAATGCTCGGAATCAGGAAGGGGAAAAGGGTCAGGAGCGGGTAATAGCACTGGGACAAAGGAAACAATACCGCGAGCTACGAACACACGTCTTAGGCTACTCTGCAATAGCATTGAGACGCGCAGAGCCGCGGAAGGCGTGGTGTATAAATAGATCAAGCCGCGTTCAGCGCATGGAGCGAGCAAGGGCTTCAGCGCTGGACGGCCATGTTGGGAGTAGTACGGAATGTAAGCCCCGTTGAGACAAGGACCAGGAGGTCCAAAAGGGCCGTGATCTGAAGTTCATGACAGCGGGGCCGAGGCCCAGGTTTGGAGGTAAGAGGTTTAATATTCCCCATTCTAGTGTTTATTCTTAGTTCTGGGCTAATATATCTGCTTCACATTCACCAACGTTTAGGACAGAGCCTGTCTGCCGCACATACCTCTTCCTCATGTTCAAACTCCTCCCCCCTGGGTCGTTACTGCACCCCCCTCCCTGGCTGCCACTGCCCCCCTCACCCATGGCCTCTCCTGCCCCCCATGCCCTGGCTACCATTGATGCACTTGTGTAGTGGTGCGCCCCATCCTGTCTGATAATCACCAGTGGACAGGGACTGTGTTGCCCAGCAGGGGCACTGTCATGGTGGAGGGCCCTAGCATAGCTCTCAACCTTGTTTGTCAGCAAGGCGGGTGAAAACACCCGATTTTCTTTTTGGCGGGTGAGAGGCCCATAGAAGTGAATGGACGTATGAGGGACTTGGCGGGTGATTCATCTGCTTTCAAGGCGGGTGACACCCGCCAAAAGCGGGTGAGTTGAGAGCTATGCCCTAGGCAGCGCCAGCATCGCGCTGAAGAAGGAACCACACGACAGTCATGAGTCAGTTGGTCTCGACTCCCGAGCCGGAGACGGCTCGTTCCTTTTATTGAAAATTGTCACATGGTCAATGACATGTGACAAGAGCACGAGCCCTGGGTGGGGCTCTCGTTCCCTAAAAGAGGTGACACACCACAGATGGGAAGGAGACGCAGATACACAGAGATAGGTTGCTCCCATGCCGTTCGCATGATGAATTAATACATTAAATACCACCTACCACACCAGGCGGGAGTCTGCTGTGGAGAGACTTTATGACAATTAATGAAGTAGCATTACCAGATAGACAGACCCATGACTAATCTTTAGTCCATATTATGTGCTACAATAGAATGAATGCACTTCTCTACAGCTTGCTTATTTACGTCTGAAAAACACCTTGAATGTTTGTGTTCTCTAATTTAACTTTTGATGATGTAAATACAGATACACAATATGTGGGTCTGCATGGTCTTTGTTGCACAGAGCCTTGATGAAACCAACAGGTCAGTTCCCTGTAAGCATAACAGCCCTACAGGCTGGTGACGTTGGGTACGTGTGGCACGTATGCACGTGTGTGTGCAAAATGCCTTCACCACTAAAGGTATCATAAATGTGCAAATGTGGAGACAAAACTGGGCAAATGACGCTGTGAGAACCACGCATTGTGTTTTATTGATTGTAGGGAACCTTGCAACAGTGGTTCCGCCTCCTGTGATGCTGTGGGGGTCAAACGTAAGGTGATGTCCACTCATGTGACGTCATAAAACTGCAAGTGAGCGCACCTAACCAATCCCTGATTAGCCGTTACTACCGGACACGCAAAAGAAGTGAGACGCATGCGCAGGGTGGAGACACACCTCACTAGCTGCCACTGCGCATGCGCTAAAGAGGCGAGGGGGCATGCGTGCCACCTCGTGCTTAGCTTCCGGAAGAGACGGTACAGTGGCGAGGCGCATGCGCGGGAACCGAGTTTGGCTTCCGAGCATGCGCACTGAAGAGACGCGTCGCTCCTTGTTGCCTGTCCTTCTCCAGCGGGGCAGAGGCACGGGTTCGGGGTGAGAGGTTTCATGTTCCCCATGCGAGTGTTTATTCTTACCTCTGGGCTAATATATCCGCTTCACATTCACCAAGGTTTAGGACTGAGCCTGCCTGCCCCACATACCTCTTCCATACCCGCCTACATCTGAAAATCAAAATTCCTGAGATTTATGCCCCGCCCACAATCACTCAAAACTCCGCCCATTTTCCCATGGCTCCACCCATATGTTGGAAAGGTAAACTGGTGTGATGTGACAAAAGCAATTTGCAGTTCAAATTGAAATATGGATATTTCATTAAATCACCTTTTCACAACCACCCACATTGCATAGGACAAAAGGCATTCGCCTGCCATAAAATCAACAAGTTAAAATGTGCACATGTAAACTCCAAGAACCAATGCAAAGGTTTTCCCTGAATGTTGCAGTACCGACGTTGGACATTTCACCTTAGTTGTTTTTCATCAGGTTATATAGTGGAGTGGTGAGCTCTCCAGCCTGCAAACCTGATGGCTGTGGTTCAATGGGGCTGAGTCCACCCTAACCTGGGCAAAAAGAACAAAAGCAAAAGAAACGCGCGTTCGCATTGAAAGTCGGGAAAAAAGAATGAAAGGTGAAGCAAAATAAACACGCTTTATTTTGCTTCACCTGCATTCTTTTTGCTAGTGTGCTGGAAGCGTAACAGTCATTGCTGCAGAGACAAAGCCACGCTCTGGCGGGGAGTCCACGGAGGCGCAGTCCTGCAAGCAAAACAAAGCAAAAAAAACAATCAGTGAAAGCTGTCCTACAACAAAATTCCTGAGATTCCAGGATCTTTCCCAGAGACTAGTAGAAATGGTTAAAATTCCTGAGTCCCCGGGAAAAATCCAGAGGTTAGGCAGGTATGACCTCTTCCTCATGTTCACAATCCTCCCCCCTGGGTCAGTCCTGCACTGCCCTGCTCCATGGGCTGGCTCTGCTCCCCCCTTGGCCACTCCTGCTACCCCCTTGGCCACTTCTGCTTTCCCTCCCCCGACCACTCCTGCTTCCTCCCCCCCTGGCCACTCCTGCTCCCCTCCTCCCCTTGAGGTGGCTCCTGCTCCCCTACCCCCCCTTGAGGCGGCTCCTGCTCCCTTCCCCCCCCTTGAGACGGCTCCTGCTCCCCTCCCCCTTTGAGGCGGCTCCTGCTCCCCCCCCTTGAGGCGGCTCCTGCTACCCTCCCCCTCCTTGAGGCGGCTCCTGCTCCGCTCTCCCCCTTGAGGTGGCTCCTGCTTCACTCCCCTTGAGGCTTCTCCTGCTCCCCCCCTTGAGGTGGCTCCTGCTCCCCTCTCCCCCTTTAGGCGGCTCCTGCTCCCCCCGAGGCTGCTCCTGCTCCCCCACACCCCCCAGAGGCGACTCCTGCTCCCCTCCCCCCTTGAGGCTGCTCCTGCTCTGCTCCCCTCCCCCGAGGCGCTCCTGCTCCCCTCCCCCCCTTTGAGGCCACTTCTAATAATGGGTATGGCCATGTTCTTCTGGTGGATTGTTTGGGCCACTGTTCACTGATTAGTAAATCTGGGGATTGTAACTGTGTGGGTCTTTCATGGTTCTTTGGGAGTGTGTAGCATGGTCTACTATTTGTGACCTGTGGCAGGTGCTAATGTTTGGCCTGAGGTGTGTCTCATGGAACTTTTATCATGTGTAAAAGTTTGACACATCAGATCCCTAGGAGGGTTTGTGGGATTAGGGCTGTATGTCACATTTGGCTTGTCTAAATTATGGATCAACTATTACAGTGTGCAACAGCATTGTAAGACCGCAAACATGTTGCTATGTCTGATACTATGTGGGTCATTTTGTGTAACAGCACATCAGGGTTCGTTTTCTTTGTGCATTTTCTTTACTATCTTATGCATGCGGCACCATGGTGTTTGCAACTTCTAGTGCAACACGGCTGGGTGCATGGTAGTGCTGCATTGGAATGGAAGCAGTCTTTCACCGTTGCTATGCTGTTACAATGAAGTCTTCATTGACCATGGTCTGGTGGTTAACAGCGTACTTTTAGTATGATTTTATCGTTGATTGATTTATCACATTGCTTGGTGTTGTCTTCTTATGTCTTCCATCGCTGCCCCCTTGGTGTGCAGTAGTACATTATGACATCCACATATGTCTTGCAAATACAGATAAATGAATACACCTACTTGTGACAGGCTTTTCTAACACAACCCTTGACACCTGTGCCCCCCTACCACTCACCCTCATCATTCCTCATTCACTCATGTCTCCCCTGAAGTACTTACAAGAGTTGACAACTCCATGATATGCTATGGCATTTATAACGCGCCTATACACAAGTGTTTCAAGGCGCGATGAGGCAAGGGAGGTGGAACAACGATCATACTAGGCCAGGTATCATTCAGATTGCGCAAGTGCATGGGGATGGGGAAAGGGAAAAGTGTGTGGGGAAGGGAGAGAGGAAAGTGCAGTATATGGAATAGTAGAATGAAAATAGATAAATAGATAAATAAAATGGCCACTGGTGGCAAGTGCAAGGAAGTGTAGACATAAATGCTGGTAGGGGGACTCTAGGGATACAGAAAACAGTCCCTAGTGCAGGGGTTGCCAGGGAGGCAGTGCAGGTGGGAAAGTCAGAAGGATGGCCAGGTAACCAGTGCCGTTTCAGCCAGGAATTTAGAAGGGGAGAGGGGGAGAGAAAGCAGAGGCAAAGCGGACGGTTTTGAGGTGCTTCCGGAACCAGAGATGGCTCTCCTCAAGATTCAGGGAGGCAGGAAGGCTGTTCCAGAGGGAGGCCCCTCCGAAGAGAGAGATCTACCACCAACTCGTTGCTTGGAGAAGCGACTGAGCCTGAGGGAGTTGGATGCGGATGAGCGGAGAGCTCGAGAAGGAAGATATTTAGGAAGAGAGAGTTGAAGGTATTGCGGCCACAAGCCACAGAAGGCCTTGTGGGCAATACAGAGGGTTTTGAACTTAATCCTCATAGCCACTGGGAGCCAGTGAAGAGATTTCAGTCCTGGAGAGATACGGTCCCTGAGCTTGAGGCCAAGGACAAGTCTTGCAGTCCTGTTCTGGATCAGTTGCAGAGGGCGGAGAGTAGAGGCAGGCAGATTTAGATAGAGATTCAGATAGAGGCTGTTGAAATAGTCCAGCTTAGAGAGAACCAGGGCTCTGGAGATAGTGAGTCTCTGGGGGAAGGAGAGGAAAGGAAGTATACCTCTGAGGAGGTGTAGCTGGTAGTGTGACTTCTTAGAGACGTCAGAGATTTGAGGAGAGAAGGAGAGTGTGGAGTCGAAGATGACTCTGAGGTTTTTGCCGTGCAGGTGGGAGCAGGAAGAGGGCCAAGAGAGGCCGGCCAGAGAGCTGCAGGGAAGGAGGGCGTGGGTGTGCCGATGAGTAGAATCTCAGTCTTACCGGCATTAAGGCAGAGGTCATTGGTGGCCCACCACTCATGGATGGCAGACAGACAATCAGAGAAGAGGGAAGGAGAGGAGGAGGCCGAGGGTAGCCTGAAAATGAGCTGGGTGTCATCCGCATAGCACTGAAAGTTGGGGCAAAGAGCATTGATGTGGTGGGCAAGGAGTGCCAGGTATTGGTTGAAAAACCAGGGAGATAGGTTAGACCCCTGGGGGACACCACAAGTAGAGATAAAGATATTAGAGAGGAA
Source organism: Ambystoma mexicanum (assembly GCF_040938575.1). Lineage (NCBI taxonomy): Eukaryota > Metazoa > Chordata > Amphibia > Caudata > Ambystomatidae > Ambystoma > Ambystoma mexicanum. Next base: position 16,086,402 of record NC_090923.1, on the reverse strand, counting down.
GGACCCACTTGGTGGGTCGGTCAGAGAGGAAAGAAATCAGCCACGCCAGAGCCTGACCAGTAATACCCAGGTTATCACGGAGACGGTTGAGCAGGATGGCATGATTGACCGCGTCAAAGGCAGAAGAGAGATCAAGCAGGATGAGGACCAAGGGGTGTTGGAGTCAAGGTTGGTGCGCAGGTCTTCCCGGATGTTCAGGAGAGCAGTTTCCATGCTTCTGGCAGCTCTGAAGCCATACTGATGGTCATGAAGACAACCAACAGATTCAGTGTGGAGATTAAGCTGGGTGATGGCCAGTTTCTCCAGGAGCTTGCCCAGAAAGGGGGTGATGGAGATTGGGTAATAGTTAGCCGGACAGGAGAGGTCGGCAGAGGGTTTCTTAAGAAGAGGGTGCACAAGGGAGTGCTTCAGGGGGGATTCCAGTGGCGAAGGAGTGATTGCAGAAATCAGCCAGAGCAGGAGCAAGGGACTCTATATGGTCCTTGATAGTTTTGGAGGAACAGGGGACTTTCATAGATCAGACTTGTCTAGGAACTTTGCAGAGAAAAGGGGAAAGGCAGGGAAGGACGGAGGGGGGGGGTGGCTGCAGAAGGGCCAGAGGAAGAGCAGGGAATAGAGGGAGGGAGGCGATAGGAGGAGAGTGAGGACAGGATGTCCTGAGTTTTAGAAATGAAGTGAGAAGCCAGTGCCGTGCATAGGGCCTGGGAAGGGACTGGAGAGGTAGAGACTGCGGAAGGGTTGGCCCGTTCCTTGCAGATTTTAAAAAGTTCAGCCGAGTTGTTAGATGCCGCAGAGACGCGGGCTTGGATATGAGCTCTCTTCTTGGTGAGGACGGAGAGCGGGTATTGCCTTTGCAGCAGGCGGCAGGCCAGTTTGTGAGAGGATGAACATAAAGCACGTCATTTCCTTTCAGCCACCCTGCACTTGCGTTTTAGGATGACGAGGTCTGAGTCATACCAGGAGTTACACTTGGCTTTGGGCTTCAGGCGGATTCTCATGACAGGGGCAAGGATATCAAGAGTATCAGATATAGAAAGAGTGGAGCGTGGAGAGGGCTGTGTCAGGGTGAGAGTCAGTCAAAGGGGGAGGAGGGTGTGAGAAGGTGGCGGCGAAAGCCTCAACTGACACGCGTTTCATGGGTCGGATGACCGAGAAGGTGGGTGGCAGTGATGAAGGTGGCTTGGCCTGAGGGGTAGGGAGGGTGAGGTGGGAAGATAGGAGAAAGTGATCCCACCAGGAGAGAGGCGTGGAGAAAGGGATGGAGAGGGGAAGGTCTGAGGAGATCAGAACATTGAGAGTGTGCCCTGCAGAGTGAGTCGGGCCAGAGGGGAGAATAGTGAGTGTGAGAGAGTCGCAGAGGTCACGAAAGAGTCTGGAGGGAGGACAGGAGGCATCCAGGTGGATGTTGAAGTCTCCAAGAAGGAGGAGTTGAGTGGTAGAGGCCAGGAGTGAGAAGGAGAGGTCCGCCCACTCAGAGAGGAAGGAAGAAAGTGGGAAAAATGTCTCACTCTCTCCAGGTTAAAACTTAAAGGGCTGCGGGTCTCTAAGTTAGAGAGGAATCAGCACACCTATGTTTCATGATTTCCTTGCATCAGGTTATGATGGCTATTTCATGTCCTGAAATTTGAGTGTGAACTGCATGGCAAGGGGTCAGGTAAGATCTTCTGTTAGATTGATCGGTATGGGATGTTACACAGTATGTTAGTTATTCACATCCAAAAAAACACACAAGGGGAAAACAATGTTGTACTTTCAATGGACCTCTACGATTATAAAGACCTTTCTGTAAAATTCAATCACAATATCACACAAGACAGAAAAAAGGACTGTGATTATTAATACAAATTTCTTTTGTTGGCAATGCTGATGTTATGTTACCTATTCTGACTCTGGCCAGAAGAACACCCTCACCCTGCAGAGTGTTCTGACCCTAGTATGAGAGTGGAGTACCGCCTATCTAAAAGAGGATAGAAAAAGGGGGAGGCTGACCCTAACCCTACAATGGGTAGTTGATCAGTATTGCCAAGTTGTTATGAGGCTTTCCCAGAAAAGACACCTACTAGATGCCTAAAAGGGAGTGTTTGGAATAGCATAGACTGGGGGATTTCCAAGTATTTTATGCACCCTCCGAAATGTGTGCTAAACCCACCCACCTGTGCGCGTGCATAAAGCAAACAACAAGTAAAATCACAAGCAATAAAAATAACGAATGAATGTTGTATTCCTGATGTCTCGGCTAGATCTATGTTGCCATCTTTTTTCCAAGCGACATCTTACAACCTAATTGCGGAAAACTTTTCCCATAACATTTGATCTACTGAACAGGAGGCCATTATAGCATCATGTAGATCATAGGCTTGGGACATCCATGTTTTCTGTGGTCGACCGGTTTCGATGATATGTTTTTCAAATCCTCTTCTTCAGGACCTATTCCTTTTATCCTTTGAGTCAATTTTCTATCCGTCCGATGTGACGGTAGCCAATATCCCACCTTTGGTGTTTCAACGTTCACTTTCTCTTAGTACATTTCGTGATGGTCTCCGCAATATGGGTAGAAGCCCCCAAGATGTTATTGCACACTCAGTTGCTGTTCATAATGGGCTGCCGCCTTGTCTCAATCGGCGCATCGTAGCGAGGTTGTAGTTCCAATTCTCGCGTACACAGTGAATGTTATTCACATCCACCACTGCAGAAGGGGTCCACTACAGTGGGTATGGTGCACAGGGTTCACAGATCAGGCTACGGCGTGGTTAACCACCTTTCTTTCTGACCACCCATCCCAGGTGGAACTCATACCGCTCCCTTCTTCTATGGCTATTTCAAACTGTGGCGTTCCCCAGGGATGTAAGCTATCTACCTGGTTGTTCTACATGTACATGGCTTCCTTTGCATGTGTGATGAGCACTTTCACCTCTGAATGGAAGTGTTATGTGGATGACACATAACTTTCTCTCAGGCTACCCTCTTCTGCCTCCTCTTCTTCACTCATATCTGACTGTTCAGAATTCAGTCATGGTGTGCTGCAAACGACCTCTGCCTTAACGCCAGCTGGGCCAAGATAGTTTGCATTGTGAAACCTGCTCCAGCTTTCTCACTTTCATTCTGACCAGAGACTCCCTTGGCCCTGCAGCAGCACCCACATGCAAGGATACTAATGTTTATAGTCATCTTAAAATCAACTATCTCCTTCTCATGTCACTTTTCAGATGTTTCTCGAGAGTACAACGATGGCATACACCTCCTCGGTAGTTTTTCACACTAAAACATTGTGCAATACTTTTTACCTACCTCTGAGAAGTGCTTCAGCTCACCTAGACTTTTGCCCAATTGACTTTGGCTTAGCCCGGCTCCCTGAATGACTCTTCTTACTTCTGACTTTGTGTTTGGTCTTCCTTACAGGAAGGGGTTAACTAACATTGCATTGGGAGTTACCAAAAGTACTTACCTGCTTCAGAATATTTGTGTGATCTCTTGTTTTATTCTGAAAATCGTTTTCCTTTGACTTCTCTTAAGTCTGTTTCTAAAGGCAAACCATGGTATATTTATGCCCAGTGTCCTAGTTACGAAAGTCACCCGAGGGTGTAGGAAGTGTCTGTGTGCCATCCCAAAAGGGTACTTACTGATTTAGAAATAGTAAGAGTGTATTTGTGTGTTACTATATTTTGCCCCTTCTGAAGAAGGCTTAATTTAACTGACTGTTAAATAAATGATTAATTGTTTAATCAAGAAACCATGTGTGTAAGAGTTTATTTGAATACTTGTCACTGTGAACCTCTGTGTAACTCCCCTGCAGCTCACATTGACCCCTTTTGAGATACTCCTGGCATCCACACTACCAATATGTGTAGTACAGAGTTATACTAAAGGTTGGGTTCCTATTGCCAGGAGGTCAGGGTTGTTGTAGTGCACCCAAAGGGCCAAGTACTGGGAGTGGAGTTCTGGGTAGAACATCTCAAGTACCCGCAGCTGTGTCCGGTGGCAGCCTGCACGGTTTACCTCCACAGTGGGTTCCATCTCAAGGGCTGCCAACACCTTTATATGGCTGCGGCTCGAGAGATCGTCTCAGCGTTTCCTCACCTGGTCCCTAGTGCGGGCTGCCACCCCCTTTACATTGATGGCAGTTGTGATGTCATCCCAGATACTCAGCCTTGCGTCGCAGCCCAGCTGCGTCCCTGGATTGTACAGTTCATCATATGCATCCAGGACCCGATCCACCATGATACCAACTTCTATGTTGGTTGAAGTGGGGTTCCCTCTTCTTCGATGTGGTGGTGCTGCCCTCACCAGATTGTTTGTTTGTTTGTTTATTTTGCTTATATAGCGCGCCATGACCCAGGGATATCTGGACGCTTGCAGTACAGATTATAGTTACATATGGTTACAGGTGGGCAGCAAATACATAATGCAACCAGTACATAATACAGATGTGAACATAATACAGTTGTGTTCAGGTCGCAAGACACATGATTAAGTACAATATACAAGTGATCAGTACAGAGTGTGACAGTGATCTGCAGGCGTCACAGAGTTAGACAGTTTTACTCTGACAGAATGGGCAGGCATGGCACCCGCGAGGCAGGTATGGGCTTCCTGGTTCCTGAATGTGTGTTGTGAAGCAACAGTGGTCTTTGCAGAGATGGAAGTGCCAGGTAGTACAGTGGAGGTGGTGGCAGGGCCATCACTGGATTGCATGCAAATGTGTGGCAGCTGGCACAAGAAAACAGTGCAGGTTGCAGGCAGGCGCTGAGACCCGAGCATGCAACAGCACTACAGTGGTGAATGTGGCAAAGCAGGGCTAGAAGAGGCAAGCCTAGCAGCAGTGTGGGCAGGAGGTACCATTGTTTGTCACACAACCGCAGTTGACGCCAGCACAGTAGAAGGCCCTTGTCTCGTGATGGGATTGAATGTAAATTGCGTCTTGCAGGCAGATACTCTATGCGCCTATGCGGTACGCCTATGCGTTTGCGTCATTGACGAATCCATAGAAGTCACGCGACACGCATCACAAGTCATGGGCTTGAAGGTGGAGGTTAAATTAGCCTCCATGCATATGCATGTTTATTTTGGTATTTTCCTAGGACAGTGAGTCGCGTGCACATTTTGCCTAGTCTGGGTTCCCCTTTGTATCAAGTGTCTCTAGTCTTACCTTAACTGTGGCTTACCGGGGTTTGTGTACGCATTTTGTCTGTCGGTGGGTGACACTGCGTTTCGCGTAATGCATTTTCTTTTTACAGAAGGTATCCAGGAGGTCTCGCATATGCTATGTTTATTGTTTTGGGGTGCCTGTGCGTTACGCATACCGTATTTTTGTCACCTGGAGTACTAATGAGACTTGATGGGCCACAGAAGTGCATTTTTCATCACGTACACTGCCCCCTCACTCTTATTGGCGAGGACTGTATCTTGGTGTGGAACATGAGTGGAAAGGCCCCAAGAGGGAAAGGTGGCAGAGGTGGCCGGGGTCCGGGACATGCAGCGGGAGTTGCTGTGCCAGGACCAAGGCTACACGGACTTGCTGTGTAAGCTGCTGTCCTAGACCCAAAGGATAAGAGTCATGCAGCTGAAGCAGCTGGCCCAGCCCCAGTGTGTGATGCCATGCCCCATGTTAGGGAGAATTATCAGAAATATGCCAATTGCCTCCACCTTAGATTTCCCCAGCAACTTTGCTGGATTTTGAGGACTTGAATTTTTTAACCTGGAGAGAGTGAGACCCTTTTTCCCACTCTTATGTATTTTAATGTGATTTCTGAACATTGTTAATCATCTTTTACATTGTGCCACTGCACTGAAGGTGCTGTGGGACAGGGAAGTCTTTCAGATTTCCCAAAGGTTTAAATAGCTTCTCTTGGATAAACTACTGTTTCCCAGAGAAAGTAAAGTGAAATTGACTTTACTAGTCTTTCCAAAAACCTGGACCCAGCACACTCTATCTTACAATAGAGCTACCTAGTATCCTCTGTGTCTAAATAATCATGTAGCTGTCAAATGCTACCCTTTCTTATCGAAATGGCTGGTGGCAGTGGTTTTACAACAAACTACCATTATTTTTTCCGACCGCGAACACCGGTAATGAAAAATCGCAGGATTCATGTTTTTCAAGATGGCGTCTAAGCCCTCTCTGTAAAAACAGGACCCGGTCTTCTTTTTTCGCCGTTTCGTTTTGGAAAGGTCCTTCTAGAGTTTGTCTTTGCGCGCCAAACCAGGTTTGGTCCTTTTGTTCCTACGCCATTGGTGGGCTTCAGGACTGAAGACCGTCCCTGGTGCCTAAGTGTCTGGGGTGGGCAGGAAGTGAGGGAGGTGCCCGAAACTCCCTGTGTTTAGTCTCCTAGGAGACCCAAATGCACTCTGCTGTGATTGGCTGGCTGACTGTCCGGCAAGGACAGCCACCCTGCTGGGTGAGTGACAGCTAGACTGGAATGAATGGGAGAGAACTGAATCAAAGGAGAGTCTCTTGGCTTGGAAGGCAGTCGACCACTGGAATGAAACAACCGAAGACGAGCTTGAAGAGGACGGCTGCTGCAACTCGAGGACCGTTGATTTGCCCAGAGAAGCCCTGCTGCAGGCCTGAATCGCCAAGTTTACCTCGACAGAGAAGCACCTGCAAGGACGACTTCTCCCTTTGAGTTGTGGGACCAATCAATTCGTAAACCATCTGGATACCATTCCCAGAGCTGGTTGTATTTTCCCCAGAGTGCTGCAGGGAGAGGGACACCAGTTTGTGTGCTTGTCTACAGCTACTGGAATTGAAGATTTGCCAGCTCCAGTCCCTGTGCAGTGCAGGAGTCCCCGACGTCCTCCCTCTTGTCCCCACGACTGAGGCTCAGGAACAGTGAGATCTGCAGGAACTGCCAGGAACAGAAGTCTTCAGCTGCATCTTTTTCTTCATTATAAGGTACTGTGAAAACCCGATCGAGAGAACTGACCTCGCACTGTGAAAGTGCGTGAAACTTTGGCAACTTTCAGGCCTGATCAGCTTTTGAGACCCAGCATATGAACCTTCTTTTCACAAACTACTTCTGAGAACCTATACAGAGACTTTACCATTTTACTTACCAGAACCATTTTATCCTATCCAAGACTTTAGCGTAATGACTTTGGCCTAACCTATTGAATTTTATTCACTCTTCTGGTGAACTCACAGTATCTACAGTATCTGCACTATCTAAGAGTACTTGTGAACTTTCTTTGTGATATTCTAATACCCTATGCCTTTTTGCTTCTACTTCAAACTAATCTAAATGCCACAGAAACTTGTAACTTAGTACTGAAGTGTATTTGTGTATACTATTGAGTAGCCTCCTTCTAATGAATGTTTTCTAAATGACTGTGAAATAAATCAATAAGTGTTTTACCGAGAAACCTGAGTATAAGAGTTTGTTTGAATACTTGTGATTGTAGACCTCTGTGTAACACTATTACAGCTCACATTCCCTCTTGAGATAAGCCTGACTGCTCAGCCCTGCTACCAAAAACTGTGTAGTACAGACTTATACCAAAGGTTGGTTTTGCTTACACCTGTAGTCCTAATTGTGTGTGGTGGTCCCAGAGGGTGCTGCACACAATTCTGCCTAACATGCCTGTATTGACAATTGTGCTTGTTGCACTTTGGGTATATGGGAATGGCTGAGGCCATGTATGGCTGGCAGCTGAGACATGCTTCTGTATTTATGAATACTTACACATTTGCAGGGGAGTTGCTAGGTCTGGAAAAGACCTGGGGCTAAGCTGATGTCTGAACTGTTGGGACTGGGGGCTAAATAGTCTTTTGGCTGTAGCTCCTGAGATTCTATCCGGGGCTACAACCAAAAGATCAGGGGCTATAACCCCCTTAGCCCCCCTCTAGCAACGCCCCTGCACATTTGACCGGTATGTTGCTTACTCTGATCTACCAGATCGGAAGAGGACCACTACAATGGGTATGGTGCACAGCATCCTAATCCTTTTACATTACATGTGTGATTTGTTTTCTAAAACAGAGGTGAATTAATGGAATGGTAGGCATGGCGTTCGTGGGGTACTCCCTCTTCAATGTGTTTCTTTTGGAAACACAATATGAAATGTGTTTTACTTCTAAGGGATGCACACAATGTAGCACTTCCAAGGACACATTCTCAGGGTGGTTTGGTGGGCACAGTTGATTGGCTCATTGCCATCACTGAATGGCACCTGGAATGTGGCAGGGCTGTGTGCACTCCACATGGGGTGGATATTAGGTGAAAAAAGTAGTTACAAGCTGGGTACGGGCTGCCTTGCCACATGCCCTTTGCCCAGCCATACGCAGGCGCCGGGCCAGTGAGTGTGGATGGGGTGCCACCACCATGTCCACTGGTACGCCACGCCATGTTGCAACATTGTGCAGGACACATGTTGCCACAATGATCCTGCAGACTACTGGTTGTGCATATATCAAACACACCACCAGAGTGGTCAAGGGAGCGGAAACGTGACTTGAGCACTCTGAATGTGCACTCCTCTATGCCCCGAGTTGCAATATGGGCAGTGTTGTACCTTACCTCGGCAGGTGTGTTGGGGTTGCGTATGGGTGTCATCAGGTAGGTGCTCAGAGGGTAGGCACTGTCCCCTGGAGAGGTGAGAATGTTTGTCATTGGTGTGTATTTGTCTGTGTGACAGGCATGCATGTGCAGGACCATTGATACTCACCAATGCGCCATGTGTTGCTATGCTTCCCAGCTTCCAGGGCCCGGTGTAGGGGTGACATCCTGAAGATGTAACTATGACGGGTGCAGCCAGGATAGTTTGCATAGACAGAAGCAATGATGTCCTTTGCATCACATAACAACCTTAACGTTGGAGTGCCATTATTTCTGATTGCGATATATATGCTCAGTTGCTCTAGCTGGACGTAGTGCCAACCCATAGAAATCCTGGGCCATGCCCTGCCTTTCTGCCGGTGTTTTGGGCATATAGATATGCCAGTGTACTGAGGGGTGTGCAGTCATTATTGCCAACAGTGTAGGCAGCATGACGGCATGGCTTGTGAAATACTAACAACTATGGCGCTGGTCTGCTAAAATGACCAAGTGGCCAAAAAATGCAGTACACTGGGCACCTCTTGCAAGGGGCTCAGTGCTTGGGAGCACAGGGTGGGTGATGTGAGGTAATCTTCTCACTCCGTGACCAGGTCTAAGATGATATGAGGGGGGAACCTATACCTGGCATAGACCCGGTCATCTGGCATCCCAAAAAGGCTGATACTTGTGTGAAATATCCAGGCCCTGGGCATCCTCCTCCTCCTGCGGTGTCCCACAATCACTGCTTCAACAGATGGTAGCAGTATACATGCGTTTGTTGATCACGCATACTTTTTATTTAAAAAAGTTATGCGCACATTGACGTTTACACCTGCCATCGCGTGGTGTAGGTTTTTCGGGATTTCCGCGTAACATTTTGCGTGCCGTCAATCCCCGTTTCAATCCATGAATACGGTTCCTTTGCACACGTATGGGCGTTGCGATTGTTTGACTGTGTAACATCCCTCGTAACGCCCGCGTTTTCGCTTGTTCTTCCCCATTCCATGTGTTCTGCCCCCTTTTTAGCAGACTCCGGTGGGCCTCAGCTTGGAGTCTTGCATAAGGCGTTCGTGGCTTTGCAGTTGTGTTGGACCGGCACAGATTCCTCGCAAGTCCAAGGTAAGCCCTGCGCATTGTGTTTAATGAATCGGTGAACGGGGACTTGCGCGCAATTTCGAACACAAATCCCTGATTTTCTGCGCAATTATTTCCATGAATCGGGCCCATAGTGTTTCAGTGTTTGTTTGGACCATTTGTATTACAATCTCATTTGTGCTGATTCTACAGCCCTCTCTTCCTCCTAAGATAAGCCTGACTGCTCTGTCTACGCTACTCGAAAATCAGGTGGTACAGCCTTATACTAAGACTGCAGTCTTGTACTGCCTCAGTTGAATGGTTCTACTAAGCCCTTCGTTGGACTTCAGAAAAACTGTCCTAACAGGCTCAGCAGCCCCTTCTATCAAATTTTCTATTCAATATTTGCAATGTTTACTTATGCCCCTCAGAGCGACCCAGATTTCCCAGTCTCTCTGCGAGCCTTACCGGGTTACCTCTGCTCCGCTCGGCAGCTTTCCCCTCCCACACGGGAAAAGCAACTTTCCGGTTCGCCAGCCGCTTTCCTTCAGGTACTCCGGCCTTCGTGCTGTACTCCACCTCTGCTTTCCGACTTCCCCCATAAGAGTTCTGGCCCTGCTCGATCCTCTCGGAAGGAGTCCCGGGATCTTCAGCGGGTGCCTTAGCGTCTGCCCGCAGCATGGCAAAAACTCTGTTCTGTCCTCGTTCTGCTCCTGCACCATCAGCCTCTCTCGCACCTCTCACACCTCTCTAGGCATCCCTGATTGCCACATTTTACACTCTCCTTCCTTAATAATGGGCTGCATTTGAAATATAGTATTCCCAATTGCCTGACCTTGTTTAAGGCAATTATTGTGACATGCCTGACCTCTCTTCATTACGGTACCAGAGTGGTGTTGGCAATAGGAAATCTGTGCTGCTCCGAGTTGCCCATTCTTCTTTGGGGATGATCGAATGAGATTGACAATAGCCCATAAAGGCTATGGGCGGGGATGGTATGTTAGGCACGATTGTGTGCAGTACCCTTTTGGTGCACTACAACAACCCTGATGTCCTGGCAATGGCCCGTTATTAGCTCCCTCCCCATTCCCATTCAGCCCTATGGGGGCCCGAATGGTAATGGGGATGGGTTTTTTGAATGAGGAATTACTGGGTCCTCCAAGGTTGGAATGAGGCCCTTCCTCATTCAAGGAACCCAGACCCGCGTTTGGAGGCATAGCACCATGGCTACCTCCAAACTCGTAATGAGGCCCTTAGTCTCCTAGGAGACCCAAATGCACTCTGCAGTGATTGGCTGGCTGACAGTCCAGCAAGGACAGCCACCCTGCTGAGTGAGTGTCAGGCTGGAATGAATGGGAGGGAATTTAATAAAAGGCGAGTCCTTTGGTTTGGAAGGTAGAGTCGACCACAGGACGAAGGAACCGAAGAAGGGCTTGAAGAGGACGCCGGCTGCAACTCCTGGACAGTTGGGGTGCCCGGTGAAGGCATGATGCAGTGCCGAACACCAAGTTTGCATCGACAGAGAAGCCCCTGCAAGGACGAGTTCTCCCTTTGAGTTGGTGGGACCAATCAACTCCAAAGTAAGCCACCTGGACTTCCATCTCGGAGCTGGTTGAATTTCCACAGAGTTGCTGCTGGAAACCGTATGGCCAGGGAGGGGAACACCAGTTTGTGTGCGTTGCTTTTAAGTTGGCCAAAAGCTCCAGGAAGATCCTCTGGACTCCCAGGAAGCAGGACTGACCGAGCCTGAGCCACCTCAACAGAGTACTGGACTTCGGTTGCAAGGAAAGCCCATCTTGACAAGAGACGTGAGGAGCTGAAACTGCGAAGTGCCACCGAATAGAAGTTGGTCCTTTTCTGTCGCTGACCGTCCCAATACAGTACAGGAGTCCTCCAGACGTCCTCCCTCTTGTACACGTGACTGAGACCCAGGAACACAGGATCTGCAGAGCTGCACAGGACCAGGAGCCAGTCAAAACCCTTTTTCTTCTAACCAAAGGTACTGTACAGTCTAAGAACCTACCTCATATTGCTACACTTGCTCTCTGTTGGTGAGACATGTGGTTGCTCTGTGGAGTTGCTGATAGCTTCTTTACTTCACAAGCCTAAACAGCTTGTCTTCCTTCAGACTTTGTGTTTGGCCTTCCTTCCAGGAAGGGGTTAACTAACATTGCATTGGGGGTTACCAAAAGTATTTACCTGCTCCAGAATATTTGTGTGATCTCTTGTTTTAGTCTTAAAATCTTTTTTCTTTGGCTTCTCTTAAGTCTGTTTCTAAATGCAAACCGTGGAATATTAATACCCACAGTGTCCTAGTTACGAAAGTCACCCGAGGGTGTAGGAAGTGTCTGTGTGCCATCCCAAAGGGTTACTTACTGATTTAGAAATATCAAGAGTGTATTTGTGTGTTACTATACATTGCCCCCTTCAGAAGAAGCCTTACTTTAACTGACTGTTAAATAAATGAATCATTGTTTAATCAAGAAACCATGTGTGTGTATTTGAATACTTGTCACTCTGAACCTCTGTGTAACTCCCCTACAGCTCACATTGACCCCTCTTGAGATAAGCCTGGCTACTCATCCACACTAGCAACCTGTGTAGTACAGACATATACCAAATTGCCAGTAGGTTCCTATTGCCAGTAGGTCATGGTTGTTGTAATGCACCCAAAGGGTACAGCATACAATCTTGCCTAACACCATGATACGCCAATCAGCTGCAACTCAAACACACAAACAGGATGTGACACATGCAAACATGCAAGCAGCACATACGCCATAGGGCATAATCCCATAGGGCGTCAGCCAGACGTCTCTTCCAGGCCAAGTACTGGGAGTGGAGTTCTGCGTAGAACATCTCAAGTACTCGCAGCTGTGTCCGGTGGCAGCCTGCACGGTGCACCTCCACAGTGGGTTCCATCTCAAGGGCTGCGAACTGCTTTATATGGCTGCGGCTCGTGGGATAGTCCCAATGTTTCCTCACCCACTCCCTGATGCGGACTGCCACCCCCTTCACATTGATGGCAGTGGGATGTCATCCCAGATCCTCAGCCTTGTGTCGCAGCCCAGCTGCGTCCTTGGGTTGTACAGTTCATCATAGGCATCCAAGATCCGATCCACCAGGATACCAACTTCTATGTTGGTTGAAGTGGGGTGCCCTTTACTTCAATGTGGGGGTGCTGCCCTCACCAGATGGGGCAGGCATGGCACCCGCGAGGCAGGTATGGGTTCCCTGCTGAAACACTCTGTTGAAATAGAAACGCACATTGTAGAGCATGACATTGATATATGTGCCCTCACCGAAACTTGGGCACATAATGCCTCGGGCCCCCAACTAAACTTGGCTCTTCCGGAAGGCTACACAATGCTAAGAGCAGATAGGCCCACGAGGAGAGGGGGAGGAGTGGCATTGATTTTTAAATCTCACATTTCTCTCTGGGGGCAAACAGCTAACATCATCGAAGGCATTGAATCCCTTCAGATCAATATCGGCATGAATGCATAGGCTACTCTCAACCTTTTATTAATATATAGGCCTCCTTCACACCCCACAGACTTCATCACCGCCTTATCCAATCACATGGCGGCATGCCTGAAACCCCTTTCTAGCTTTGTTATGGGTGATGTCAATTACTGGCTTGGCCACCAGGATGATCACAGGAGGTCAGATCTGGAGTCTGCCCTGGATTCCTTGGGTTTCACCCAATGCAATCGTCATCCGTCACATCAGTTTGGACATACTCTTGACTGGCTAGCAACAACCAACATGAACATTAAAGATCTGACCACCACCCCTTGTCCTTGGTCAGATCATTACTTTGTCAATTTTGCTATTCACTCAGTCTTTCCTGTTAAACACAAAAGCAAAGCTTCGCTACCCACAAAGGGTCGCAGTTCTAAACTACTTACCCTGGAAGAAATTGCTCCCCTGGTTACCCACCTGACCAAAGTCCAGCCTACAGGCTCAGCTCTAGAGCTCTCTACAGCCCTTCTGGATTCCCTATGGGATATTACAAATAGGCTAGCTCCCAAGAAACTAAGGAAGCAGAAATGAGTTCCTTCCAACAAACCTTGGTTTACACTCACTCTACGCAAACTTAAAGTGCTTATGCGCAAACAACACTATAGCTGGGAAGCTAACCAATCTCCGGACTTACTCCTTGCCTACCAAGAGGCTGCCAGAACCTACAAATGCGCTATATTGGCGGCCAAGAAGAATTCCTTCAGTGACAGGATTGTTGCAGCTAATTCAGAGACTAGAGAGTTATTTAAAATTCTCAAAGAGCAAGAACTGACCCCCGAACCTGAGGCAGATGAATCGGCGAAAGATAAAGCCTGGTGTCAAGCGATTCAGGACACCATGGATGCTAAACTCCAGGGCATTAAAGCTAACATCACCCACAGAAAGGCCAATATGTCTATGAAAGACAGTGCCACTAGCTGTCAGGAACCACTTGGATGTCCCACAATTCCTGAATTTTCATTTAATGCCATTACACTGGCAGAATTGACGGAGGTGGTTAAGCAGCTTCAAACCACAAGCTGCAAGGCTGATCCCTTTTCTGCTATCATTATTAAAACATGCCCCCCTATAATGCTGGAAGCTATTCTCCAGTTTGTAGATGCGTCTTTCAGAGAGCTCAGTGCCGGATGCCCTCAAACGTTCCTGGGTGACTCTTCTACTGAGAAAAACAGGCCTCCAAAGAAGACCCTTTAAATTACAGACCCATCACTAACTCAGTTTTTCTGATGAAAATTCTTGACAGGGTTGCATATAAACTGATTGCCAAACACATTGAAAGTCATCCCATCCTAAACTGCCGACAATCTGGTTTCAGAGCAGAGCATAGTACAGAAAAACCTTCCTGGAACTTTAAGTCCAGGCTCCTATCCAACATCGGCAAGGGAGAAGCAACTATGCTTATGCTTCTGGATCTTTCAGCCGCATTCGACCTGGTGGACCAAACGCTGTTGGAAAAAAATGCATTTTCCGCACATTTCACTCGGCCCACCCATCGAAACACGCCCCCAACAACACATGGCCTATTGGCCCGCGTTCCCACAGGTGTCCCGATGAAAACGGTACCTCACATGTGTAGTACCTGGGCGCCAAGGGGAAAGCCTAAAACACAGGTAACCCCAAGTCTGTTATGACAGCTGAATTTCACACTTTGTCCAGATGGGCACACCATAAAGATATGGGCCTCCGGTGTCCAAGCCACCAAGGAAAACAGGGAACCCCATGCATTTCCCAAAAGAGGACACCCGTGGGAATCCACAGTGGTCTGCCTTGCGCAAATTGCCCCAGTTTTTATTAGCCACAATCCCCGACAAAGTGTGATATTTGGTGGGGAAAAAACACAATGTTCACTTTGTCTGGGGTCCTGGGTAATACATTCTGGGCCGCTTCACTCAAGTCAGACCTCTGTGCATTCCCACGGGTGTCCTTTTGGAAAATGTATGGGTTTCCCTGTTTTCCTTGCTGGCTTCGACACCCTGGGCCCAAATCTGTAGGTTGCCCAGATGAACAAAATGTGCTGTGGCGAAAGGCTTGGGGTTACCAGTTGGTTACCCTTTTCCTTTTGCGCCCCCGGTAGGTGCACCCACACATGTGAGGTACCGTTTTCGTCGGGACCCCTGTGGGAACGCGAGAAGGTATGACATCTGTTGTTGGCGATGTGTTTCGGTGAATGGACATAGGGAAATGTCTCTGAAATTGGCTGGAAATGACAATTCTCAGACATTTCGCTCTGGCCACCCACCGAAACACACCGCCAACAACACATGGCGTACCTTCCCTCGTCCCCACACGTGTCCCGATGAAAACGGTACCTCACATGTGTGGGTGGGGGCACCTCATGCAGGCCGCCCTGGGCTTCCTACAAATGGCTGCATGAGGTACACCCCACCTCCATTTGGGGTGGGGGGGAGAGGGCCCCCAAAAATGGTGGGACAGGCCCCCCAGTGGGTGGGGCAGAAAGGTTTGGGCACCCCGGGGCCAGATTGGCACACCAATGTGCCTCTCTGCGCAAAGGCAAGTTTAGTAAACAAAGAAAATAATTCAAAATGGCAGGCTGCCCTTTAGCAGGGGCTAAGGGGCCCCCGCACCTCTGGGGAATTTTTTAACGTGAAGGGGGGTGCACCTCTCCACCCCCACCCCAATTGAAGGGGTGGTGCAATCATGTAGCCCTCCCCGGGGGCAGATAAGGGGGACGGGGGGCTGGCCTGCACTCCTCCCTGGGCTCAGGCGTCCCTTCCTAGGAGCAGATATCTGGTCCCAGGGAGGGCTGTATGACATGGCACCCACTCCATTGAGGGTGGGGGTTGGGGGGGTCAATGCCCCATCCCATTAGAAAATTCCCTGTCCCTTTGGGGTGCCCCACAGCCCCCCCTAAAATGCATTCCACCATTTTCCATTTTTTTCTTTGTTTACGAAACTTGCCTTGGCGCAGAGGGGCACATTGGTGTGCCAATCTGGCCCTAGGGTGCCCAACCCTTACTGCTCCACCCACTGGGGGGCCTGTCCCACAATTTTTGATGGCCCTCTCCCCTATGACCCCAAATGGGTTGAGGGGGCACCTCATGTAGGCCTCCTACAAACGGCTGCGTGAGGTACACCCCCTCCATTTGGGGTGGGGGGAGAGGGCCACCAGAAATGTGTGGGACAGGCCCCCCGGTGGGTGGGGCAGTAAGGTTTGGGCATTCTGGGAGAAATGACCGATAAATCTCGACGTATGGTGTAGGGGTGTCACGGTATTAGTTTTATGACAGTACGATAACCTTCTTGCAAAATGACGGTATATCATGGTTATCGCGGTTATAGCAGGTGGAGTTAACCAATCTTAACAAATATTTTCTAAAAGGTCATAAATTGTCAGATTTATCATCACAAACAAAACCTGGCACCCAGAGTCAGAATTGGGCTTTTCAACATACTTTTCACTGAAATGCCACCCCTTGCTTCCACCAAACACAAACATGTGTGGAGAGGAGGAGGGGGAGAGCCCTGCTGCGACTGGCAAAGCAAACTGAATAGCTTTTCTTAAGTGGTCATTTAGGCTTTTAGCTCCCCCACTGGCTACTGGTGAAGATGAACATGTTGCCATATTTATAACATGCATGCCCCAGATCAATGGAGGCTGATGGTAGTATAAGCTTGTGTGCATACTCGCACACGCATGCTCTCTTTACGTTACAGCCTTTAGTTTACTTGTGGGCCAAAAGGTGTTCAATAATCAAGGACATGTCACCCTTTGGTATGGCAGCAGGGAATACCCACAGAGATGAGTGAATTTCGCAGTGTGACTTATCATATGTTAATTCAATGATAGAACCAGGGACATCCCCCATTGTCATACGTTTAGCAAACATACATTATAAATGTATAAACCCCAAAGCCGCCAACCCAAAGTAAACCCTTTTCCTTCTTGGCACTGTATTTATTCTTTCTATTGCTAACATATTGATTTTGTGTCAGGCACGTGGAGTTTATGGAATGGCATTAAAAACTGCTCCAACTGAAACTACTTGGCAGATGGCACATCCAACAGTGCAAGACCAAGACTGCGCAGCACTTGCTTACTGCAGCTTTCCAAATCAGATTGAAAAGCACACTTAACGGTATACACGGTATACCGGTATGAACAATGTGACGTTTATTATTGTTCAATTGAGTGGTTCGCGGTATCTTTAACGGTATACTGTTATACCGTTACATCCCTAGTATGGTGTCTGAGGAGCGGTAACAGGAGCCCTTTCCACCGCTAGGCCCCTCTGGGTCTTCTGTTTGGACTAGGGAGACATTTGAAGGATGTATGGAGAGTCTTGAGAGGTTTGTAACCCTCTCAGAGCAGTCCATACCCTAAGACCCTGGGAAGAGAGCCTTTTGCCCCCTGTGGCTAAGTTCCAAAGGGTCTTTGACGCCTCTCAGGAGTAGGAGTACGCTTACAACCTCACTGAGGAGGTCCGGGGCACCCATACACTCAGGATGAAGATCCTTTGAAGACCCTGAGGATGTGCATGGCCCCGTAGAGGGGTGGGGGGATAACCTTGATATGGGGGACCCCCAACGACAGGCCTATCCAGTGGACGACCAAATGACGTTCAACGCCATGTTGCGCAAAGCAGCAGAACATTTCAAAATCGCCACAGATGAAGCTGTCCCTGAGGCTGATTTCGTCAAGGACATTCTTAAAGAGAAACCACCGGCCAGCCAGGCTATTCCTCTACTGAACTCGATCAAGAAGTGATTGGCTCCCTCGCTATTGACACCTGCACTTACGAGCAGTTAGTCCAAGGCAAGAAAAACTGTTTCGGCCTTCCCCCTCTGACCCACTTTATATCTGGGGCCATTCTATCCCAGACTCGCTGGTGGTGACCACCACCAGGAAGAGGGCGAGGGTTCCCCTGTCATCCGGGGAGGTACCCCCTGAAGCCCCTGAAAAGGAGTGTAAGAGACTCTACTCCCTAGGTAAAGAGGGTCATGGCTGCAGCAGCTTTCTCTATGCGCATCGATAACAATACAACTTAGTTAGAAAGCTATGCCGATGCTCAATGGGCTACGTTACAGGAAGGCCTGCAGGAGGTTCCTGAACTGCTACGGCATCGTCTTCTGTCCACTATAACCTAGGGCAGACAAGTTAACCAGAGTATCCTCAAAAATACTTTGGATGCAGCTGAGACAGCAGGTTGGTCCTTGGCTCAAGGCACCCTCCTGAAGAGGCATGCGTGGCTTCGAAACTCGGGTTTCAAACCAGAAACTCATGCTTCACTAATAAATAAGCTGTTGGAGGAATCCAACCTATTCGGGAAGGCAGTCGACAAAGCTTTTGAGACTGCGAAGAAAGAGCATGACACCCTGAAGACTCTGGATCAGATCACACAGAAGCCCTCCACAAGGCGAGGGAGTGGATCCAGACGCCTTTTTCATGGCCAATGTTTTCCTCAAAACCAATACGGCTCTGGAAATAACTGGTCCTCTCCACAAGGAACCAGCGGATGCACCACCCCATATCACCCAAGAGGTAAATGACGTGGGAAAGGAAAGGGGGCCGGAATGCTACCCCCAGAGACACCCCGGCCTCTGGTTCAAAATGACCTGCAGATCAGGGTCCCCTCACATGCCTCCCCGGTTTGGGGCTGGCTAACATTTCTTCGAGCATGGGAGGGGATTACTACAGACCAGTGGGTACTGAAGACCGTTGTCCATGTGTACTGCATAGATTTCTGACGGTCCTCCCCCTTCAAGACGACTGACTCCAGAACATCTGCGCATCCTTCTTCAATAAGTCAAGACCCTACTGGAAAAGGGAGCCATAGAGGTTGTTCCTCTTCCACAGGTAAACAGGGTATTTATTCAGTGTACTTCCTTGTACCCAAAAAGGATCTCACTGTGCACCCTGCATTAGATCAGTGCCCAGCAAACACATTTGTAAAACCTCAAAGGTTTCGTATGGTCACTCTGCAGGAAGTAATCCCCCTGCTCGCACAGGGGGATTACATAGCAACACTGGACATGAAAGATGCATACGTTCATATTTCAACTGCAGGGGAAGACGGTCCTGAACCTCACGGACAGCACCACGTCCATGTACTATCTGAACAAGCAGGGGGGCACACATTCTCCAGGGCTATCCAAACTGTCCCAGAATATTTGGAACTGGGCTCTCAGACAAGACATGTTCCTGTTGTCACAACATGTTCCAGGGGAACTCGATCTCTGGCAGACGTGCTCAGCAGAGTTTTCCCACTACCGATGGAGTATGAGTGGCGATTAAACGAAGACATTGTCTCCAACGTTTTCACGGAATGGGGCTTCCCAGAGATCGACTTATTCGCAACTCTGGAGAATGCTCAATGCCAAGACTACGCCTCCAGGTACCCCCAGAACCGCTCCAAGGGGAACAGACTCTGGATCACATGGTCAGGGAAATTTGTCTAACCACACGCCCCCGACTCCCCTTCTCAACAAGATAGTGGGCCCGCCAACCCTGGTTTGCTCATCTGATGGAGATGTCCCTATCCCCCCGAGTGAAACTTCCTTGCCCGTACAACATGTTGTCGCAGGACAAAGGGGAGACTCTGCACCCATACCCGCAAACGTTGAATTTAGGAGCCTAGCTCCTGAGGTCATAGAGTTCGGACTCCACCAACTTCCTCAGAGATGCATGGACATACTTAGGGATGCAAGAAAACCAAACACCAGATATTGCTATTCCAGTAAAAAGGAAACGCTTAGTTATCTGGTGCAATGCCAAAGGCGTCAGTCCCATTGACTGCTCTCCTACCCACATTGTATTGTACCTGACGCATCAACTTAACTCAGGGCTGGTTTTTAATTCCCTTAAGGTTCACCTAGCTGCTCTCGCAGCCTACACTACGTCACAACAGAAGGTGTTGTGGTGGGAGATACCAGTCATTAAGGCTTGTATGGAAGGGGTCAAGAGAATTCATCCCCCCATTTCTAACCCAGCAACCGGATGGGACCTGAATGTGGTATTTACCAGACTTATGGGGCCCCTTTTGAACCTATGCATAAGGCAAGTCTCAAAGAATTACCCACCTTCTTCCAGAATCCTAACGTGGCCGAAAGAAGCCTACACACACTGAATGTGTGCAGGACAGTCATGTTTTATCTGGACAGAATTAAACCTCTGAGAAAAACAAACCAATTTTTTGTTTCAGTGGCAGCTGGTAGAGAAGGGGATCCTATCTCTAAATCAGCATTCTCTAGGTGGATTGTCAAATGCATAACACTCTGCTACACTATTGCTAAGAGAGACCTGCCCTACATGCCTAGAACACATTCTACTCAAGGCACTGGGGCTTCCATAGCATTCATTGCAAATGTTCCCCTTGAGTTGCAGTTCTGTACACAACTTTACAAAACACTATTGCGTAGACACTCATTCTAGGTCTGATTCTCAAGTGGGACAAGCAGTACTAAGACATCTTTAAGCTACTGCTCCTTCTCACAACCCACCTTCAACTCCGGGTACTGCTCGCTAGTCTATGCACAGCATGTGATTCTAAGCAGATTAACAAGCATCAGAAGACAATGCATTACTTACCGTAAAAGCATTTCTGATGATTATATCTGCTTAGATTCGCATGTGCCCACCCTTCCTCCCTGCTCGGTTGGAAGGAACATAGACGTCTTACTACTTTCACTCTTTTCTGTACTCACTGATGATAGCCACGGCACAAAAGATACAATCGGAGGGACCTCGACGCGTGATGCATTTTGGGTACACTACACGTCATGTTAGGGATAGTATTACAGGCACGGCCATGTCGCCGGCCCCTTTCGATTCTCAAAAGACAAGATGCAATACTCCGCGGTTACTACTAGATGTCGGACTATATGCACAGCATGTGAATCTAAGCAGATACAACCATCAGAAATGCTTTTATGGTAAGTAATGCATGTCATATGAAGTCTTGTGGAGAACTGACATTGCAGGATGCTGAAGTCTTGAAGGGCATTGGTGGATGCGTTTGTGTGTAGAGCAATTCCTAATAAGGGCATGGTGGGAAGAGGATAGTGGGAAGGGAAGAAGGACTGGTCATGATTTACTGTGGCACGGCCATTACTATAGTTTGCGCGTTGCACGTGCTACATTCTGCGCTTTTGAACATGCTGGCCAATGGAAATGCGATTGTTGCAATTGTCCAATCAGGTGGTTAGAGTGTGCGTCACAGGAAACGGCGGCCATATTTTGTTTGATTACTCTGTGTACTCAGGCTGGCAGAGATGGCCAGACGTACAGTTTTCATAGTGGGTGATCGCTTTGTGCTAGATCTGCTCCAGTCTGTGGTGGAAAGAGGCTTTAATGGCAATTTTAATTTGGATGAAGTGGAGACTTTGCGGTGTGGTGTCGCTGTCCGTACTTTTGACCATTTGCTTGCAGAAGGTCGACGAGTGGCCACTTTAGGTACTGTAAACGTTGTGGTAGTGCACTATGGAGCATTGCTTTTGGGTTCCATAGCTTGTGCAAGTGTGTACCGTCAACTCAAAAAGATGATGAAGGAAGTGCAGTGCATTTTTGCCACTGCAAAGGTGCTTTTCTCAAGTATACTACCAAGTCCAGTATATAACTATCTCAATGAATGTTGTCGGCAGCCAGAGGTGAGAAGGTGTCTTATCAACAGAAGCATGTGTAACGTTTTGCGTGCTGCTGGGATGTACTCCTGTGACAATGAGAACACCTGGAAATGTCTGCGCAAATCGCGACAGTCGCAGGGTTGTACGTGTAACATATGCCCTTTTTGCACATGGCCACCTTACATTTGGGACTGTGGAGGACACGAGATTGCTAGAAGAAAAGAGTAGAGTCAAAGGCTACCCTGGCCAAAGGCGTGACGGGAGTCACAGGAGACCTTGCAGGGAAGCTAGGTTGCTACTAGCTTGAAAAGAGATCACTGTAGGGTACATAAAACAGGAAGGTTTATTTCAACAAGAAGACATATTTACAAAGTTTATACGCCGTAGCACATGACATATGCATACTGAAGTACTGTAGTAGTTTGCATATTGGTGGGTTAGTACGGGGAGTGACAATCTATTCCATGTATTGTTTACAATTACAATACATTAACATTGTCGAC
Source organism: Ambystoma mexicanum (assembly GCF_040938575.1). Taxonomy (NCBI): domain Eukaryota; kingdom Metazoa; phylum Chordata; class Amphibia; order Caudata; family Ambystomatidae; genus Ambystoma; species Ambystoma mexicanum. The sequence goes on along the minus strand of NC_090923.1, from coordinate 16,064,189 downwards.
ACATTAGTTGGTGTTTCTGGTTCGGTAGGTTGTTGGCAAAAGGCAGTGGCTGGATGGAATGGAGCAGCGCTGCAGACTTGTACCGAACTGTGTTCAGGACAAAAGGTTGTGGTCGGACTTGGTTAAATGAGACGGGCGCCATCCTAGAGTTTAAGAAGGTAGACACATTTAGAATACGGTGATGCAAAGAATTGCCAGAAATTGGAAAAAGGGGAGCTGCAAGGGGAGGACCTACCAGGTGCAAGTAAGTTGACACCATGGCTGTAGTCTTGTTTCACCAGCTGCTGTTTTGCTGCGGCTGGTTGGGCGATCTGCGGAAGTCAGATGCCCGGATCTAGGTTGAAAGGAGTCACAAATGACTGTGGTGAAAACCAGATTGTGTGCAGATGTGCTTATAGATAACACAAAGGTTTTGCCGTGCCTGTGCGGTTGGTGCAAGATGGGCGCGGGGCTTTAAATGATCGTGGGTCTGGGGGTGGCCAAAACAGATTAGCTAGGCTAACGTGAAGTGCCTAGGTTGGTGCCCAGAAAAAAACAGATGCTGTGCTGGGTGTAGTACATCAAAGTCAAGAAAGCACTCCGTGGGTGGAAGCATTTAAGGACACGAGATTGCGCAATAAGATTTCTAGATATGGAGTGCCCGCACAGACTGTGGTATACAGTTATTTGTCGACCAAAATGCAGAGGGTGAGCTTATCGCTGTGTGTTGTGCGAGCCACAGCATATGCTTTGTGAGAGAATTGTACATACATTACTTGACAGTGAATGGAAAACAAGAGTCCGGTGAAGTTATGTGTGGAGTGTATCATGTGGGATCGAACGCGTATGGAGCAGCGACACTGAAGTGGTAACATTTGGTTTGTCTGTGTGAGACTTTGGTGATGCTCAATCATGACGATATTATTGTTGTTGATTGTGCAGGGACAAATGAACACGATGTTACAAGATTTTCAGTGCCGTTTGTGCTGAGGGAGGCAGTAGGCCAGGTAATGCTTCTGTTTCCGATCTCCTGCATAATTGTGTATTCCATTATGCAGACACCCATGTAGGCGTGTTATTTTTTTATTTGGTCTGGAAATGGAGAAAGCGTGGCACATTGTGAAGAAGTGTATTTGTCTTTTTACAACTTGTGCCATTGTCTTACTGTACACATGGTAATCTTATCGTTTCACAGCACAAACCGTTTTCTCCACAACTAGCGTTCCTGTTGATATTACTGCATTTCGTGCATTTTTCGTGCATAGTGAATTGTGCACGCTCTACACACATTGCCTTGCTGCCCTTTTTGGAAGTATTGGAATAATGTTTGTGCTTGCTGTTGCGCTCTTCCAAGCACTTCTGTTTCAACAGCCACACATTTCTACCTGTTTCCACTGTAGTGGTTTCCACAGTGCCACGGTTCCTTCCATTTAGCATACAATTCACTACTGTGCCTTTCTTGCTAAAATTTCTGGACAAAGCAGCTTACCTGCAAGTCCAAAAATTAATCGAGGACATCTACCTTCTAGGTCTCTGGCAGTCCGGCGCAAACCTGCGCTCCTTCTGCTCCTTGACCTCTCCACTGGCTTTGATCTGTTAGATCACTAGACCCTTTGCCATCATCTCTCCACCGCAGCTAATTTCTCCACAAGGGCCTGTGCATCGATAACTTCCTTCCTACAGAAAAGAGTGATGAAGGTGTTCTCAGATTCCTCCTGTGCTAACCCTAGTCTCATCAAGTGTGGGGTCCCACAGGGCTCGTGCATAGCTCCCACCCTCTACAATTGAGGCCTTTGTTTAAAATCCTCGACGCAATGGGCATCTCATACACTAACTATGCTGATGATACCCAGGTGCTCATCCCACTCTCAGGGGATTATCTGTCTGACCTAAAGACCCTCAATTCCATTATTTACTCTACAACACAATCATGGATGGCAATAAACTGATTATGCCTCAACAGTGAGAAGACCGAACTCCTGCTAATCGGGGCCCCGTCCACTTTGGGTAAATTGAATGAACAATACAGCTCCTTTGCAGTCCTATCGCTGTCTCCAAAGTCATTACGATGCTGGGCGTTTACATTGAACCTGACCTATCCATGAATAGACAGGTCAACGCTGGCTCACTTGCTGCCTTTCCCCAGGATGAGCTGGAGCTCCCCCCTCCCACTGCAGGAGCATACAGTTGTCTGCCAATCGAGAGCCGGCAGGTTCAAGCCGGCACACAGACGAAGGCACACGCTCTAAGGCACCTTCCTGTCCTGAGCCTGTCAGGAGCCGTACAAGCCGCGTGCCACGAACCCTGCTCCTCCATCTGTGCTGCCTACACAAGCCCGGAACTGCTGACTTAGGCACATGGTAAGCTGACTCTTCTTGCTGCCTCAACTGAGTTGTTCCTGCCACTCCACAGACTCTGTATGCCCTATTACCAAGTGTTAACTGCTGTATCACTAGCCTGTTTAACATCCCGAGGCATCGCTGCACAACGCGTACCCTACAAACTGCTTAAACTAACCTGTTGCTTGTTGCATCCTCGCAATATTGTCAACACAATGTTTTAGCCGCCTCCAGCACTAAAAAATAAAATAACAAAAAATATGTTTATATTGAAAATGTTAATTCGACCATAGTTGCGCACCTTAGGCTTCCTCCTGTAAAAGCAAAAGGAAATATCGAGGCTGAGTACCCCAAAAGGAAATACACCAAACACGGGCTTATAAAGATTCACAGATCTTTATTCTAACACTGTACAGTTTACAAAGAAACAAAGTATCAGATAGCTATATGGCCCTTAGTACATCACAGCGAATATCAGCCCTATCGGTGTGAGAAGTGAGAGGTACTGGACGTCTAAACAGTTGTACATTTTATACATTTCCAATCATAATGTCCAGCCCCTCGACAGGTTAATGATACATGGTCTAGAGTTCGTGCCGAGTTCACATCGGGCTTGTCCCACAATTTACTCATGGATCATTCTCAGTTTGCATATTAACAAGTTACAATGGCAACAGTGTATTCTCGGATTTAACAATAAGCCTTAACACATGTCCTATACAATGCAGTTCAGCTAGTGTCCATGTTCAGTATTGGTATAACATTGTAGTTGATGTATGTCCGCGGTCGGACTTGTTGGCGCAGATAATCCTCTGTCTACAAGTCAGGCATGGGACAAGGTCTCTTTACTCAACCCAAACATTCAGCCAACGGACAGTTTAGACATTAACTTTTGTACAAGGTTCAGGACGGCTCAGGTACAAGCGGGAAACACTGTCCACCATTTTAGAACACAGAATCACTTTAGAATAGAAATCAAAATGGCGGACAGACCTAAAATGGCGGCTAAACCGATCTAAGATCGGAACTTTGCAGCGTGGTTTTCTTTGCAGAGCGACTGGGCTTAGGCCAATATATACAAAAAGGAGGCACAATATGATATCCCATTTAACAAACCCTCCTTTTGGCCTTAGCCAAGCGCTAAACTACTTCTAGTCACTTTACGAGTAACTCCACGTCTCAATGTCCATACATCCTGAATCACTATCGGAGATATCAATTTCCATGAGGTCGGATACTGAGATTTCCTTCAGCACAAATTCATTAGATATTTTCTCAGGGGCCTATACCTTGTGTCATAATGTACCTATCGCTTTTGCACAACATCCTCCTAACATCAAACACATACCAGGAAGACATTGTATACAACAACAAAGAAACAGAATACCTAAAATAATCATCAAGACCGAAAGTAGCTTCCATCCCTAAGATCGCAAGAAGTCCCAGAACCAAGCGCTAATATCCCAGTTTCCCTCCGGAACATGCACTTCTGAACTGAGAACATGCAGATTTTGTATAGCCCTAAAGATAGTTGGGGAGGAATCTGGCACAAAACACAGCAAGCGGACCCCACTAATTTACATACCCCACCACGCTCAGCCAGGATGACTTCTAATGCCACCCGGTTCTGAAGTGCCACTAACCTTATTGCTTTTTGTTCTAAAGTCATGTTATAGAGTATGTCAGTGGTCCGGTTGATTGTCCTCTCCAGTACTCTCGCTAGTCTTCTGATATCCTCAGAATTCAGTATTTGCCCCCAAAATGGCACAAAGGATTTAGCTACATCGGCCAGAACTTGTGCTGAAGTATCACCATTCTCGTCCCGCCGTGGACGAGTCTTTGAAATTTCTACATTGCTAGCAATTAATACCCCGGGTAACAGAATCCCTAAATAACAGGTTCCCTGCCAATCCCTAGGTAACCATGGAAATGCTACATTACCGCAAACAAAGTAGACAGGTTCGCCTACATACAAAGGTCTGTCCTCACTAGTCAAATTCGCAACGTTGGCGCAAACCTTCAAATCACCCATTGACTGAGTACCATTCCTCTGTATGCAGAAAGAAACTGAATCGGGGCTGTGGTTAAAAGTGTAGGAAGTTGGCGTGGCATCCCTATTTCCTATAGGAGCCATCTTGAAAGAGATCAAAGATTGAAAATGATGGGACAGTCTATCAGAAGGCCTAATAGAAGCAACATTAGGCTTACTCCTATTCACAAAGAGTGAGCATCCCAGGGGCCTTAGAACACGTTTCTCAAACTCGTTCAAGTTAGTTCCATCAAAGTTCTTCGAGATGCTATCATTCCATCGGCCAAAGAATAGTGCCCTTAGAGAAGCATAGCATGCAGTCGTCAAAGGTAAAGGCTGAATATACCAACCCAGCCCCTTATCCCCGTGTTACGGTAAATGCGAACAGACACAACAATTGGACTTAATAAAAATGGCATGTGTAGCATTCAGAATGAGTAATAGAGTATTGTTATGGTAACTGTGTCTGTGCTGAGAGTCTCTAGGAGATAGAGTGTGCAGATGCACGAAAGGCGTAGAAACAGTGGGTACGTTTTCAGTAGGTAACACATTTTCAAGCGGATGTACTTCTTCCAGATACCACAATCCTAAGGCAATGACTATTGTAAAACCAGTTAACATTATCACAAGACAACAATATGTTTTCGGGGCCACTACATTCGATTGTTCATTTTTACTATCGGTCACACAGTCTCTCATCTGGTCCGTACGAGTGGGAGCGGTTGCAGGCATTGTTTCTTCAGACGATTACACCAAAGTTAATTTGCTGGTGATCTCCAGATCAAGCGTCTTCTTAGTCCTTTTTTTCCAAACCCTAGCCAACAGAATCCCCTTATGTACAAATGATCGGGCCAAAGAGACAAGCCCTTCAATGATTTTCCTAGATGGCACAGACGAACCGTGCAGTAAGTCTACTTCCTCGGATGCAGATCGTACCTTGTGATCCCTGGTACTGAGTGATCGGTAAACAACGTGTCGTTACTTCCTGATGGAAGCAGTGAATTTAAAGCAGGGTCTGACACAAGATTTGAGACAGATTTCGAAAACAGAACTGTTGGAGAGTGTGGAGATGATGTGGCTGTTTCCCCAGGTCCACGGGCTCAGGGAGAGTCTCCTACGCACTCTCGATGCTGTTTGATGCTTCGTGATCATTGGTTACGGTATTGGTGAGGGGTTCTGTGCCTTCATGTAGCGTGTGGCAAAGGGAAAGGAATCCTCTTAATGTGAGACGCATGGATCCAATGCTTCTTGCCCTCCACTCGCACCGCTGTCTGTGTGACCAGAAGAACTTGGTGGGGGCTCCGCCAACGAGTTGCGAGGCAAGAAGATCATTCAAACGACTTGGTCAGGACCCAGTCTCCCGGCCGTATGTTGTGGCCCGGGCCCTGGTACCTGACAGGTAAAGCCTCTCGCACCTGGTGATAAATCAAATACAGATTTTTAGTAAACCGTCCACAGTAGTCAGAAAGAAGTACATTTTCAACTTCGCGTAGCGAATAGGGTTTTGGCAAATTCCAAATGTTAGCTGGCCTACCCATGACCACCTCAAATGGAGAGAGCCCAGTCTTAGTTTGAGGGGTCGTTCTCATAGATAATAACACGATCGGTAAGGCGTCTGGCCATTTCAGTTTGGTGCCGGCACACGTCTTAGCGAGCTTGTTCTTGATGATGCCGTTGTGTCTCTCTACTAAACCAGCGCTCTGAGCGTGCCTAGCCGAATGAAACCATTTATCGATCTGTAATCCCGCACATATCTGCAGAATTACAGCAGCGATAAAATGTGGACCATTGTCCGACCAGATGACTCTTGGCAAACCAAACCTAGGAAAATATTCCTTCAGCATGGTCTTCGCCGTTGTCATAGCTGTGGCATCTTTGACAGGAAAGGCTTCAACCCATTTACTAAAAGCACAAATAACCACTAGTACGTATTTGTAGTTATTGCAACGCTCCATTTCAATGAAATCGAAGTGTATAACCTTGAAGGGGACAGAAGGTGGACCAAAACTACCCCTATGAGTTGATGTGCTCTTCCCCACATTATGCTGCAGACAAATCATACACCCTTGGACAAAACGCTCGGCTACCTTAGAGATTTTGTCATTTACCCACACATTTTGCAACATTTTGGTGTTTTTTTCATGCACAAATATGGGTGGGACCATGAGCCATAACAACCATCATCGTAACTTATGCATCAGGCAGTAACCATTTCCCTCCTATGTTGTCTACCCAACACCCATCATCATCCAATTTTGCCAAACCCTCAGCCCATTTCTTAGATTCCTCTAAAGTGGCACCAGTTTGAATGTTTTTCACAGATTCAATACCCTCATCCAAAGTACAGGCATTTGTGGCTTCCCTTGAAGTATACATTTCTGAAGAGAGATCAGTGGCAGTCTGTTTGGCTATCTGGTCAGCGAAAGTGTTCCCTTTTCCTACATTATCTATGATCTTCTGATGCGCTGCGCATTTCATAATTGCTAGTTGAGTAGGGAGAGCAAGCGCTGAGAGTAACCATACTATCAAGGAGCCATACTGGATTTTAGTGCCATGTGAGGTCAAGAACCCTCATTCTGCCAAAAGTCTGCCGAAGTTCTGAACCACCCCAAAAGCATACTGACTGTCAGTATATATATTTACGGTAAGCCCTTTTGAAAGTTCACAAGCTCGGGTTAATGCTATAATCTCTGCGGCCTGCGCGGAGTTATGCGTGATTCTTTTGGTCTCCACGACCATACTCAATGTGGTGATTGCATAAGCAGCTGTGGATGTACCATCCGGGAGTTTGAAACAGGAGCCATCACAAAACAGCTTCCCTTGTGGATTATTGAAAGGAGTATCTTTAAGATCGATTCTGCCTCTTGTCTCTTGCTCTGTAGTGTAAAGGCAGTCATGTGACTCTTCGTCACTGCAAGCAGTACCTTGCGGGAAAGGTAAAAGTTCAGCCGGATTGAGAACACAACATCTCTGAATTTTAATGTGCGGTGCAAACAAGATCAATTTGTATCTCGTTAATCGTGCGGAAGTGAGATGTTGCGTTTGTGTTCTGTTTAATAGAAAATCTACAGAGTGAGGTACCATCAGGGTTAAAGCATGGCCTAGGACCATTCCCTCGCTCTGTTTCACAGACGCAACAGCAGCAGCGACAGCTCTCAAACATCTTGGCAAAGCGCATGCAACAGGATCAAGGGTGGAAGAAAAGTAGCCGCACGGCCTATTCTTCCCTCCGTGTTCCTGCGTTAATACAGCCAAAGCACATCCATCACGTTCATGCACATACAACACAAAGGCCTTTTCATAGTTTGCTGTGCCCAAAACTGGTGTCGAGCACAACACAGTCTTGAGCCAAATGCTCGCTGGTGTTCCAAGTTCCACGGCAATGGCGAAAAAATGCCCTTCTTCGGTAAAGCCAACATTGGTTTAATCACTAAGGAGAAGTTTGGGATCCACTGCCTACAGTAAGAAGCCATTCCTATCAAGGCAATTACTTCCTTCTGTGTATTTGGGACAGACATGCTAGAAATTATTTTTATCCGCCCGGGCGTCAACCTTCTTCCCTCCTTCGACAGGATAGCCTAAATAGGCGACCTCCTGTCGACAAAACTGAAAGTTTTAAAGTGAAGCTTTGTGTCCATGTCGTGCTAGGTGGATAAGCAACAAATCGGTGCCCTCCTTACAGGCGCTCTCTGAGTCAGCAGCTAAGAGTAGATCATCAACATACTGAAGCAGTGTACAAGTGGTAGGCAGCTCGAGTGTGTCGAGCTGCTCTTTGAAAGCCCTACTGTAAATGCTAGGACTCTCCGTGTATCCTTGCGGTGCACGGGTAAAGGTAAACGAGCGTCCCCCTAAGGTGAACGCGAACAAGTCTCTACTGTCTTTGTGTATAGGAATACTAAAGAAGGCGTTCTTTAGATCCACAACACTAAAGTGAGTAGCTGAAGCCGGAATCCTAGTTAGTATAGTCGTCACATCGGGTACAATAGGAAATTGCGGAGCAACAATCTTATTGATGGCACGTAAATCAATAATGAAACGGAAAGGAATTGCATCACCTTTTTTGTACACGGGCAAAATCGGACTATTGCACAAACTACCTGCAATTTCCTCAATCACCCCACGATGCACAAAATCAGAGACTATGCCTTTCAAAGCTTGCTCACTATCGACCAAGATTTTATACTGGGGAATACGTGGCAACTTTACTCCATGTTTCAAAATAATCTTAACGGGCTCAATTTTGCAAAATACGAACATCATTATCATCAAATGCCCACAAACACTCCGGAACGCCACTGAATTCCGGCAGCAAAGGTCTGGTCAAGAATTGAGAGACAGAAAGTTGCTGTGGTGAAATCGTCAAACGCACTCCATCAGAAGAACAATGAATTACCGCATTTAATTCTTTCAACAGATTCAACCCCAACAAATTCTTTTGCAGAGGAACAGTATATTGGGGCAGCAAGGATTACTTTTCTCAGCATACCTTGACCTCTCTCTTTTCACAGTATTTACTTCTTTACAGTGGAATGTTTCTGACGTTGGAGGACTTAGGAAACAAGAGCATGGTCACGGGATTCATCCTCCGAGGATTCTCTGTCCCTTCAGAGGTGAAGGATGCCCTGTTTGCTGCTTTCCTGCTGATTTACTTGTTGACTTTGCTGGGGAACCTGCTCATCTCTGCACTGATTTTAATCAGCACCAATCTACACACCCCAATGTACTTCTTTCTGTTCAACATCGCCTGCCTGGACATTGGCTCAGCTTCTGTCACAGCCCCCAAAATTCTGATGGGCCTCCTGGTAGAACGCAGCTATATCCCGTTCAATGAATGCATTGCACAGGTCTTTGGTATCATGTTTCTGGGTACCACAGAAATGTTACTCCTGACGGCCATGTGCTATGATCGCTACGTCATCATCTGCCTTCCTCTGAATTACAGCGTTATAATGAGCGGGAGGTTTTTCATCCTGCTGCTGGCCATTTCTTGGTTGGCTGGTTTCCTGTACTCCCTTGTGATACTTGTGATTGTTAAGACGGATTTCCGAACTCTGTCCTGGAGGGGCAGAGGTTCAGAAGGCCAGCCTAGTTTCTTGGAACAGGGTAACCTCTGGACAAGCCAGACCAATCAGGGTAGCGATCGCGGCGGTCAAGACTAGGTCTCAAGAGGGGTGAGGGTGACTGAAAGCCCGCAATGAGAACACAAAGCAAGGACACTTACAAATTACTCCAAACAGGTGTTATATTAAAAATATATACACATTTATTACAAGGCCTTCGTAACAATGACCGTAGCGAGAAATCACAAATAAAACTCAAGTAAACCAACACATACCAAACCAATACAATATATATACAAATACAAACGAGTCTAATGCGTTAGACGCACGAAATGTGTAGACCACCTAGATGGGGAGGAAAACAGGCAGTGCGAATAATAATCAGACCCAGTCCGCCTTCAGAGGCACCTAACTAAAAGGAAGTCCAAGCCCTATGAAGAGTGGAGCCTTGTGCTCAAAAGTACCTGCACACGCTGGTGCCAACGGGCAAAAAGGGGAGTCTCTTTGAGAGAATCAGGCAGTTTAGTTCGGTGAACAAATGAAGATGAACAGAGCTCCGTGACTCAAGCGCAGCCTCCACTATGGGCAGAAGCAGAGCGCGAGTACCGAAAAGCGTGCTGTTAGACACAGCGGGGAAAAGCTATGGGCTCCTGCAGGAGGGCGACCAGTTCCTAGCGATGCTACTCACTGATCCCCGATGCAAGCAGACCCAGGCTTCTCCGTGTCAGTTTCAGTGCTGGCAGGTTCGGATAGGAGCAGGGGACGTCTCGTCGTCATGTAGCTTCCGCAGCAGCAGAAGTTGAGTTGAGGTCGTCCCAAACGCAGTCAACCCGCACAGTTTGTTACCACAGCCAGGCAACGGAGCGGCCGTGTGTATTTCAGCCAAATGTACACTACTCACTTCAGACCTGGGAATGCCAAGTGTACGAATCATGTGAGAGTGACAAGGACTTGTAATACAACACAACCTGACGGCGGTTACAGAGCAAGACTCCTGGGTAGGCTGGTCAGTCTGCTGGATGGCCCAGAGACACTTCCGAAGGCTTACGTGCAGGTGATGGTGAAGATGCAGAGAATAGTTGTTCCCACTATTCCAAGGGTTGAAGTACCAGTACAGGCCTTCTCGTTCGATCCGAGGTAGAAAGGGTTTCACAAAGCGACAGCAGTGCAGAGGAGCAGTCCTTCAGCGATTCAGCGATTCCTCGGTTCAGCCTCGTGGTTGCAGGATACTTGGCTCCTGTATTCCTTTGTTCGTGAGAACTCAGGAGATCGACATGGTAGTGGTGTTTCCAGCCCCCTCTTATCCACGGTTCCCTTCGCGCCAAAACGGAGGGGACCCAATGGGAGATCCACTCATAAAACACTCACACCATCTGTGGACCTCATCACGGACCACTTGGGTCCCATGCATTCACACCATATGTGGACCTATCATGGACCACGGGGGTCCCAGGCATTCACACCACCCTAGACTCTCTGGCACCCAGGATGTGTATTGGGACGAGACATCCCAGCCCCCAACCTGGAGGCACACACAGGCCTGTAGAAGCCCGCGAAAGCATCTGTGTTTCGCGGGAAAGTACATGCCCAAATAAGGAAGGCCCCGGGTCGGCTCGAACTGGGGGAGGTGAAGGGGGCAAGACGGTCAGCGGACAGGACAAAGAGCCTTGTGGTCTGGCCATTTTGGGAGCCAGGCCACCATTTTGGGCTAAGCGCGAGAAACACGCTTAAAACACCAAAAGTAGCTCAAAAACACAAGAAACTATCGCTGCCACCAATCCCGTCCGTGATTCACTTGCACCGTTCATTTACAATCCAAAGAGAGTATCTAGGGCCTGTAGAAGACTAGAGACCCAAGAGAGCAGTAACTTAGCTTACAGTGCCCTCTTGTGCCATGTTGCACGAAAGCTGCATGATAAAGAAACTACGGAAAACAGAGTTTCCCGGTACTGACTGTCTTAAGAGCATGTCAGTTTCCCCGTAAGAATGGAGTGAAAGCCCAGACGAGTGCGGCAGAAGGCTGCACTTCTCTGGCAAAGTCTAGATCATGGTGAAAACAACAGCACAAAGTTTAGGGGTTGCCACATGGCAGCAAAACTACCCACAATTAAGAAATATTTCCTAACAGTGATACATCAGAGAAGTTACACTAGGGGTTTCAAGCAAAAGACTGACTTATTCCTACATCACAAAAAATCACATGGGATGTAGCCATATACATGTTGTAAACAAAGACTTTCAAGGAAATCCATGACCTGTTGCGAAATGGTGAATTCATAAAAGGTGACAACTTGGTTGCCCAAAACATCCCCAACTGTTACGCTCACCTGGCTCCCACAGGGGCGTCGGTCGGACCCGGACTGCTGCGGCCTCCACCCACGTGATGCGTAGTGCAGCGATGACTGACTGGATCTGCCCTCCTAATCTTGTCTGCTTGACCCGTAGAAATATTCTCCTACAAGTGCAGAGATGGATTTAGCCACTTGTGGATTCAAGTGATAGCTCCCCCACTGTCCTCCCCACTAATCACCTCTGTGACCTCTCAGCAATCTCACCTTATATTCTGAGCCCTCCATCCTGCGAAGCACGCAGGGGAGCGTTGATGACCAGTTACTTCACTGGCCTGAAGATATTGGAAGAGTTGTAGACGAGCCCTGACTCCAAAAGGTCCTGCCGAAGAGCCGTAAGTATATAGTTCGTAAGAGTTCAAAATGTCTGGAATTCACTCCTGCCCAATTCCTCTTTTATCTTGCAACTTTGACCCAATAAGATTGACTGCTGAAAGCGTTCTGGTAAAAGTCTGTGCTACCCAACACTGTCCGGTAAATAATGCCAAGGGTTAAACTTGCTGCTTTCTCCTTTTCTTACAGGTGCGGCATAAGAAGATGTGGCGTGCTGATGAATAATACCTCAGGCGGTAAAATCAGGTAAGCATATGGCGGCTAAAGAGATTGTCTCTGTCTGTTCTCTCTGCTCACCTTGTTGTTTCTTGTACCCCTTAGGTGCCGGGATTCGGCGATGTAAAGATGGAGACAGCGCCGGATCGAAGAAATGCTGCGTGGAACGGTGAGTATGGCCCGGCGCTGCTGCTGCGATGCAACGCGTTTAAAACAAAGTCTTTCCTCTGGTTTGAAGATGCGATCAATCTGGAATCAGGTAAGAAATCAGGTAGTACTCTTGTTCTAACCTTTGCTTCTTTCCTTCTTTCTAGGTGCTCCAGGTTCGAGGCGGGCATGGCAGAAGGCTGGATGCTGCTGCTGGCACGCTGAACGTTACGCTGCTGGATGCAGAATGACGCAAAGCGTGTGCTGCTCTTCGGGCGTGGTTTAAATAGCCTCCAAAATAGTCCCAGGTAGGTATTCCTCCCCGACCACACCCGAGTAACAAAATAGTCCCTAAGGTAAAGTAATCCCTTCTAGGCCTCGCATGGGTTTGGATCTTCTTGCATCATAGTCTGCATCAGGTAAGTGTGCACCAGAAGCCTGATGTCCCATATGAGCCTGGCGCCATAGGCGCCAGGACTGAACCCAGACAGCCCCTAACAGGGGTTGCTGGGTTTTCTCAAGGCAACATGATGCCTGCTCCCGGGGCTGATGGACGTGGTCTGGATGCCGGGGGTATGCATCATGACAGCACTCCCCCTCAAGGCCCCTCCTAAAGTCGTTCCTCCCCTTGGTCCTGGTTTGTCTGGGAAGTCCCGGTGGAATCTCTTCACTAATCGTGGTGCATGAATGTGGTCACTAGGCTCCCATGACCTTTCCTGTGGCCCGTAACCTTTCCATTCCATTAAGTAAAAAAGTTTTGATTTAACCACCTTGGAGTCCAGGATGTTTTTCACCTCGAATTCAGGTTCTCCATCTATCAAGATAGGATCTGGTGGTTTGGTTAGTCTTGTTCCTGGTTGAACTGGTTTTAAAAGTGACACATGAAAGACAGGATGAATTTGCATATTGGAGGGTAAATCCAGTTTGACGGCCACCGGATTGATAATGGCCTTAATGGTGTAAGGTCCCAAATATCTAGGATTAAAAGTCTGAGTTCCTTTCAGCGGTATGTGTTTTGTAGCTAGCCAAACCTGATCTCCAATTTGGTACTGTGGAGTTTCACTTCTATGTAGATCAGCATTTTTCTTGTATTTCTCTTTTGCTTGCCTTAAATGTTCTGTTGCTTTCTTGAAGGCTTGTGTAATAGTAGAATGTAAATGACTAACTGCAGGCATTTCTAAGTGCTGAGGCAAATCGAGTTCTGAGGTTCGAGGGTGGTGTCCATATATGGTGTAAAAGGGGCTTTGTCCGGTTCCTGAATGTACAGTTATTGTATGCATATTCGGAAATCCATAAAATATCTTTCCAATTACTTTCGGTCTGGTGAAGCATGCAACATAGGTACTGTTCAAGGGTCTGGTTGGTCCTTTCCGTCTGACCATCAGTCTGGGGATGGTGACTGGTTGATAAACTTACGTCGATTTGCGTCAATTGGCAACATTTCTTCCAAAAATTTGAAATAAATTGACTACCTCGGTCAGAGACCCATACAGAAGGAAACCCGTGTATTCGAACGATGTTTTCGAGGAACTCTTTGGCCAGAATTGAAGCAGAAGGTAATCCCTTCAAAGGAATAAAGTGGGCCATCTTGGAAAAAAGATCCACGATAACTAGAATGGTGTTAAATTCATTACATGGAGGCAGACCAGTAATAAAGTCTAAAGATAAGGTGTGCCATGGTGTAGGTGGAATATCCAAAGGTTGTAAAAGGCCAGCTGTTTTTTTTTTCTGACTTTTGTTTTGGGCGCAAATGCCGCAAGACATCACAAATTACTTTATATCTTTTCGCCAGGTGGGCCACCAAAATTGTCTTTTACATTTAGCTTCGGTTTTTGCGATACCTGGGTGACCTTCCATCAGGGTATCATGATAATTGGAGATGACAAGTTCCTGTAATTCCTTGTGTGGTAAAAATAGTCGTCCTTGATAGCAGGGTATATCATTGATGACTAAGTAATCCGGGCCTTTCTTTACCCAGTCCTGCAGGGCTGCTGCATCGAAGAGTTGTTGGATTTTTAAATGAATTTCTTCTAGTGTCTGTAAAGTAGTTATGCCAAGAATTCTTTGTTCAGAAATTATAGGCACCGGCTCGGGGTTCGCATAAGCTTCTTCCATTCCTATTCGGGATAAGGCATCTGCCTTGCCATTTTTACAGCCTGGTCGATAAGTAATCACAAAATCGAATTCGGCAAAGAACAATGCCCACCGAAGTTGGCACGATGACTGGGCTTTGGCTGTTTTTAGATACTGCAAGTCACCGGTGATCGGTGATTACAGTAATGGTATGCCGGATTTGATGGCTAATAACTCTTTATCGGTAACCGCATAGTTTAACTCGGGTGCCGAGAACTTTCTGGACCAAAATGCCACGGGGTGAAGTTGACCAGTTTCAGGATCCTTCTGGGACAGGACAGCTCCCATGGCTAAACTGGATGTATCAGTTTCCACTATGTATGGAAGCTCTGGGCGTGGATGCTTTAAGACAGGCGCAGACGTGAATTTCGCTTTCAGCTCTTGGAAGGCCTTTTCAGCCTCTTCGGTCCACAAGAAACATGTGTTCTTTCGCAAAAGTGCTGTGATGGGATGTACAACATGTGAGAAGTCCGGAATGAATCTGCGGTAAAAATTGGCAAATCCGAGCATGCTTTGTACCCCTTTAACTGAACTAGGTGATGGCCACTTCAGAATTGCGTCCACCTTTCGTGAGTCCATTCGGACTCCTTTTGGAGTCAAGATAAATCCAAGAAATTCAACTTCCGTAACATGAAAAACACATTTTTCCAATTTTGCATATAACTTGTGCTGACGTAGTTTCTCAAGGACTGCACGTACTTGCTTAACATGGTCTGATTCTGAGGAGGAGTACACAAGGATATCGTCTATGTATACGACAACACAGACGTCAATGAGTTCACGAAAGACATCGTTCATAAAATACTGGAAGGCTGCTGGTGCATTGCACAACCCGAAGGGCATCACCTGATACTCGAATAATTCATATTTAGTGTGAAAGGCCGTCTTCCATTCGTCGCCTTTCTTTACACGTACCAGATGATATGCCCCTCGGAGATTTAACTTAGTGTAGATACAAGCATCCTTTACTTGGTCTAGTAATTCGGGGATTAGAGGCAATGGGTACCGGTTTTTTACCGTAATCTGATTTAGTGTGCGGTAGTCTATGCACGTTCTAAGGTCACCTTCCTTTTTTGGCACGAAGAACAAAGCTGAGGAAACAGGGGAGTTGGATGGACGAATTAAACCATTAGCAAGGTATTGGTCTAAATATTGTCATAGGTGCAGGTTTTCGGGTTCCGTGAGGGCGTAGATTCTGCTACATGGGGGTTGTGCACCGGGGATGAGGTCGATCTGACAATTGTATGATCTGTGTGGCGGTAAGGTATTTGCCTGTTCTTTTGGAAAATGTCCTGGAATTCTTGGTATTCCTGAGGTAACTGCACGACTGGAGTAGTGACTGTGGCCAGGCCTTTGTTCAAGGGTTTTTCCGGGTAGCAGGTGTGTGCACAATCCGGGAAGGTTATTCTCTTCTCTCGCCAATCAATACAAGGACTATGTGTTTCTAACCAAGGTATCCCCAGTATTATTTGGAACTGTGGGGCTTTGATTAAGTCAAACACAATAGTCTCTCGATGCCCGTCCTGACCCAGCAATGTCATCTCTGTAGTGGAATGAGTTACAGGCCCTGAGGCAATTTCAGTTCCATCGACTGTGGTGACGACATCCGGAGCGGTCTTTTTGCAGAGAGATAGATTCATCCTAGAAGCCAATTTATGGTCCATATAGTTTCCTACGGCCCCGCTATCGATAAATGCCCTTGCTGCGTGCATACTTGATGGGAGTCTTGGATCAATGAGGACCATTGGTATGATTAGATGCGAGGTCTGAGTGTCCTTCTTCAAGCTCAGCAAGCGGACCTCTACGCTTGTCGGGCGTGGTTGTTTCCCGATTCAGGCTCTGTTTGATTTCTAACAGCTACTCCGGCTACTTTCTTGGATGTTTTAATAGGGCAATCCCTTAGAAAATGTCCTGAAGCCCCACAATAAAGGCACAATTGCATTTGTTGACTTCTTTCGCTCTCTTTTTGCGTTAAGGGTCCCTTAACCCCCCCGATCTGCATGGGTTCTGATGTGTCAGTTCCTTTGGAGGTAACATGTGGTTTGACCAGTACTCGATTCTCGAATTTAGCTCGATCAGCCTTTCGATTCTGGAGTTAGTTGTCATGTCCCTAGGAGTTCCCGTTGTTCCCGATGTCACCCCCCAAAACCCCAAACCCCATACCTCCACTATGCCCCATCCGCAGGCTAGGATCCGGGACCCATCCCTGCCTTCTTCCCGTGTTCCAGGGCGGAAGCACCAACGGCCAGCCCACCACTGCGGACGCCCGTTCCATTGGCGTATTCCGTGGCGGTTGCGGGATCGGTCCCGTTTCCTGCTTCCGCGTCACATGGCCGACACCTCCCACTCACGTGTAACAACAACGCGATCACGTGATCGGGTGCGGACCATATGACCAGAAGACAAACATAGCGCCACTATTTAAATGCTCGGATACAAGCGTTCAGTGCTTCACAGCTGTTCTCGTGACTACTGTTTGGCGCTACGTTCATATTTGGCTCATTTGGAATTCGACTTTTGGATTGTTTCACGGACTGTTTCTTGGATTGCCCTGTGTTCTGGCTCTTGGATATTGGAACTCTGGTTACGAATCACAAACTGCCTTTGGTCTTCCATTCTAATACTCGCCTTGGTTTTGTTTTTCTGGATTTCTTGGTGGACTCCATCAACAGGTGGGCCCGGTGCCTTCAAGAACTTTACCTACCTTTTTGGGAGGAACAACCTGCATCGAAGGCAAGACACTGGTGGGTCCCGGAATCCCTCACTAGGTTTAACTGAACTGCATCTATCAGCCATTGGTAAGACCCTTCCTTTCTTGTTGTTTGGTTTGTGATTATTGTTGTGGCTAGTTACTTAACCGGTGTTTATTTGCAGTGGCCCAGGGGTTCCCAGAAGTTTGTGGCTCCGGAAGATCATCTCCCACCTGTGGCCTCAAGGGCTGCTCAGAGAGTGACATTTGTAGTCTCCCTGTGCGGCACTTGTGGACGGAGGTATCCTCATTCTACACGACAGTCAAGACATAACATTGGTGGTCTAACTGGACTACTAAGTCTATATATTCTGTGCAATCCTGGGCTGGGTTCACCACTTGGGCCAAAACATCTTTGAGTTCACCCGAAGCCCACAATGAAATAAAGTAATTCTTTTCTCCTCTGGCCAGCCGGTTTCCACCACTAACCTGTTGAAGGTCGCGATATAGGTTAGCAGATCCTGAGTGCCTTGTCGTAGGGATAAAAGTTCGTTATACAGGGCCTGACCCTGTGAATGTCTGGCAAATAGTTTTTCCATGCTCAATTGAAAACCTTGAAAATCCCGAAGAAGAGGGTCATCCTGGTTGACCAGCGGGATTGACCAATCTGCTGCACTACCAGTTAGGTACGATAGTACAAAGGCTACTTTGGCTTGGTCATTTGGGAAAGCTCCTGGTCTGCATAGAAAGTGCAAGCGGCACTGGTTCATGAACACGGCAAACCTTTTCGGGTCCCCAGCAAAACGTTCGGGTGGAGCTAAAGTAATGCTCCCTGGTAGAACCACTTGCACAGGATTGCTCGAAGAGACAGGAGTTGGATTCCCTCCGAGTCCAGGTAGTGGTGTTTGGCCGGGTTGGCTTTGCAGCAGTTGTCTAGCAAGATCATGAGTGTGTTCCTTTGACAAAATAAGTTCTCTCCTGAGGGCATTAGTCTCTTAGCGTGCAGAGTGCATTCTGTTACGCTCACCTGGCTCCCACAGGGGCGTCGGTCGGACCCGGACTGCTGCGGCCTCCACCCACGTGATGCGTAGTGCAGCGATGACTGACTGGATCTGCCCTCATAATCTTGTTTGCTTGACCCGTAGAAATATTCTCCTACAAGTGGAGAGATGGATTTAGCCACTTGTGGATTCAAGTGATAGCTCCCCCACTGTCCTACCCACTAATCACCTCTGTGCCCTCTCAGCAATCTCACCTTATATTCTTGAAGGATGAGCCCTCCATCCTGCGAAGCACGCAGGGGCACGTTGATGACCAGTTACTTCACTT
This sequence comes from Ambystoma mexicanum, assembly GCF_040938575.1. NCBI lineage: Eukaryota > Metazoa > Chordata > Amphibia > Caudata > Ambystomatidae > Ambystoma > Ambystoma mexicanum. The sequence continues at coordinate 16,045,587 of NC_090923.1, read as the reverse complement.
GCCTGAAGATATTGTAAGAGTTGTAGACGAATCCTGACTCCAAAAGGTTCTGGCAAAGAGCCGTAAGTTTATAGTTCATAAGAGTTCAAAATGTCTGGAATTCACTCCTGCCCAATTCCTCTTTTATCTTGCAACTTTGACCCAATAAGAAGATTGACTGCTGAGCGCTCCGGTAAAAGTCTGTGTTACCCAACACCGTCCGGTAAATAATGCCAAGGGTTAAACTTGCTGCTTTCTCCTTTTCTTACAGGTGCGGCATAAGAAGATGTGGCGTGCTGATGAATAATACCTCCGGTGGTAAAATGAGGTAAGCATATGGCGGCTAAAGAGATTGGGCCTCATTATAACTCAGGCGGTCCGGAAATAACGCTGGCGGTAAACCCGCCACCACCGTTGTTTCCAGACCGCCTGATCCCTACTCCAGCAGGCGGGAGGTGATGTTCCCGCCAGGTCTGACCTGGCGGGTTTAACACCGCCCACCTGCAGGCGGACGAGGTAACACCGGCAGCATTATGAGATGCTGCCGGTGTTTCCATGATCCCCATTGCCATCGAGTCCCATAGGACTCAATGGGAATGGGGATTAACACCATTCCGCCTCCGTGATTCCCGGAAAACCGGGGTTGTAATGCCCCGGTAATTCCGGGAATCACGGAGGCGGAATGGTAATATGAGTCCGGCGGTAACAGGTGGTTTTACCGCCGCGGTTACCGCCGGACTCGTAATGAGGCCCATAGTCTCTGTCTGTTCTCTCTGCTCACCTTGTTGTTTCTTGTCCCCCTCACGTGCCGGGATTCGGCGATGTAAAGATAGAGACAGCGCCGGATCGAAGAAATGCTGCGTGGAACGGTGAGTATGGCGCTGCTGCTGCGATGCGACGCATTTAAAACAAAGTCTTTCCTCTGGTTTGAAGATGCGATGAATCCGGAATCAGGTAAGAAATCAGGTAATACTCTTGTTCTAACCTTTGCTTCTTTCCTTCTTTCTAGGTGCTCCAGGTTCGAGGCGGGCGTGGCAGAAGGCTGGATGCTGCTGCTGGCACGGTGAACGTTATGCTGCTGGATGCAGAATAACGCAAAGCGTGTGCTGCTCTTCGGGCGTGGTTTAAACAGCCTCCAAAGTAGTCCCAGGTAGGTACTCCTCCCTGACCACACCCGAGTAACAAAATAGTCCCTAAGGTAAAGTAGTCCCTTCTAGGCCTCACATGGGTTTGGATCTTCTTGCAGCATGGTCTGCATCAGGTAAGTGTGCATGATTTTTGTATAGAATAAAAGAAAAGTCTTGTTTTTTGGTTTGCCCTGTTGTAAGGTCTTTGTATGGTACAAGTTCAACAATTAAATTGTCTCCATTTTTCACAAGTAATTGATAACTCACCAATGAAGTGATTTCTAAAAATGTGTATTAAACAGCGCATATTATCTTGCAACAATTCATGATTGAGGAATGACAAAAACGAGCAAGCCTGCATGTGCATAGGTTTCACACTTCAGGTATATCCTCGGGGAGAATATATTATATTGTTCATAATAATATTAATCTTACATCATCCTACTAATGATATGACTGGTTATTATCTCTGGCGTACCTGTGATGTTTCTGTTGTTTAGTTTATGATCCTCCTCTGCCCTAAATGATAGTAATATTTTTTTTGGTCTAAGTATAGTAACAGAGATTTCTGATAACATGAGTAACAATCCCCTTCCCTACTGGGAGAGTGTGTTTCCATACCGAAATGCTACACATCACTGAATTCAAAAAATAGAGAAAAAGCACCATGTTTAGTAATTTGGAACAGAATTCTTCTGAATACTTGTTTCATCATAACCTAGTATTACTGTCATTTATCGTAAGCAGGGTATCGTAAGACAGAAAAGCCTTCATCTCCAAAAGTGTTCAGGCATTTACTTGAATTTAGTGCCTCATTACAAGTTCAACAGTGTGGTAAACAAGTGGTGGTAATACTGTTATCCCACGTTTTTCTTTAGGCAGAATTATCACAATGGGAAATTATCAGATTGGCCTTGAAATAGATGAGTTATCTCCAGCAAATACTCTAGATAAATCCTCCACTTTCAGGCCAAAAGTCAGTGAATTTACCATGTGGAATTACTGGATGCAGTAAATCCACCAAGAAGCCACATGGCGTCCTGTTGTTTGGAAGCATGTGCAGCATCCCAGCAATGCCAAAAGGTTCAGAATGAGGAAAATGTACTAGCTTGTCACAAACACGATAGTAGACATGCGATAATTATAGTTGGAAGCTTGCCACATGATAGTTTGTACAAGAAATTATAGGATAAGCAATGACTTTGAGGTAGTGTAGCAGCTTTAGGTAAACCCACGTATAGGGCATGAGTTGTATTTTGTAGTGGTCATATTCAGTGTAGAATTAGCATTGGGTGGAAATAGGTGCAAAGAGACAGGCCCTGGGTGTAAGAACGACTGAAGCACTGCCATATTGGAGGTGTAGCATTTTGGATTGAGTTTATTCTGATCGCCCCTACTGTAGCGTGATGGTTTGCTATAGCAAAGATGCAGATTTAGCCCTTTTCCAAGGCCCCAGTAAAGAAGTAGCGGCCTGTGTGTTGAATAGATGGGCCTGTGGCACACAAAGATTGGAATCTGAATGGCAGAGTGAGAATGGGCTGTGGCCATCGTTAAGGACAAATTCCTGGCAGTCAGGCTGCAGGGTTTAAGATGCCGATAAAACAGACTTGAGATTTTGGGTACTAGTGCCCCCTGAATAATTGGGGCTGGGCAGTAGAAAAGGGGGGGCGAGGATCAGAACATCCTGTGATTTTTGATACGAGCAGCAAGAGGTGTGCAATCAAATTGAGTGTAAGGATGGGGAGGCATCTTTAGGGCGCCACTGTGTCTGGCATCAAGAGGAGCTTATTGTTAGTTCAAACGGGGGTTATCCACTTAGCTCATGTTTAGGACCAGGTCACATCATGTGACTCAGCCAATGGAGAGGGAATCATTTCAGGTAATTCATCAATCCGGTATCTGGGACCAATAGGTCAAGGGACTAGATTGGTTATTAGTATGTATGGTATCTGTGTGTCTGAGTGGTATGCATGAGTGTTCCTACCAGTGGTCCTGATTGGGGTGTGGGGGGCGGTGGGGGGGGGGGGGGGGGGGGGGGGTGTGTGTGTGTGTGTGTGTGTGTGTGTGTGTGTGTGTGTGTGTGTGTGTGTGTGTGTGTGTGTGTGTGTGTGTGTGTGTGTGTGTGTGTGTGTGTGTGTGTGTGTGTGTGTGTGTGTGTGTGTGTGTGTGTGTGTGTGTGTGTGTGTGTGTGTGTGTGTGTGTGTGTGTGTGTGTGTGTGTGTCTGTGTGTGTGTGTGTGTGTGTGTGTGTGTGTGTGTGTGTGTGTGTCTGTGTGTGTGTGTGTGTCTGTGTCTCAGTCTCACAGATTTTGGAATAACCTGAAGGAGCCAAGAATCCGTACAGCTGAGAAGACCCGTAAAGAAACCTGTAACCTGTCTGAAGGAGGCCTGGCAACCAACTTCTGCTGCAGTCCTGGTGGAGCCCTGTCTGTCTCGTTATCTCCCGTAGGCCTGCGAAGGTGCTACGACCCCAGGAGTGGATGGACCATCCATTACTGAAGCCTACTCGGTGCACAGCACAAACACCACCTTTGGAAGTGCCCGGGAATCGTCCTGTGGCTGACCAGCTTCATTTTTGGGCTACTGGGTTATCTTCATTGCCGTTCCGAGTTTCCGCCTGAAACCTGGCACACCCTCAGCTGCCACGGCAACAACACCCTCTGCGTAATTCCGGCATCCTAGCACAAAGGGGACCGACCCGTGAAAGAGCAGAAAGTCCAACCGCGGCAATTGAGTCCTGCTCCATCGCTGTGTGCAGCGTGCATGGTCTGAAACCTGCTCTTCTGACCCGCCTCCAGTCCAGAGAATGCTGCTGCGTCGTTTCTTTCTGCATTTCTTCATCAAGAGTCCTTGTACCAGCAAAACATCCCAACCGAAGAATCACTCGAACCTGCAACCAGTGAAAATCGAGGACCGTGGAATTAGGTGGGAAAAGCAAGCCGGGACACCCTTCCTTTGTTCTGGAAAGTCTTGGGAAGATTTGGAGTGAGGGGAGTATGTTACTGAGCTTTTAACACACCTCTACACTCCCATTGTAAGTCAATGGACTTATAATATTCTTTATCTAAAACCTATTGGCTTTGCCAATACTTGCCCTGGCAAGACTTCTTACTGTTGGGGGTAATTTTGGACACTGTCTATCTTGAAACCTGGCTCTAAGAATCCATCACTGGACCCCAGAGACCCTACCGACATTTTCTCCTGCCTGCTGAGTGCTGTGTCTTTGTATCCTGAACAATAGGGCACAAGGCCCCAGGCAACTTAGGGTTGGACAATATTATTTAGGGATAACCTCTGTGGACCTTTTGGTGTGTGATACTCACCTATTCATTCCCTTGCAGGAGGAGTTTGATTTGTATTATGCACTTGAACCTGTGACTGTAGATATGTATTTTAGTGTGATGGTAATGGTTGATAAGTCTACCTTCTTGTAGTCATTTTTCTTATAGTGTTTTTGTCCATAGTTAAATAACTGTATTTGTATACATCCTGTCTAAGTGTTATTTGTGACTTCCATTGTGTGACCTCATTGTGGACCCTTTACACTCTCACCCATCTGAAGCTCTTAGCCTAGACCGCCTGTCACTGCTACCTTAAACTGGTTTGGCTACAGCTTCCCAGAGTTGCCCCTGTCACAATATAGGTTGGCCTTCTATACATCTGTGTACCAGGCCAGAGTATAGGAAATCAGTCTTAACAATCAGCATTACCATTACTCCTACCCGGCCTATAGGTCACCACAAAATCAAATTCTTCAAAGAATTGAGCCCATCGTAATTGCCGGGAGTTCAAGATCCTGGCAAACCGTAGATACTGTAAATTCTTATGATCAGTGATAACTACCACCGGAAGTCGAGCCCACATTTGATAGTGTTGCCATTCCAAAAAGCCTCCCTGATTGCCTAGAGTTCCTTGTCCATGAGGTCCTTGTCCATGATGGCATATTTTTTTCACAGGTTGTCAATATACGTGAGAAATATGCTATTGGATGAAGAATACCTTCCTTGTTGGGTTACGACAAAATAGCTCCCACTGCCAAGTTGGAGGCATCCGTGTCTACTTGAAACTGCTTCTCCAGATTTGGATGACATAAAATCGGGCCTCAGTAAATGCTGTCTTCAGCCTGACAAAGGCTTCTTCTGCCTCCTCACCCCAATGAAATTGACTAGCCTTTTTCAACAATTTAGTAATGGGAGTAATTATGGCCGAAAAGTTGTTTATAAATCTACTGTAAAAATGTGCAAATCCCAGAAATGACTGAATGTCCTTCACGTAAGGAGTCGTCCAATTGGTCAATGCCTGTACCTTCTTGTCAGCCATAACTACACCAGATGATGTCAAAATAAATCACAGAAATTCAACTCTAGTGACAAGAAATACCAATTTTTCCAACTTGACGAATAAATGATACTCCTGCAGTCTTGCTAATACCACCTTAACCAGATGCTCATGCTGTTGTACCGACTGAGAAAATTAAGATGTTATCTACATACACAATCACAAATAAATCAAAGAATTCCTGCAACACCTCCTGCATGAAACTTTGGAATGCCGCTGGTGCGTTGCACAGACCAAACGGCATTACCTGGTACTCAAACAACCCAAATTTTGTCCGAAAAGCCGTTTTCCACTCATCCCCCTCCTTTACCCTGATGAGCTGATACACTCCTCTCAAATCCAGTTTGGTATAAATCTTTGCCATCTTGACTTGATCTAATAAAACAGAAATTAATGGTAACGGTAACCTATTCTTTACTGTTACTCTGTTCAAAGCTCTGTAATCAATACATGTCCTTAAGGTACCCTACTTCTTTAGCATGAAAAACAAAGGAGATGAGACAGGAGACTTAGAGGGCCTAATAAATCCACATCATCGAGGTATTCCCGCAAATGCTGCGTCTCTTTCTCTGACAATGCATACACTCATCTGCACGGTAGTCTAGCTTGTGGTTCTAAATCAATCACACAATCAAATGTTATATGTGGTGGTAACTGAGAAGTGCCTCCTTTGTCAAAAACAATGGCAAATGCCGGATATCTTTCTGGTAGCCTAGTAGCCACAACCCCAATCTGAACCGACTGTTGTGCCCCTTCCACCAAAAATGCATAGGTCCTCCCACACCTGCCAAATGATTTGCACATCCTTTATTTTCAAAACCAATGTTCTCTCCTGCCAATCTCTATTCTAGGATTGTGTGTCACCAGCCAAGGCATACCCAAAATCACTACAAACTGGGGGGGGCCGCAATCAAATCAAAAACGGATTCTCTCCTCATGCCCTTCACCACACCAGATCCTCAAATCTTGTGTTTTTGTAGTAATGGGTCCTGATGTCAAACATGAACCGTCCACTGCCTGCACCAACTCGCTCTCCTTCTTTACTCTAGTAGAAATCCCTAGTTTGGAGTCCAAAGCAATATCCATAAAATTTCCTGTGCCCCCCGAGTCCACCATTGCCGAGCTGATCTCTCTGCTATTGGCAAAAATCAAGGTTCCCAAAAGATATATGTGAGGAGCCATCACCTGCATGGTATTTGCTACTATTGAGGGGAACTATGTTTCCTGCTGCCTCGGATAAGTTGTTCCTCCACTTACCGAGCCCCGTCTTTTCCTTCCTCCACCTTCCTCCTTTCCTCTATACGTGTGGGTGTATTTGGACAATTCTTGATGTAATGGCCTGCCTGCCCACAGTACAAACACATATTACCATACTTCCTCTTTTCTTTCTCAGCAGCTTACAAAGAAACTTTAACACTACCGATCTGTCTAAACATGTAAAAGGTACTTCATCTGTCCTTTTCTGCCCCTTTCGCTCACTCAACCTCTGTTCCAATCGCAAGGCCAAATCAATGAGTGCACTACATGACTCTGGCTGGAGTTCCACATGAGCTATGGCATCCTTTAGTTCATCCTTCAATCCCTGATAGAACAACACTGCTTGCTTAGGTACTGGCCATGCCGTCTCTACAACCAACTAATTAAATTGTGTCACATATGTTACTAAATCCTTAGTACCTTGCCTGAGGGCTAACAATTCCTTATCCTTTGCCAAAGAGATATTACTCCTGTCAAACAATTGTGCAAATCCACTGAAAAACCTGTCCAATCATACAATATAGGCTATGCTTTTGAACCAAAGGAATGGCCCAAGCTGCTGCATCCCCTGTCAAATATGAAATGGCAAACACCATCCTAGGCTGTGCCGACTCAAAGGCAGTAGGTTTACATAAGAAATATAACTTGCATGGTGTCATAAAGGTAGAGAATGTTCTCCGATCCCCAGCAAATCTTTCAGGAGCTGCCAATGGAACCCCCAGATGCTGTTTAACCACCACTGTATTGGACCGACCAGAGGACCCTGCCGCTGACATCATCACAGCCCCCCCTGTAGTGGTGTTCCCTGAGCAATCAAACCACTAACCTGCATCTTTAACGCATTAGTCTCTTGCCTAGACCGAATTAACTCTTCCTGTATATCCTGAAGGGCCTTGAGCACTTCCGTTAAGCGTGGAGGGGACTCCATCTGGCTTGGGTGGCTGAATTATCCCAATTTGGTGGTTGGTGATTATGTCACACCCCTGGAGTATGGTATAACTCCTTGCTAGCCAGGGAAGCCAAATGAAGCTGACCCCTCCCACCTTGGTTTGCACGGGATCCTGATCTTGATATATACAGGACCATGAGGAAGCCGAAGGGGGGAAGAGGGTTAGGGTGGGGCTGTGGATAGGTAGGGGGTGTTAGGGTCACCGGATAGAGGGTTAGGAAACTTGCATGAGGATAGGGAAGGGAAGCAGGGAAAGAAACATACATGAACAATAAACCTGAACAACCTGAATCAGAATCCTTCTTAATTAGGATTCCACCTGTCTCCTACATTCCTAGATTCCCCTGACATAGCCACAAACATAAGCACATGGAATGTTATTGATGGCCATAAACAACGTGTAGCAACAACATTGCAAACATGTAACATAGAACTGTATCACAGCTGTTTTCGGAGCTCAGTGTATATATACATATCAGAATGGTGCTCCTGTCGACCACATACAGCAAGACTTATTGTGTGACCAGGACTGACTGTATTATAGACATGTACAACAAAAAAGCAAGCAGCCACGAACAAGTTCAGCAACTCTCTTCCCTGACACATCCCAATATGGCGTGCTGCATGCAAGCACTACCAACTGCAGTTCAGGTGTTCAGACGTAGCCCCCAAGTGTTCATTGCCCATAGAGCTGCCCCAAGTGAGTGCTTTTCCTGGTAGCCTCTAGTTACTTCATCAGCGCACTCAAGATAGCATAGTTCATGCAAATTAGGAAAAAAGAACGCTGCATCCGCCCCCGAAAACAAGTATGCACATTGAGATTAAATACACATGATTTTCTACTTAACTGAGGCCTGGGGGCGCTTGCCAGCACTCCCCCAGGCCATGCATAGTCCAGCATTGGCAGCCTCACTGCCGCGTGTGCCTCTCCGAGAGGACGTGTATGTGAAAGGTGTCCTTCGCTGCCCTTGCCCCGCCCACAGCTCACCATCGTGTCAGAGCGAGTTCTCTGTGAGCACAATCAGCAAACCTTTGTCACCGCCGGGCCCGGGACTCCAACAACCTCAGCATAACATGAACGGCAACCTTCTCCGACCCGTGCCTGCATACAAAATCCCCAACTAGCAGCACGGGCTGGGGAGAGGCTTATGTGTCCTCCTAATTACAATTACACCCACCTGACAGCAACTGACACTTGGCTCATGGGAAACATAGTTTCTGAGTCCTTTTTCTGTTAGCAGCTCTCCCACGCTGCCCTTTGATTAAGACTGGTTGCATTTTCCTTGAGACTGGACCCTTTTTCTTTACAGTTACCTTGTTAAGAGCCCTGTAGTCAATGCAGGGCCTCAAATCCCCTTCTTTTTTAGGAACAACAAAGAGGGGAGAGGCTGTGGGTGATTTCGATGGCCTAATAAACCACGTCTTCAGTGCCTTGTTGTATTTTTTGAGAACTTGATCCTCTTTCAAGGTCTGGGAATACACCTGGCATAGTGGGCTGTTAGCATAGTGGGCTATTGCATTCCCTGTACATCCGGAAGTATTGCCATAGACCTTCATCTGCTCCCCCATGCGGGCCCTTCAGCTGCATGCGCACACTGTATGCACAGTGGGATATTGCATTCCCTGTACATCCTGAAGCATTGGCATAGCCCTTCGTCTGCTCCCCCATGCGGGCCCTTCAGCTGAATGCGCACACTGTATGCATAGTGGGATATTGCATTCCCAGTAAATCCTAAAGCATTGGCAGAGCCCTTCTTCCACTCTCCCATGTGTGTCCTACCCCTGCATGTGCACACTGTATGCATAGTGGGATATTGCATTCCCTGTACATCATGAAGCATTGGCATAGCCCTTCATCTACTCCCCCATGTGGGCCCTTCACCTGCATGTGCACATTGTATGCATAGTGGGATATTGCGTAGCATTGGCATAGCCCTTCATCTGCTCTCCCATGTGTGCCCTTCACCTGCATGTGCACATTGTATGCATAGTGGGATATTGTGTTCCCTGTACATCATGAAGCATTGGCAAAGCCCTTCATCTGCTTTCCCGTGCAGGCCCTTCACCTGCATGAGCACACTGTATGTATAGTGGGATATTGCTTTCCTTGTAAATCCTGAAGCATTGGCACAGCCCTTAATCTGCTCTCCCATGCGTGCCCTTCCCCTGCATGTTCTCCCATTTTGGCCCTTCCCCTGCATGCGGACACTGTATGCATAGTGGGATATTGAATTCCCTGTACATCATGAAGCATTGGCATAGCCCTTCATCTTCTCTCTGATGTGGGCCCTTCACCTGCATGTGCACACTGTATGCATAGTGGGATATTGCATAGCATTGGCATAGCCCTTCATCTGCTCTCCCATGTGTGCTCTCTACCTGCATGTGCACATTGTATGCATAGTGGGATATTTCATTCCCTGTACCTCCTGAAGCATTGGCATAGCCCTTCATCTGCTCTCCCATGTGTGCCCTTCAGCTACATGCCCACATTGCATAGTGGGCTACTGCATTCCCTGTATATCCGGAAGCATTGGCATAGCCCTTCATCTGCTCTGCCATGTGTGCCCTTCACCTGCATGCACGCACTGTATGCATAGTGGGATATTGCATTCTGTGTACATCCTGAAGCATTGGCATAGCTCTTCATCTGCTCTCCCATGCGTGCGCTTCACCTGCATGCGCACACTATATGCATATGTATTTGCTGAGAGTTCGTGTCGGAGGCGGCCTCTGATTCAACGTTGTTCTCCTTGCTTTGTAATCTTCGAGGTGCCGCTTGACACGTGATCGCCTTGATGCCGCGAGTCCTTACCTCGAACGGTTCGTGTGTGTAGCGTTTGTTCGTGTGAGCTTCTGGAGGCTCGGTGTCGGCAGTGCCGGGCATTAAGAGTTGTGGGAGCCAGGACCTGCAAGGCTCTGTACAGTCCTGTACGGTGGCGGTGCCCCGCAGAGGGGCCCTTTCTGGGTTTGCTGAGAGCCCGCTGCCCTGTACCCGCTGTGTGCTGCGGTCACGCTCTCCGGGGGTCGGCTCCTCTCCAGTCCGGGCTGGGAAAGTCCCTGAGGTGAGTGGGACTATGCGCGGGCCTCCGGTATGCATTCCTGATGCATTTCTGACGCAGCTAGTCGGACTGCTTGAGCCACCCTTCTAAGGGCTTGTCTGCTTGCTTTGCTTTCTTGCTGTCTGCCTGTGCACTGCAGAGTCTCTCAGGACTCTCAGGATTCTCAGGTGCCATCTGTGTGTATTGGTGGGTTCCGGGGTGGCCTTTCTCTAGTTAACTTGGATCACCCTTGATATAGTCGCCCCTAAACACAGTAAAACACAGCTGATACGTCATCTCTAGACTTAAACGTGTGTGGCTAAAGCGGATGTGCAGTAACTGTGGGAGAAGTCCCTTTGAGCTGCCTTCTGCTATTTAGCCCCCTTTGGCTACTAAAAGAGCCAGGTGATATCACGTCTGCCCCAGATCCTGTTGGTGTGAGTAGCTGCAGCGACTGTTCGCATTTCTGTTGGATTCCTGTTGGACCAATCCCTATTTGGTCGCTGTACCTGTAATTTTACAAGCAAACCTACATAAACTACTACTGGGCACGGAGCGTGGCGCAGAGTTCGGCAGTGAGTCCAGCCTGCTCGAGTCCACCCCGGCTTCCACACCAGCAAAATGACACGTGGTGCTCTGACCATTACTGCTGCCGCGGCACCCCAGAAACAGCTTTTGCCACTGTTATCGTCATCTGGCCCTCAAACACGTCACAAAGTGCTGCAGCTGCGTCGGCACTTGATCAATGGAGCGGAGTCAGAGTCAAGCAACAATTCCATTACTGAATTATATGTTGCCTCCTCTGTAATCCCAACTTTAAAATTCTTAGCAATGGTGATAGTAAACAAGGCAGCTCCCGTTGCATTTCATGAGCTACAGGATGCTCATGTTTTGGAAGCACAAGCAATTTATGATCCGCGACCCCCAGAAACCGTGAGAGCAGCTGAGACTACTCTACCACGCGGGCTCCTAGAAACGAGCAAAATGCCCTCGGCTTCAGTCTTACCTTCGCCGTCAGTTTACATCGATGCGAACGAGTCACCTTTTGACGTTACTGATTCTGAACTGCTGGCCCTGTGACTGGTGAGTGAGATTAGCGCTGAAGAACTCCCCGTGACGAGCACCAAAGCTGTACACTCAGTCTGAGTCCCTTCCGACCTTTGTCGTCCAACTAACGCTCGGGTTGACGACCCCCGACTTTACCAGGCTGCGAGTGGGCGTGTGGTTCACAATCCAGGCCAAACCATCGAGCCTGATGTCTTCACATTTCCACAATCTTTCAGCTCAAACAAGTTGGTCCCAATGCCACAAAGAAACATAGAAAATAATGACAACTATCCACAGACTCCATCCCGCTTGAGAATTAATGCGGAATTGATAGTTGACCCAAGACCTGCAATACGGCCGCATGTCGATGAACTAAGGCCCAAGGACTCAGCTGCAGAAAAGCTTGCGAGGCTCAACATAAATAAGGAAATGTTAAATAAAGTGGGAGGCGGCTCTGGAAGCCTTGCTGCCCCAGTGAATATAACCCCAATACACAAGGAGCTGCCTGCATCTGAGTTGGCCGCGAGAGAAGCGCGTATAACTGAAAGATTAAAGACAGATTTCCTAACGATGCGAGAGAGACTAGGAGAGAGTTTCATTCATAAATATGGAAAGGCTTGTGACACCACCAACTCTGAAAATAGACCGGGCCTTAACTCCCCGCTCTCAAAGACAAGTACGCCCTATAGGAAAATATCCGTTGGATGCAAAACCACCAATGATGATATAAGGAAAACAACCTCACATTCTAAAACAAACGAGACGCCCAAAGTGAGCTCGCAATCTTCTAATGCCTCGGCTGTACATGACAGCGACTCAGACTTCGACGCTAAGAATAAGGCCCATCTATCTACAGCTGCCGGACTGCAAATTCATAATAATGTTCTAGCAGCAACATCGATTGCTATGCTTCCATTCATGAAGTTGTATGCGGCCATGCACGATTCTCTAAATGACCAGATTTCATTGATGGCCACAATAAACAGCAAATTGTGCAAGATGGAAATGTCATCGCAAAACATCACCCAGAGGCTCGACTATGAAGCCGACGCCTCACGTTGCTGGCAATCTCGATTAAGCGATATTGCCAGACAAGAATCTAGCGATAAAGCTGATCTGATGACTGCTGTCATAGAATGTAAAAAATGGATGCGACACAATATGGCACCCAAGCACGATTTCACGGCCGTCATGGAACGCAGATCAACTGAAAAAAAGGCCCACAAGGAAGTCAACGTCAAAACCACATGGGCCAAATCACACTTCTAAAGAGCTTCCAATTATTGAGATCATTGATTCGGAAGCTGCAACAAATTCTTCTGCTCCAAACATAATGGCTACGAAGCAAATGACATCAACGTCTGCTTTGGCCTCAAAAGAGGGAACCGATCCATCATGTTCAGAGAAGACAACCCCAGAGCTTGTTCCAATGAGCTCTGTAGAGAATGCCCAATTGATTGATGATGCTGAGAAAGTAAAATCAAACGAAAGTACAAAATCAAACATGAAGAATTCTCAAGTATCTTCCGACTCAGGCCTGCAAGACCTGACCACCAAACTATCCTTTGGAATATTCTCAGGTCAAACCAAATGATAAAGGTGCCAGACAGGAAAAAAAAACAACCAGGAACAAAAGCAAAAGAAAAATCTTTAAAAGCGAGACTCGAACCGAAAGCAAAGAGACCGCGACCCAACGAGGCAAAAAGATTTATCAGGAACATCACAACCCCGCCGCCCCTCAGCATGTTCAATCGAGTGACAAAGAAGGGAAACACCTCGAATAAAATAAAAAAAGTTAACAACTCAAATATGGGGACAGCTCCAAATACCAAAAGAATGAGGGAAGAACAAAACGAGGATGAAGACGCAGAGAGCGAACTTTCGATCGATCTCTGCGATCTATCGACCTATTCTGTTGATGATGATAACGATGATTCAACAAAGAGGAACTGGGACAATATAACCAGTGAAAAAATAAATGTGGCTAAGTCGATTGATGTGAAAGCTGGAAAGAGGTCTGAAAATTCGCCCCTAATAAATGCAGAGATGAGGAACAAAATCATCAAAAGCGTAGCTCCGGCGGAGACCGCGAAGGCAGCAAATAAAGAAAAATGCCAAAAAGGAAACAAGGGGAACAATAAACAATCCTCACTTGTAAATCCAAATCCAAAACAGACAATGGCTCAAAAAGCAAAATGTGATGGACAAAACAAAACAAGTTCCAAGGAATTTGTCAAATCTGTAAAGACCCACAGTTGGAAATGACAACTTGAGAACATTCTAAACGAACAGAATGATGTGAACCTAAATCGTCTCAATATTATCAAGCTCCTACATAGCATACCTATATTACGAACAATCGAATCCGACGACATTGCAGTCGTCGAATATATGTCGGCGGCAAGACTAGACTGTGTCACAGTTCATCTCAAGTCAAAACTAATTGCTAGGCAACTTCTTGACGCCAAAGAAGACTTGTTGTTCTTTGGCTTCGATGTTCAGTTCTTAGAAGAAGGTTCATCCCATCAAAGATGCTCAAACTCAAGCTTGCTCGCTCGACAGAGCGACGATCAAAAACGCGCAGATCTATGAGATCAGTTAAGAGTTTCACTGGCGTCTGCCCAAATAGACTCCTCAAACTCACGATGGAACCCTCAAGGGCAGAAGAGAGGTGATCACTAGGACAAGACCCCTGGAAAGATCGTTATCCACCGTTTGGCATCCTGGAACACAAGAGGCTTCGCCCACCTATTCAAAGAGAAATGGCCACAATTAGACGAATGCACACTCATATGTATACAAGAAACTTGGCTCAGGCATAAACCAACAAGCGATGGATATACAGTACTGTTTAACGCAGCTGGCATGAACGAGCTTGGTCGACCGTTTTCTGGGCTCATCACAATGATTAAAAACAATCTAAACTGGACCATTGTAAAGGCTGTAAATCTGAACTTGTTTATTCAAGCGACCACGGTAAAACTCCCCACGACTAACGGGGGTCCTGGGTATTATTTGCTAATAATCAACGTGTACTGGAATCCAGCGATGATTCCCCAAAATAAACTAATAGCGACTGTCACTGCATTAATCGATGAATGTCTAATCACTTAGAACGATTCAATAATAATTATATGTGGTGACCTAAACTACTCTTGGTTCAAGGAGCAAAGTCCACTCTACCAAACAAATACTCTGATAAGCAATCAATCATTAGACCGAGGTGCTCGCTGGACGAAGGAGATGACGATAAGAAACTGCTCTATTTTAAATGGATAACACAAACGGAGACATCACAGCTGCACCCACATGGCACCGTGGATCCAGTTCCAAAACACTTGATTATAATTGGGTTTCCAGAAATCTAAAAAGCAAAATCACTCACTTGACAACAGCAAAAACTACAAAAAGCGATCATGATGCATTAGTGATGACGTGGTATGAGATGGTGATGCTGAGTCCTGAAGCCAAATATACGGAACCCATAACAACAAAACACTCAGGATCAAGGTTGAGAATGAATACCAAACAACTGAACACGTTTACTGAAAAATACGTGACAATCCCTACACTGGCTTCAAACATCAACTATAACCCGCTCCTGATGCAGTTTAGAGTGGTAACTTCAAATCAAAGGACACATCAAATAATCAATAGACACTCCTTTAGTGCAATCCTTTGCCTAGCAAAGAACCAATTGCACAGTGACTTAACAAAGATAAAAAAAGGAAAAGGCAAAGAAAATGCCACCCAAATGAAAAAAAGACGGCTCGAATATAGAAATTGGCTAAAAGCATTTAATATCAAGCGTGACCAGGAGCAAGCGGAAACCATGTTGCAGCTCATCATGCGAAAAGACACGAGACTGCTATGGGAAATAATCAACACCGGCTCTGTAAAAGCATCCTACGACATGGAAAATGGGGTAAACGATGCAAGATGGGTCTCCTACTATACAGCCTTCTTCGACTCACAGAGCATTGCATGCACAATACCGGAGATTGAAAATACCTGCAACTGGCTCATTGCTGAAACATCCGAGGACATAAAATGTGCAATTCAAAAACTAAACAACTCTAGAGCTGCAGGGCCAGATGGCATCTCTAACGTAATGTTGAACACAAACAGTTCTCTATGGGCAAAGTTCATATCCATATTGCTCAAGAGGATTGCATCGAGCAAGACCTTACCTGAATCCTGGAGTACGGCAATAGTCTTGCCCATTTTCAAAAAGGGTGACCGCAATGATCCGACGAACTATCGGCCCATCACGCTCCTCGACACAATAGGAAAACTAAAGCGTTTCTTCAAAAGAAATTAGCGCTCTGGGCCAAGCAGGCAAAGGTAATCGGCAAACGCCAAACAGGCTTCACTAAGGGGGTCAGTGTAGAAGTGAATTTAATCATCTTAAACACCATAAAACTAGATTCCATGAAGAGCGGCAAAAATGTCTTCCTTGCCTTTATAGACTTGAAACAAGCCTTCATACTATCAACCGCGGATAAAGAGGATCAAGGATATTGCGTTCCCTGTACATCCTGAAGCATTGGCATAGCCCTTCATCTGCTCTCCCATTCGTCCCCCTCACCTGCATGTGCACACTGTATGCATAGTGGGATATCACAATCCCTGTACATCCTGAAGCATTGGCATAGCCCTTCATCTGCTCTCCCATTCGCCCCCCTCACCTGCATGTGCACACTGTATGCATAGTGGGATATCACAATCCCTGTACATCGTGAAGCATTGCCATAGCCTTTCACCTGCTCTCCCATGTGTGCCCTTCACCTGCATGTGCACACTATATGCATAGGGGGATATTGCATTCCCTGCACATCATAAAGTATTGGCATAGCCCTTCATCTGCTCTCCCATGCATCCCCCTCACCTGCATGAGCACACTGTATGCATAGTGGGTTATCACAATCCCTATACATCCTGAAGCATTGGCATAGCCCTTCATCTGCTCTCCCATGTGTGCCCTTCACCTGCATCTGCACACTGTATGCATAGTGGGATATTCCGTAGAATTGGCATAGCCCTTCATCTGCTCCCCCATGCGTCCCCCTCACCTGCATGCGCACATTGTATGCATAGTGGGATATTGCAGACCCTGACCATCATGAAACATTGGCATAGCACTTCATCTGCTCTCCTGTGCGGGCCCTTCACCTGCATGCACACACTGTATGCATAGTGGGATATCACATTCCCTGCATATCATGAAGCATTGGCAGAGCCCTTCACCTGCTCTCCCATGTGTGCCCTTCACCTGCCGTGCACACTGTATGCATAGTGTAATATAGCATTCCCTGTACATTCGGAAGCATTGGCATAGCCCTTCATCTGCTCTCCTGCGGGTGCCCTTCACCTGCATGTGCTCACTGTATGCACAGTGGATATTGCATTCCCTGTACAACATGAAGCATTGTCAGAGCCCTTCATCTGCTCTCCCATGCGTCCCCCTCACCTGCATGCGCACACTGTATGCATAGTGGGATATTGCATTCCCTGTACATCATGAAGCATTGGCATAGCCCTTCATCTGCTCTCCCATGCATCCCCGTCACCTGCATGCACACAGTGTATACATAGTGGGATATTGCATTCCCTTGACATCATGAATCATTGGCAGAGCGCTTCATCTGCTCTGCCATGTGTGTCCTTCACCTGCATCCGCACACTATATGCATAGTGGGATTGCATTCCTTGTACATCATGAAGCATTGGCAGAGCCCTTCACATGCATGCGCACACTGTATGCATAGTGGGATATTGCATTCCCTGCACATCATGAAGCATTGGCAGAGCCCTTCACCTGCATGTGCACACTGTATGCATAGTGGGATATTGTGTAGAATTGGCATAGCCCTTCATCTGCTCTCCCATGCGTGGCCTTCACCTGCATGTGCACATTGTATGCATAGTGGGATATTGCGTAGCATTGGCATAGCCCTTCATCTGCTCTCCCATGCGTGGCCTTCACCTGCATGCGCACACTGTATGCATAGTGGGATATTGAATTCCCTGCACATCATGCAGCATTGGCA
Organism: Ambystoma mexicanum; assembly: GCF_040938575.1. Taxonomy (NCBI): domain Eukaryota; kingdom Metazoa; phylum Chordata; class Amphibia; order Caudata; family Ambystomatidae; genus Ambystoma; species Ambystoma mexicanum. Next base: position 16,027,800 of record NC_090923.1, on the reverse strand, counting down.
TAGCCCTTCATCTGCTCTCCCATGTGTGCCCTTCACCTGCATGCGCACACTGTATGCATAGTGGGATATTGAATTCCCTGCACATCATGAAGCATTGGCATAGCCTTTCACCTGCTCTCCCGTGCGGGTCCTTTACCTGCATGCGCACACTGTATGCATAGTGGGATATTGCATTCCCTGCACATCATGAAGCATTGGCAGAGCCCTTCACCTGCATGTGCACACTGTATGCATAGTGGGATATTGTGTAGAATTGGCATAGCCCTTCATCAGCTCTTCCATGTGTGCCCTTCACCTGCATGCGCACACTGTATGCATAGTCGGATATTGCATTCCCGGCACATCATGAAGCAGTGGCATAGCCTTTCACCTGCTCTCCCATGCATCCCCCTCACCTGCATACACACACTGTATGCATAGTCGGATATCGCATGCCCTGTACATCATGAAGCATTGGCAGAGCCCTTCACTTGCTCCACCATGCGTGCCCTTCACATGCATGCGCACACTGTATGCATAGTGGGATATTGTGTAGAATTGGCATAGCCCTTCATCAGCTCTTCCATGTGTGCCCTTCACCTGCATGCGCACACTGTATGCATAGTCGGATATTGCATTCCCGGCACATCATGAAGCAGTGGCATAGCCTTTCACCTGCTCTCCCATGTGTGCCCTTCACCTGCATGCATACACTGTAGGCATAGTGGGATATCGCATGCCCTGTACATCATGAAGCATTCGCATAGCCCTTCACTTGCTCCACCATGCGTGCCCTTCACATGCATGCGCACACTGTATGCATAGTGGGATATTGTGTAGAATTGGCATAGCCCTTCATCAGCTCTTCCATGTGTGCCCTTCACCTGCATGCGCACACTGTATGCATAGTCGGATATTGCATTCCCGGCACATCATGAAGCAGTGGCATAGCCTTTCACCTGCTCTCCCATGTGTGCCCTTCACCTGCATGCGTACACTGTAGGCATAGTGGGATATCGCATGCCCTGTACATCATGAAGCATTCGCATAGCCCTTCACTTGCTCCACCATGCGTGCCCTTCACATGCATGCGCACACTGTATGCATAGTGGGATATTGTGTAGAATTGGCATAGCCCTTCATCAGCTCTTCCATGTGTGCCCTTCACCTGCATGCGCACACTGTATGCATAGTCGGATATTGCATTCCCGGCACATCACGAAGCAGTGGCATAGCCTTTCACCTGCTCTCCCATGTGTGCGCTTCACCGGCATGCGCACACTGTAGGCATAGTGGGATATCACAATCCCTATACATCCTGAAGCATTGGCATAGACCTTCATCTGCTCTCCCATGTGTGCCCTTCACCTGCATGCGCACATTGTATGCATAGTGTAATATTGCATTCCCTGTACATTCGTAAACATTGGCATAGCCCTTCATCTGCTGTCCCATGTGTGCCCTTCACCTGCATCCGCACACTATATGCATAGTGGGATTGCATTCCTTGTACATCATGAAGCATTGAAAGAGCCCTTCACATGCATGCGCACACTGTATGCATAGTGGGATATTGCATTCCCTGCACATCATGAAGCATTGGCAGAGCCCTTCATCTGCTTTTCCATGCGTCTCCCTCACCTGCATGTGCGAACTGTATGCATAGTGGGATATCGCATTCCCTGTACATCATGAATCATTGGCAGAGCCCTTCATCTGCTCTCCCATGCGTGCCCTTCACTTTCATGCGCACATTGTATGCATAGTGGGATATCGTATTCCCTGAACATCATGAAGCATTCGTATAGCCCTTCAACTGCTCTGCCATGTGTACCCTTCACCTGCATGCGCACACTATATGCATAGTGATATATTGCGTTCCCTGTACATCCTGAAGCATTGGGTTAGCCGTTCATCTCCTCTCCCATGTGTGCCCTTCACCTACATGCATACACTGTATGCACAATGGGATATTCCATTCCCTGTACATCCTGAAGCATTGCCATAGCCCTTCATCTGCTCTCCCATGCGTGCCCTTCACCTGCATGTGCACACTATAAGCATAGTGGGATATTCCTTAGAATTGGCATAGCCCTTCATTTGCTCTCCCATGTGTGCCCTTCACCTGCATGCGCACATTGTATGCATAGTGTAATATTGCATCCCTGTACATTCGGAAGCATTGGCAGAGCCCTTCATCTGCTCTCCTGCGGGTGCCCTTCACCTGCATGTGATCACTGTATGTATAGTGGGATTGCATTCCTTGTACATCATGGAGCATTGGCAGAGCCTTTCATCTGCTCTCCCATGTGTGCCCTTCACCTGCATGCACACACTGTACACATAGTGGGATATTGCATTCCCTGCACATCATGAAGCATTGGCATAGCCCTTCATCTGCTCTCCCATGCGTGCCCTTCACCTGCATGCGCACACAGTATACATAGTGGGATATTACATTCCCTGCACATCATGAAGCATTGGCATAGCTCTTCATCTGCCCTCCCATGTGTGCCCTTCACCTGCATGCGCACACTGTATGCATAGTGGGATATTACATTCCCTGCACATCATGAAGCATTGGGATAGCCCTTCACCTGCTCTGCCATGTGTGCCCTTCACCTGCATGCGCACACTGTATGCATAGTGGGATATTACATTCCCTGAACATCATGAAGCATTCGTATAGCCCTCCATCTGCTCTCCCATGTGTTCCCTTCACCTGCATGCACACACATTATGCATAGTGGGATATTGTGCGGAATCGGCATAGCCCTTCATCTGCTCTCCTGCATGCACACACTGTATGCATAGTGGGATATTGCATTCCCTGTACATCATGAAGCATTGGCAGAGCCCTCCATCTGCTCTCCCATGTGTGTCCTTCACCTGCATTCGCACATTGTATGCATAGTGGGACATTGCATTCCCTGCACAATATGAAGCATTGGCATAGCCTTTCACCTGCTCTCCCGTGCGGGTCCTTCACCTGCAGGTGTACATTGTATGCATAGTGGATATTGCATTCCCTGCACATCATGAAGAAGCATTGGCATAGCCCTTCATCTGCTCTCCTGTGCGGGCACTACACCTGCATGCACACACTGTATGCATATTGGAATATCGCATTCCGTGTACATCCGGAAGCATTGGCAGAGCTCTTCATCTGCTCTCCCATGTGCACCATTCACCTGCATGCGCACACTGTATGCATAGTGGGATATCATATTCCCTGAACATCATGAAGCATTCGTATAGCCCTTCACTTGCTCTGCCATGTGTACCCTTCACCTGCATGCACACACTTTATGCATAGTGGGATATTGCATTCCCTGCACATCATGAAGTATTGGCATATACCTTCATCTGCTCTCCCATGTGTGCCCTTCACCTGCATGCACACACTGTATGCACAGTGGGATATTGCATTCCCTGTACATCATGAATCATTGGCAGAGCCCTTCATCTGCTCTCCCATGCGTGCCCTTCACATGCATGCGCACACTGTATGCACAGTGGGATATTGCATAGAATTGGCATAGCCCTTCATCTGCTCTCCCATGCGTGCCCATCACCTGCATGCGCACACTGTATGCATAGTGGGATATTGCATTCCCGGCACATCATGAAGCAGTGGTATAGCCTGTCACCTGCTCTCCCATGTGTGCACTTCACCTGCATGCGCACACTGTAGGCATAGTGGGATATTGCATTCTCTGCACAACATGAAGCATTGGCATAGCCTTTCACCTGCTCTTCCATGCGGGTCCTTCACCTGCATGAGCACACTGTATGCATAGTGGATATTGCATTCCCTGCACATCATGAAGCATTGGCAGAGCTCTTCATCTGCTCTCCCATGTGTACCCTTCACCTGCATGCGCACACAGTGTGCGTACTGGGATATTGCGTAGAATTGGCATAGCCCTTCATCTGCTCTCCCATGTGTGCCCTTCACCTGCATGCACACACTGTATGCATAGTGGGATATTGCATTCCCGGCACATCATGAAGCAGTGGTATAGCCTTTCACCTGCTCTCCCATGTGTGCACTTCACCTGCATGCGCACACTGTATGCATAGTGGCATATTGCGTTCCCTGTACATCCTGATGCATTGGCACAGCTCTTGATCTCCTCTCCCATGTGTGCCCTTCACCTGCATGCGCAAACTGTATGCATAGTGGGATATTGAATTCCCTGCACATCATGAATCATTGGCAGGGCCTTTCACCTGCTCTCCCATGTGTGCCCTTCACCTGCATGCGCACATTGTATGCATGGTGGGACATTGCATTCCCTGCACATTATGAAGCATTGGCATAGCCCTTCGTCTGCTCTCCCATGCATGCCCTTCACCTGCATGTGTACATTGTATGCATAGTGGGGTCTTGCATTCCCTGCACATCATGAAGCATTCGTATAGCCCTTCACTTGCTCTGCCATGTGTACCCTTCACCTGCATGCACACACTATATGCATAGTGGGATATTGCATTCCCTGCACATCATAAAGTATTGGCATAGCCCTTCATCTGCTCTCCCATGCATCCCCCTCACCTGCATGCGCACACTGTCTGCATAGTGGGATATCACAATCCCTGTACATCCTGAAGCATTGGCATAGACCTTCATCTGCTCTACCATGTGTGCCCTTCACCTGCATGCACACACTGTATGCACAATGGGATATTCCATTCCCTGTACATCCTGAAGCATTGCCATAGCCCTTCATCTGCTCTCCCATGAGTGCCCTTCACCTGCATACGCACACTTTATGCACAGTGGGATATTGCATTCCCTGTACAACATGAAGCATTGGCAGAGCCCTTCATCTGCTCTCCCATGCGTGCCCTTCACATGCATGCGCACACTGTATGCACAGTGGGATAGTGCGTAGAATTGGCATAGCCCTTCATCTGCTCTCCCATGTGTGCCCTTCACCTGCATGCACACACTGTATGCATAGTGGCATATTGCGTTCCCTGTACATCCTGAAGCATTGGCATAGCCCTTCATCTGCTCTCCCATGCGTGCCCTTCACCTGCATGTGCACACTATATGCATAGTGGGATATTCCATAGAATTGGCATAGCCCGTCATCTGCTCTCCCATGTGTGCCCTTCACCTGCATGTGCACATTGTATGCATAGTGTAATATTGCATTCCTTGTACATTCGGAAGCATTGGCATAGCCCTTCATCTGCTCTCCCATGTGTGCCCTTCACCTCCATACACACACTGTATGTGCAGTGGGATATTGCATTCCCTGTACATCATGAATCATTGGCAGAGCCCTTCATCTGCTCTCCCATGCGTCCCCCTCACCTGCATGCACACAGTGTATGCATAGTGGGATATTGCATTCCCTGCACATAATGAAGCATTGGCAGAGCCCTTCATCTGCTCTCTCATGCGTGCCCTTCACATGCATGCGCACACTGTCTGCATAGTGGGATATCACAATCCCTGTACATCCTGAAGCATTGGCATAGACCTTCATCTGCTCTACCATGTGTGCCCTTCACCTGCATGCACACACTGTATGCACAATGGGATATTCCATTCCCTGTACATCCTGAAGCATTGCCATAGCCCTTCATCTGCTCTCCCATGAGTGCCCTTCACCTGCATACGCACACTTTATGCACAGTGGGATATTGCATTCCCTGTACAACATGAAGCATTGGCAGAGCCCTTCATCTGCTCTCCCATGCGTGCCCTTCACATGCATGCGCACACTGTATGCACAGTGGGATAGTGCGTAGAATTGGCATAGCCCTTCATCTGCTCTCCCATGTGTGCCCTTCACCTGCATGCACACACTGTATGCATAGTGGCATATTGCGTTCCCTGTACATCCTGAAGCATTGGCATAGCCCTTCATCTGCTCTCCCATGCGTGCCCTTCACCTGCATGTGCACACTATATGCATAGTGGGATATTCCATAGAATTGGCATAGCCCGTCATCTGCTCTCCCATGTGTGCCCTTCACCTGCATGTGCACATTGTATGCATAGTGTAATATTGCATTCCTTGTACATTCGGAAGCATTGGCATAGCCCTTCATCTGCTCTCCCATGTGTGCCCTTCACCTCCATACACACACTGTATGTGCAGTGGGATATTGCATTCCCTGTACATCATGAATCATTGGCAGAGCCCTTCATCTGCTCTCCCATGCGTCCCCCTCACCTGCATGCACACAGTGTATGCATAGTGGGATATTGCATTCCCTGCACATAATGAAGCATTGGCAGAGCCCTTCATCTGCTCTCTCATGCGTGCCCTTCACATGCATGCGCACACTGTATGCATAGTGGGATATTGCGTAGAATTGGCATAGTCCTTCATCTGCTCTCCCATGCATGCCCTTCACCTGCATGCGCACATTGTATGCATAGTGAAATATTGCATTCCCTGCACATCATGAAGCATTGGCATAGCCCTTCACCTCCTCTCCCATGTGTGTCCTTCACCTGCATGCGCACATTGTATGCATAGTGAAATATTGCATTCCCTGCACATCATGAAGCATTGGCATAGCCCTTCACCTGCTCTCCCATGTGTGCCCTTCACCTGCATGCACACACAGTATGCATACTGGGATATTCCATTCCCTGTACATCGTGAAGCATTGCCATAGCCCGTCATCTGCTCTCCCATGTGTGCCCTTCACCTGCATGTGCACATTGTATGCATAGTGAAATATTGCATTCCCTGCACATCATGAAGCATTGGCATAGCCCTTCACCTGCTCTCCCATGTGTGCCCTTCACCTGCATGCACACACTGTATGCACAATGGGCTATTGCATTTCCTGTACATCCTGAAGCATTGCCATAGCCCTTCATCTGCTCCCCCATGCGTCCCCCTCACCTGCATGCACACAGTGTATGCATAGTGGGATATTGCATTCCCTGTACATCATGAATCATTGGCAGAGCCCTTCATTTGCTCTCCCATGTGTGCCCTTCACCTCCATACACACACTGTATGTGCAGTGGGATATTGCATTCCCTGTACAACATGAAGCATTGGCAGAGCCCTTCATCTGCTCTCCCATGCGTCCCCCTCACTTGCATGCACACACTGTATGCATAGTGGGATATTGCGTTGAATTGGCATAGCCCTTCATCTGCTCTCCCATGCGTGTCCTTCACCTGCATGCGCACACTGTATGCATAGTGAGATATTGCGTTCCCGGCACATCATGAAGCAGTGGCATAGCCCTTCATCTGCTCTCCCATGCGTCCCCCTCACCTGCATGCACACAGTGTATGCATAGTGGGATATTGCATTCCCTGTACATCATGAATCATTGGCAGAGCCCTTCATCTGCTCTCCCATGCGTCCATCTCTCTTGCATGCAGACACTGTATGCATAGTGGGATATCACAATCCCTGTACATCCTGAAGCATTGGCATAGACCTTCATCTGCTCTCCCATGTGTGCCCTTCACCTGCATGCACACACTGTATGCACAATGGGATATTCCATTCCCTGTACATCCTGAAGCATTGCCATAGCTCTTCATCTGCTCTCCCATGAGTGCCCTTCACCTGCATACGCACACTTTATGCACAGTGGGATATTGCATTCCCTGTACATCATGAATCATTGGCAGAGCCCTTCATCTGCTCTCCCATGCGTGCCCTTCACATGCATGCGCACACTGTATGCACAGTGGGATATTGCGTAGAATTGGCATAGCCCTTCATCTGCTCTCCCATGCGTGCCCATCACCTGCATGCGCACACTGTATGCATAGTGGGATATTGCATTCCCGGCACATCATGAAGCAGTGGTATAGCCTTTCACCTGCTCTCCCATGTGTGCCATTCACCTGCATGCGCACACTGTAGGCATAGTGTGACATTGCATTCCCTGCACATCATGAAGCATTGGCATAGCCCTTCGTCTGCTCGCCCATGCATGCCCTTCACCTGCATATACCCACTGTATGCATAGTGGGATATTGAATTCCCTGCACGTCATGAAGCATTGGCAGAGCTCTTCATCTGCTCTCCCATGTGTACCCTTCACCTGCATGCGCACACAGTATGCGTACTGGGATATTGCGTAGAATTGGCATAGCCCTTCATCTGCTCTCCCATGTGTGCCCTTCACCTGCATGCACACACTGTATGCATAGTGGGATATTGCATTCCCGGGACATCATGAAGCAGTGGTATAGCCTTTCACCTGCTCTCCCATGTGTGCACTTCACCTGCATGCGCACACTGTATGCATAGTGGCATATTGCGTTCCCTGTACATCCTGAAGCATTGGCATAGCCCTTGATCTCCTCTCCAATGTGTGCCCTTCACCTGCATGCGCACACTGTATGCATAGTGGGATATTGAATTCCCTGCACATCATGAAGCATTGGCAGGGCCTTTCACCTGCTCTCCCATGTGTGCCCTTCACCTGCATGCGCACATTGTATGCATAGTGAAATATTGCATTCCCTGCACATCATGAAGCATTGGCATAGCCCTTCGTCTGCTCTCCCATGCATGCCCTTCACCTGCATGTGTACATTGTATGCATAGTGGATATTGCATTCCCTGCACATCATGAAGCATTGGCAGAGCTCTTCATCTGCTCTCCCATGTGGACCCTTCACCTGCATGCGCACACAGTATGCATACTGGGATATTGCATTCCCTGCACATCATGAAGAAGCATTGGCATAGGCCTTCATCTGCTCTCCTGTGCGGGCACTACACCTGCATGCACACACTGTATGCATATTGGAATATCGCATTCCGTGTACATCCGGAAGCATTGGCATAGCTCTTCATCTGCTCTCCCGTGTGCACCATTCACCTGCATGCGCACACTGTATGCATAGTGGGATATCATATTCCCTGAACATCATGAAGCATTCGTATAGCCCTTCACTTGCTCTGCCATGTGTACCCTTCACCTGCATGCACACACTATATGCATAGTGGGATATTGCATTCCCTGTACATCATGAATCATTTGCAGAGCCCTTCATCTGCTCTCCCATGCGTGCCCTTCACATGCATGCGCACACTGTATGCACAGTGGGATATTGCGTAGAATTGGCATAGCCCTTCATCTGCTCTCCCATGCGTGCCCATCACCTGTATGCGCACACTGTATGCATAGTGGGATATTCCATTCCCAGCACATCATGAAGCAGTGGTATAGCCTTTCACCTGCTCTCCCATGTGTGCACTTCACCTGCATGCGCACACTGTATGCATAGTGGGATATTACATTCCCTGTACATCCTGAAGCATTGGCATAGCCCTTGATCTGCTCTCCCATGTTTGCCCTTCACCTGCATGCGCACACTGTATGCATAGTGGGATATTGAATTCCCTGCACATCATGAAGCATTGGCAGAGCTCTTCATCTGCTCTCCCTTGCGTGCCCCTCATCTGCATGCGCACATTGTATGCATAGTGGGATATTGCATTCCCTGTACAACATGAATCATTGGCAGAGCCCTTCATCTGCTCTCCCATGCGTGCCCTTCACCTGCATGCACACATTATATGCACAGTGGGATATTTCATTCCCTGTACAACATGAATCATTGGCAGAGCCCTTCATCTTGCTCTCCCATGCGTGCCCTTCACATGCATGTGCACACTGTTTGCATAGTGGGATATTGCGTAGATTTGGCATAGCCCTTGATCTGCTCTCCCATGTGTGCCCTTCACCTGCATGCGCACACTGTATGCATAGTGGGATATTGCATTCTCTGCACATCATGAAGCATTGGCATAGCCCTTCATCTGCTTTCCCATGCGTGCCCTTCACCTGCATACACACACTTTATGCACAGTGGGATATTGCATTCCCTGTACAACATGAAGCATTGGCATAGCCCTTCATCTGCTCTCCCATGCGTGCCCTTCACCTGCATGCCTACACTGTATGCATAGTGGGATATTGCGTTCTCTGTACATCCTGAAGATTCGGCATAGCCCTTCATCTGTTCTCCCATGTGTGCCCTTCACCTGCATGCACACACTGTATGCATAGTGGGATATTGCATTCCCGGCACATCATGAAGCAGTGGTATAGCCTTTCACCTGCTCTCCCATGTGTGCACTTCACCTGCATGCGCACACTGTATGCATAGTGCATATTGCGTTCCCTGTACATCCTGAAGCATTGGCATAGCCCTTGATCTGCTCTCCCATGTGTGCCCTTCACCTGCATGCGCACACTGTATGCATAGTGGGATATTGAATTCCCTGCACATCATGAAGCATTGGCAGAGCCCTTCATCTGCTCTCCCATGCGTGCCCTTCACATGCATGCGCACACTGTATGCATAGTGGGATATTGCGTAGAATTGGCATAGCCCTTCATCTGCTCTCCCATGTGTGCATTCACCTGCATGCGCACACTGTATGCACAATGGGATATTGCATTCCCTCTACATCATGAAGCATTGCAGAGCCCTTTATCTCCTCTCCCATGCGTCCCCCTCACCTGCATGAGCACACTGTATGCAAAGTGGCATATCGTATTCCCTGCACATCATGAAGCATTGACATAGCCCTTCGTCTGCTCTCCCATGCATGCCCTTCACCTGCATGCGCACACTGTATGCATAGTGGGATATCGCATTCCCTGCACATCATGAAGCATTGGCATAGCCCTTCGTCTGCTCTCCCATGCATGCCCTTCACCTGCAAACGCGCACTTTATGCACAGTGGGATATTGCATTCCCTGTACATCATAAATCATTGGTAGAGCCCTTCATCTGCTCTCCCATGCGTGCCCTTCACATGCATGCGCACACTGTATGCGTAGTGGGATATTGCATTCCCTGCACATCATGAAGCATTGGCATAGCCTTTCACCTGCTCTCCCGTGCGGGTCCTTCACCTGCATGTGTACATTGTATGCATAGTGGATATTGCATTCCCTGCATATCATGAAGCATTGGCAGAACCCTTCATCTTATCTCCCATGCGTCCCCCTCACCTGCATGCGCACACTGTATGCACAATGGGATTTTGCATTCCCTGTACATCATGAAGCATTGGCATAGACCTTCATCTGCTCTCCCATGTGTACCCTTCACCTGCATGCACACACTGGTTGCACAATGGGATATTGCATTCCCTGTACATCATGAAGCATTGGCATAGACCTTCATCTGCTCTCCCATGTGTACCCTTCACCTGCATGCACACACTGTATGCACAATGGGATATTGCATTCCCTGTACATCCTGAAGCATTGGCAGAACCCTTCATCTTATCTCCCATGCGTCCCCCTCACCTGCATGCGCACACTGTATGCACAATGGGATTTTGCATTCCCTGTACATTCTGAAGCATTGGCATAGCCCTTCATCTGCTCTCCCATGCGTGCCCTTCACCTGCAAACACACACTGTATGCACAGTGGGATATTGCTTTCCCTGTACATCATGAAGCATTCGCATAGCCCTTCACTTGCTCTACCATGTGTGCCCTTCACCTGCATCCGCACACTGTATGCATAGTGGCATATTTCGTAGAATTGGCATAGCCCTTCATCTGCTCTCCCATGTGTGCCCTTCACCTGCATGTGCACACTGTATGCATAGTGGGATATTGCATTCCCTGCACATCATGAAGCATTGGCATAGCCCTTCATCTGCTCTCCCATGCGGGCCCTTCACCTGCATGCGCACACTGTATGCATAGTGGGATATTGAATTTCCTGCACATCATGAAGCATTCCTATAGCCCTTCACCTGCTCTGCCATGTGTACCCTTCACCTGCATGCGCACACTATATGCATAGTGGGATATTGCATTCCCTGCACATCATGAAGCATTCGTATAGCCCTTCACCTGCTCTGCCATGTTTACCCTTCACCTGCATACACACACTGTATGTATAGTGGGATTGCATTCCTTGTACATCATGGAGCATTGGCAGAGCCTTTCATCTGCTCTCCCATGTGTGCCCTTCACCTGCATGCGCACATTGTATGCATAGTGGGATATTGCATTCCCTGCACATCATGAAGCATTGGCATAGCCCTTCATCTGCTCTCCCATGCGTGCCCTTCACCTGCATGCGCACACAGTATACATAGTGGGATATTGCATTCCCTGCACATCATGAAGCATTGGCATAGCCCTTCATCTGCTCTCCTACCTGTGCCCTTCACCTGCATGCTCTCCCATGCGTGCCCTTCACCTGCATGCTCTCCCATGTATGATCTTCACCTGCATGCGCACACTGTATGCATAGTGGGATATTACATTCTCTGCACATCATGAAGCATTGGCATAGCCCTTCACCTGCTCTGCCATGTGTGCCCTTCAACTGCATGCGCACACTGTATGCATAGTGGGATATTACATTCCCTGAACATCAAGAAGCATTCGTATAGCCCTTCACCTGCTCTCCCATGTGTTCCCTTCACCTGCACGCACACACATTATGCATAGTGGGATATTGTGCGGAATCGGCATAGCCCTTCATCTGCTCTCCTGCATGCACACACTGTATGCATAGTGGGATATTGCATTCCCTGTACATCATGAAGCATTGGCAGAGCCCTCCATCTGCTCTCCCATGTGTGCCCTTCACCTGCATGCACACACTGTATGCATAGTGGGATATTGCATTCTCTGTGCATCATAAAGCATTGGCATAGCCCTTCATCTGCTCTCCTACGTGTGCCCTTCCCCTGCATGCTCTCCCATGCGGGCCCTTCACCTGCATGCTCTCCCATGCGTGCCCTTCACCTGCATGCTCTCCCATGCGTGCCCTTCAGCTGCATTCTCTCCCATGTGTGCCCTTCACCTGCATGCGCACACTGTATGCACAGTGCGATATTGCATTCCCTGTACATCATGAAGCATTGCCGTAGCTCTTCACCTGCTCTCCTATGTGTGCCCTTCACCTGCATGCACACACTGTACACATAGTGGGATATTGCATTCTCTGTACATCATGAAACATTGGCATAGCCCTTCATCTGCTTTCCTATGTGTGCCCTTCACCTGCATGCTCTCCCATGCGTGCCCTTCACCTGCATGCTCTCCCATGTGTGCCCTTCACCTGCATGCAGACACTGTTTGCATAGTGGGGTATTGCCACACATGTTGACGGTCCATATCATTCTTGAATCCCAGACTATATCCACATTCCTGTGGATGAGTGGCCACCAGGGACTTACTCTGAAGTGGGCAATGTGGTGTCACGTGCCTGTTAGTTCCGGTTCACGTGACACGCCGGAAATAAAGGAATCACCGGAACTGGCGTAAGAACGCCAGTCCGGGTTTATGCATCCTACCAAGCGGTCGTGTCGTCTATTGCTTGCGAAGCTCCTGCCGCGCGCGCGCTGCCTGCGGCCTGCACTGCGCACTCTTAGATGTTGGGTTTGCCTGCGGCCTCGCAAGCCGACATCACACTGGCGACGAAGGTACAGTGAGAGCCACGCCTCCTCCGATCATACGGAGGCCGCTGCCTCTAGGGAGCCGCGCGATCGAACGCACTCCGGCTGGCCCGTGCTGCCCACAGCGCGGACCCAGCCAGCGCAACGCCAGCAATCCAGGACTTCAAAGGAACAAAGCCGCGTGTCGCACATGCGCCCCGACTGCAACGTCCATGAGCTACAGCGACGGTGGGAAACGTTCCCCAACGTTCCAAACGGCCGCGTATTAACACGCGTTCCAGCAGGGCCCGAACAGTTCTTCAACAATAAAGTGCCTATCACTGCATGACACCAGCTACTGAAAAGGGGAAAGACATGTAATCCCTTTGGGCCTCCTGGAAGGACTACAGCTGCCCTGACATTCAGGACTCAAGGCCTCAAAACAACCAGCGCCAACACGGGGAGCAGCACGCACCGGTGAGTGTACCCCTAAATGCCACATCAGAAACCCTAACACCATGTCAAGCTCTGAAACTAGCCCTGTGTCCAACAGAAGGAGCCTTGCCATGGACCACCCTGACCCAGCGTTAACAACGCTCATGCCGCCGATTGACCCATTTGCCTCAGGGGCAGCTATCAGATGGGAAATCTGGCTGCAACAATTTGAAATGCACCTCGATGCAAGGGACATCACCATAGCAAAGAAAAAGCGCACCTTCCTCTTACTCAACGTCGGGGCTGCTTCATTACGTCTATTCAACGCCACCCCTGACCGTGGAGACGACAACAACTACGACGCGGCAAAGGCTGTGCTAATGAACATGTTCAAACCAGACCTCAACCCCGACTATGAACGCTTTCATTTCTGCATGGCCAGGCAGCGGGAAAAAGAAACGATGGACAAATTTCATGCTCGCCTCCGTGAAATGGCAGTAGGCTGTGAATTTCCGGATGAAGAGTTTGCCATCTGCCTCCAAATAATCAACGGCATGTCCTCCGAGAAACTAAGAAGAGCCGTACTCTCAGAGAAAGGGATTCGCCTGTCCCGCATCCTGGAAATGGCACCCCCAGACTGAAGACCAGGTGGCAGTGATCGAAGCACCAATCCAAAGGCTCCCACTTGACAATCCCAAGCCAACAGAAGACATTGCGGCCATTTCAAAACACCAGAATCCCCGTACGAAGCAGGGCCAGAAAACCAACACGCCACAAGGGAGAGACAAATCCTGCAAGTGGTGCGGCGGCCCATGGCACAAGGGAGAATCCTGCCCAGCATGGGGATCCACGTGCAGAAAATCCATCTGTCTAAATCACTATGCTGCCGTCTGCCTGAACCCGCCAAAATCGGAACGAGAAGGAAACCACCTCGCGACCTACACAAGAGCGAAGGAAGAAATTCACACCAAGAGAATTGTCATATAAATCAGGCCGGAATGGAAAAGCCCGAGCAGTAGACCACTCTCAGAGGTCCCCAGACATGAGCGAGAGCGACGACAGCGATGACAGTGCATCCCCCGAGAGGAAAGACAGACGGCGAAGAGGGAGCAAACGGATACACCGAGTACACCTCATATCCGCCGTTGAACCGCGCCGGTCACAACAAAGGAAGAGGCCATCGTGCACAGTCATCTCAAATGGCGAGCCGCTAAAAGTGGTCATCGACACTGGCGCAACCGTCAACGTAATGCCAGTGACGGCATTCAGCAAGCTTCACCCGAAGCCTACGCTGCACAAGAAGAAGGTCTGGCTATACGCCTATGGATGCAAGAAACCCCTGCCCGTGCAAGGGTCCTTCAAGTCAGACTTCGCCCACAAGAATACCAATTGTCGAGCGCGCATCTACGTCATAGATGCCGGCTGCGAGACACTGCTAAGCTGCAGGACAGTGGAAAAGCTCAAACTAATCCACTTTGCGTTCAACCTTCAACACAACGAACTCGACGACCTACTGCAACAACACAAGAAACTATTTCAAGGCATCGGGTGTCTAAAAGGCCGAACAATCAAGCTTCATATAGACCCTACCATAGAGCCGAAAGCCGTACGGCACCGACGGATATCGTTCCATCTGAGAGAAGCAGTAGAAAAAGAACTGACAAAGCTTGAAGAAGCAGGAATCATTGAAAGAACATCAGGACCAACCCCGTGGTGTCGCCCATGGTGGTAGCCCAAAAACCTAAACAGCCCAACGCAGTAAGAATTTGTATAGACTTCCCAATGCAGCGATTGGAAGGGAATGCCACATAACCCCAACAATAGATGAGCTCATCGTAGATCTCACAGGAGCCACAGTATTCAGCAAACTTGACCTCAGATCCGGCTACCACCAACTCAGATTAGCCAAAGACTCAAGATATATCACCACATTTTCCTCTCACCTTGGTCTCATGAGGTATAAACGGCTCAATTTTGGAATCTCGTCAGCCGCAGAAGTATTCCAACACGAAATCCGCAGGGTCATCACTGGCCTAGAAGGCACCACCAACATCAGCGACGACATCTTGGTGTACGCATCAAACGAGAGAGAACACCACAAACGATTGGCAGCAGTTCTGGGCAGACTAGAATCAGCAGATTTAACGCTAAACACAGAGAAATGTGAATTCGCAAAAGAAGAACTATGTTTCTTTGGGTACATCTTCAGTGCAAAAGGCGTATCCCCTGACCCTGCCAAAGTCAATCACATAAAGAACACAAAAGCCCCCCAGTCTGCCACGGAAGTGAGGAGTTTTATGGGAATGGCGACGTACTGCGCACGTTTTATCCCAGACCTTGCCAACATTGCAAGCCCACTCTGAGAATTGACCAAGAAAGACCAGAAGTGGGAATGGACATCGTCCCACCAACAGGCATTTCAACAAATTAAAGACACCTTGTCGGCATCCACAACCATGGCGTTTTTCAACATGGAAAGACACACCAAGCTCCTCGTGGACGCCAGCCCGGTTGGCCTGGGTGCGGTACTAACCCAGACGGACAGTGAAGGGAATGTGTTCCCCATTGCGTTCGCCAGTAGAGCACTCACCAAACCAGAACAGAACTATGCCCACATAGAGAAGGAAGCCCTCGCCATCCTGTGGGGTTGCCGTCATTTCAAAGTATACTTGCTAGGAAAGAAAGCAAAAGTCCTGTCGGATCACAAGCCCCTGATCCCGATATTCCGAGGATCCGCTCCTCACCCACCAGCACGGATTGAGAAGTGGATGCTGCAGCTGCAGCCCTACAACATAGAAGTGGACTATCGCCCAGGGACAGACAACCCAGCAGACTACTTGTCTCATCACCCGAGGCCGGCCACCGAAGGCGAACAACGCCACTCAAGAGAAACTGACGAACACGTGTGCCACGTGGTCGCCTGCGCACGACCACGAGCTATGACTTTACAAGAAGTAGCACGGGAGACAGAAGTAGACACCATCCTGCAACACACCACCACTGCCATCCAGTCAGGAAACTGGAAGACCTACCTCGCATCCATGGCTCAACGCACCACATCCGCCCAGGCCAAACTCTGAGCGCTATTCGGAATACGTCATGAACTCACCGTAGCCCCTGAAGGAGTGCTCCTCAAAGGCCATCGCATCGTGCTACCTGCATCACTTGAAGAGAGAGCCCTCCGGCTAGCACACAGTGGACACCAGGGCGTCATCAAAACAACGGCATACCTCAAGTCCAGAATGTGGATGCCCAACATTCAACAAAGAGTAGTGGAGCTAGTGGAATCCTGTGCTGCTTGCCAAGCCTCCAGGAGGCCCGAGAACCCAGAACCGATCAGCAGCACCCCGAGGAGCAGCAAGCGGTGGGACGCAGTCAGCATGGATCACTGCACAATTGCCGGCGAAGGATACTTACTCGTTGTGATTGACGAGTTCAGCAGATATCCTGAAGTAGAGCACGTAGCGTCCACCAACGTGGAGACCACAATCCTCACGCTAGAGAAGATCTTCGCGACACATGGAATCCCGAGAAAAGTGAAGAGCGACAATGGGCCCTCGTTCACCAGTCAAGAGTTGCAAGAGTTCTTCAAAAACATAAATGTCAAACACCAACGGATCACTCCGAGATGGCCCCAAGCGAATGGCGACGTAGAAAGATTCATGGGGTCACTTAATAAAGTCATCCGGATCGCCAAAGAAAAAGGACATCCATGGGTGAAGGCCGTATACCGATTCCTAAGGACACATAGGCAAACCCTGCACTCCTCCACCGGCATCAGCCCGGCAGCTCTGATGCTCGGGGTACCTATCCAAGCAGAGCTTCCCATACACCCTCAGTGGGTTGCTCCCGAACCAGACATCCCAGCAATAGATGCCATGCGACATAGGCGGAACGAACAAGAGAGCATTGCCAGACGAGCCCGTCACAGAGAGCTAATGCCGGGCGATACTTGATCGTCAGAAACCGAGCAACGCCCAAGAAAATGTCCCTCAATTTCGAGCTCCAACCATGAACGGTCAGCGCAACCAACCACAGCATGGTCACCGCCACCCGAGGAAGCGAGACCGTGACGAGAAACGTGTCACACTTCAGGAAAGTACCAGCTGAACTATGGGAAGAACACCAAATGTCCCCCAGAAGCGAGGCAATACCACCTCGCACACCCCGGGGCCAAACATCGCCCACGACCCGTGCCACGGTAGCACCGCACCCGCAAGAAGACCAGAGCGAGATCGGGACCCCAAGAGTGGATGCACCCGAGAGAAACGGCACACGATACCTTCTGAGGGCAAAGCCCAAACCATCATCCCGTCTCCAAGGATACGTGGTAGAGGGGGTCTACATCCAGAATGACCTGCCCCGATGAACTCAAAGGTATCTGACTATGCACAGCCCAGTTGATTGTTGATGTTTAAAAGTTGTGTAAACACCTCCAAGTTGGGGAGGAATGTGGTGTCACGTGCCCGTTAGTTCCGGGTCACGTGGCACGCCGGAAATAAAGGAATCACCGGAACTGGCGTAAGAACGCCAGTCCGGGTTTATGCATCCTACCAAGCGGTTGTGTCGTCTATTGCCTGCGAAGCTCCTGCCGCACACGCGCTGCCTGCGGCCTGCACTGCGCACTCTTAGATGTTGGGTTTGCCTGCAGCCTCGCAAGCCGACATCACAGGCGATAGTGCAAAGTGATGCTTAGGTAATAGCAGTGGCAAACAAGCATATTACACACTACATACACTCATTGAAAAAAGAAACACGGAGATGCCGCTCTTTTACAAAGAGAGGGTCTTTCAAGTGAAAATGTGCGCAAGGGACTCGAAGGGACACAGTCCCCTCGGTCAAGTCCCATATTGTAAGATTTATTTATTTAGGCAATTGTCTCTAAACAAAAGTCCGTCCTGGGCAGCATGAACCTACAACAACCTTGATGTTCAACATCGTATTTTCCGCCATCATGAAACCGTGAGCAGCAATTAAATGAAACAAGAACACCTGTAGCCACGATGACGCCTAAGGGAGATGAACTCTAATTTAGTGCAAGCCACAGACAGTTCTTTGCAAGGTTACATTAGGGCTTGCTGTGCCTGCTCCTCCAGGGACTGTGGTTGAGTCCTGGCATAGCTTTCTCGGAGAGTTCCGCGCTCCATGGTGGACCCTTTGCTCCCAATTAGTGGTGTTGCCATTGCCAAGTGCCGGCTGCAGTGTTCCTTTGGATAACACAGCCTCCAGTGGCTCAACAACTAAGTGCTTGGTGTTGAGAGGCTGGGTTCCAGGGTTCTAATACAATGTCCGGAACATCATGGATATTTTAAAAAATGTATGTATGGTTAATTTGCGCCAGGTGCTGCGGACATGTTTGGTCCTATATATTTCCTATGTTTCCTTCTTTTCTATTATTTTGAAGCCAGTCTCTCTAGCACAGGCAGTAGGGGTTGTCAGTAGTACCTGGAAGGTTCCAGGTTCGAACCAATCCTCCAACTTTTAAATTCGGAACGTGTTGGGGTAAATAATTACAATTTTATTTTCCATACCGCCCAACCCTGCAAATCCCAGAGGGGTTTCTCAAATGGAATCCGGGTTGCCTGTTCACCCTAGTTATGCGGGACCACTTGAGACAGCCCGTCCGCATTTTTCCACTTTAACACGATTATATGTAATTTTAATTACTTTTGAATATGAATGTTTATGTATATATATATATTTAAAAATTGATATTTTTTTTGTGTTTATATTGATATTTCAACTTATATTAACACTGGTTCGCCTACTGCAGAGCCTCATACACTGCCAATTCTGCAGTTTTTATTTTATTGTTTATTTATTTACTTATTTCTTAAGTTAGGTGATTTGCCTTCACTGTAGGTGCCATCTGTTCGGGTTCAGGTTCAGCCTGAATTCTATTGCGAGGTTACCCCCTCGTGTACTGCAGATTATCACGCCCTGCTCGGGCGAGCAGTTGGAGGTGCACTTGCTCAGTGTTTCCTACCTTAAACTTGACAGTTTTCTTTTGTTTCGGGGCTGCTGGTGGCAGATGTCATTATCTTCCCTGGAAAGGTGCAGTCACCTGCTCGGTGGCAAGGTTGCCTGTGTTTTCTGCGAGGGGTCCCCTCGTATACTGCTGGGTCCACGCCCTGCTAGGGTGAGCAGTTTGAGGTACACTTGCTCAGTGTTTCCTCCCTTAAAGTCGGCAGCTTGGGTAATTACCTTAACTGGCATGCACCATAACCTGCTCGGTTTCAGGCTCTGCCTGAGTTCTAATGCGAGGTTACCCCCTCGTATACTGCTGATTATCACGCCCTGCTCGGGCGAGCAGTTGGAGATGCACTTGCTCAGTGTATTACTCCCTTAAGGTCGGCAGCTTTGTTTAAGTGCTGCATATGGCTGACGCCATTGTTTGTTCTTGTAGGCGTGCAGTAACCGTCGGTTTCAGGCTTCGCCTGGTTTATACTGCGAGGTGCTCCCTCGTGTACTATTAGTTGCCACACCCTGCTCGGGCGAGCAGTTGAGGTGCACTTGCTCAGTGTATTACTCCCTTAAGGTCGGCAGTTTTGTTTAAGTGCTGCATATGGCTGACGCCATTGTTTGTTCTGGTAGGCGTGCAGTAACCGTCGGTTTCAGGCTTCGCCTGGTTTATACTGCGAGGTGCTCCCTCGTGTACTATTAGTTGCCACAACATGCTGGGGTGAGCAGTTGAGGTGCACTTGCTCAGTGTACGCTTTTGATAAACAATATGTTTAAGTGTTGACTGGAGCACATTTGCGTTTTTCAGAATTGTCAGTGGCCCGGATAGCTCAGTGAGTATCAGCTTATATAAGGGCCGGGGGTTCGGACCCCTGTGAGGGCGTAACCCCTCTTCGTTGGATATATTATATATTTTATATATTATATATTATTTATTTATTAAGTACTTTGAAGAAAAGAGTGTGTGGAAGTGGTTGTAAACAGACCCATATGGGGGGGTTGTACCTTCCTCTCTAACCATCTCTCTGGTATTATCCTTCGTCTTTTAGTTAAAAATACTGTCGCCCTGTACCTTAGTTAGTTCAGGACAACTCAGTCCTTTCCTTAGGTTTGCTTCCCCAACCTCAATTGCTCCACCCAATACCCGTGCTGATTAAGCTACAGTATTTTCTCTCAACATGAGGAGAAAAAAAGAGTGTCTCTAGTGAGGTCTGCAGGGCTTAAGGCTCTTTAGTGGGGACATGTTTTTCCCCCCTACTTTTGTTCCATTGGACATTCATTATTCTATTGGATTTTGGTGGAGACAGGGTCAGCTCGAGGGTAACTGTTCAGTTTTTTGTTGCATGACAAGTTGAGCAACCATGTTTTACTTGGATGGAATGTTTGGAAACACTTGATGGAAACACTTGATGGTATCTGATAGATGAGTTGCCAAGTAATAACTTTATGGCGCCTGCCCCATGGTTTTCCTCCCAAAGCTTGGCCTATGGTTCAGCTTGCTGTCTAATAGTATATTGCAACTTCTCCTCTGCTCGAGGAGTACAAGTAGGCTTCTGTACCCTCATGAGCGTTGCTTAACCTCTTTAGTTATACATATATATATATATATATATATATATATATATATATATATATATATATATATTTATTTTTTATTTTTTCTATAGTGCACCAACTAGAGTGCTGTGTTTTCATATCTGTGCTGACCCTCCTGATGCAGGTTCCTAAATTTGGAAAGGTCTAAATCTGTCTTTTATCCTGCTGAGATCGATCAGTAAGCACCTCTCGTATACCTGAGGGTTCGTCGTACTGTATAAGTACTGGTTTGCTATGGACAAGGTGCTTAGTTTTTCATTCCCTGATTCCTTTAGTGGCCAGTCGGCCTCACATGAATACAGTGACTCAGACCTCAGGGTTTGAGGGGACAGTGGTCCCAGTTTCTTTCTCAACCTTACATTTACGGGGCATTGATAATTATCCAGCGTCCTTTCCCCCTCATTCCCTTCCCCCCATCCCTGGGGGAGATTGCATCATATTATTACACCTCTGGGGGTAACACCCGATGGTTTCCGTTTTCCTTTTTTACAGGAGTTCTGACGCGTGACCAGTGCAGACTCGCACTGAGCATTTCCCTCCCGTCAGTTACTTTCCTTTCTGCTAATCTCTGGTATTTCAAGAAGTTAAGCTGATCCTGTCCACGGTCAGGGGTTGGTTAGAGGTGCTATAGTGTATTTATTTCTCTTAAGGGTGTAAAGCAGTGCTTTAATGGGGTCCTCAGGGTAGCTTTCTTCTGGGTTGCAAGGTTTCCCTTGGATAAGTGGGGGGAGGTTTCTCCTCTTTTGGGAGGACTCAATATCCTTTGGTGGGATAGAGGGGTCTGGGAGTGATACTAATTCCCCATCCACGTTATCATGACCCTCTATCACGATGCGTTCTAGCGTCTATACATTCACTATCAGAAGGTGTCTGCCGCTACGATTCCCAGAGGGCTGGGATATATATTTAGTTACTGACTTGGTTCTCATAGTCGCCTGCATGGCAGGTGGTCCTTTGGGTTCTTTCACAAGAGTTCGTTTTTACAGTAAGGTGCCAGCTCAAGGTGCTGTAAGCTTCAAGGATCTGCAAGTTGGCTGAAATATTTGCTGGACCTATTCTGGTGTGCAACTTCAGTTTAACTGTTTAGTGATTAGTGCTTTGCAGTTTAGAGTCTTGCTAAGACTTTGGAATTTTGGTTTCCTCCTTCGGTTAGTTTTGATCCTCTAGGGGGTTTATCTTCAGGGAGGAGGGATCAAGGTTCAAACACCGGGCATATCTACAAGGGGGTTTACATATCACTATAATGGTGGCGATTGGATGTCAGATACATTTTCTCTCCTTGCCAATTTTGCCCTCTTAAGGATCAGGTTAGTTAATATCTGCCTTTTGTCATGTAGCAGAGTCCTTCTGCAAGAGTTAGGGAGGTCTGAAGGTCTCCGTGTTGGCGGTTTGATGGGTTTAGCTTCTCAGGTGGGGCTCCTCTCTTCCATTCTGTTTCTGCCTCCAGAAGACATCCCTCCTTAGTATACACATATGTCTGAAGACAATTGTGGGTTCATTCTATTGCTTTTCCGCTCTGCTCAGGATGGGTTGTCCTATTACAAAATGTACTCCCATTTTACCTTTTGAAGATTTGTCTTTTCCTCTTGGTTCCCAGTGTAGTTCTGCGACATGCCCTATTTCTAATGCGATATCTTCCTTTAATGCATGGGATGGAACCTACAAGACTTTCACCCCTATGGGGTACTTTTCTTTTCTTTATCTCCAGGAGAGCTAGGTGCTTATTTTCTTTGGTTTGCTTTCTAGGTTCCCAAAAAGGGTATGAATTTAAGTGTTTTAAATGTTTGATTGGACAACAGAGGTGTTTATTTCAGATGAGTTTTGTCCTAACCTATTAGTATAGGAGAACTTTGTTCAATGTTTTCCCCTCTTTTAACCAGTTGGTTTTGGTGGCTGGTAAGGAACACAGGAATTGACACATTTTCCTGTTTTCTTGCAGTGGATTTGTCTATGCCTTATAAGACAGTTTTTCGGGCATCCTAGTCTTGGGCAATTCTCTTGCGGTCAGCTGATTATTTAATGAAAACATTTAAGGTTTCCTTTCCTATTATTTTATTATTCATTATATTGGCTCTATTATGGATCATGTTGTACTAATGAGATGCAAGGGCTTTGAACTTGCATAATATGAGCCTCCTGTCTTGTCATAGAATGACTAATCCCCCACACTAACGTGAGATGGGGGTTTAGATTCTATTAAAGACAAGGAGGCGATTATTATCCCACCCTCCCACCCTGGATATGATATGATGTCAATTGTGATATGCATGTACATAGGTGGTTCAAGTGAAAACATTCTTTGGTTTGTTGTTCTGCCCAACCACCCACACTTCTTGCTTGTAGTTTTTTACAGCTATGGTTTAAGGTCCTGATCAGGAGTGTGGCTCGCAGTTACAAGTTATGGAGTGCGTGGTACGAGAGCTTCACTTGATTGGCCTTCATCGTTTATCGTCTGATCTGTGCAGTGGACGTCTGGTTGAAGACAGCTACAGAAAGAGGGGTTGGGATTGGAGTAATGGACTTATATGAGGAAGGGTCCCTGCTCATTGGTCGACTGCAGGGCATGATCTGTCCTCCATGATGGATTGGGGAGCTCCCATACATTGCCATTGAACTCTTATTTAGTTCTGTTCTTTACAACTTTTTTGTTTGTAAAAGTTTTTTTCTTTGCTGCTGTGGTTTCAGAGTAAAGATTGTAATGCATAATAATCGCCTCCTTGTCTTTAATAGAATCTAAACCCCCATCTCACGTTAGTGTGGGGGATTAGTCATTAACCACCTCCGTGTCTGCCTTGTTGTAGGAATTTGCTCTATTTTTAATCCTGTTTCCCAAACAGAGAATCTCACATGTAAACTCTGCACCCCAGCATGGGGTGTGCCTTCTTGGGTGAAGCAGAGCCAATAGAGTTTGCTTGCCAAAGGATATGACGCCATCACTAGAATTGCAGGCACCCAAACAATTAGGACAGGAACATTGCTCAGCTGGACCTTTCTGCAATATTTATTGAATTAGGTTTATTTTTGAGTTGTATAATGTTCTAACACATGGGGGCGCTGCTTCTAAACACCTGGGAAGATAAAGCAGGACATTGGGTCACAATACAACGGTCTGATGTATATTTAAGGAATAGGAAGCAGGGGAGGAGGTTACACACCCAAGTCGTCTGCATAGTACCAGTTGGTAGCAAAGGCTTGAGCCGGCAGTCCAGTGGGAGACTTGTACACATTTCATTTACATTACTGCATGGAGAGGAGGGGCGGATCGTACAGAGAGGAGGGGCGGATCGCAGCAGAGAGGAGGAGTGGATCGTAGAGGAGAGGAGGAGTGGATCATAGAGGAGAGGAGGGGCGGATCATAGCGTAGAGGAGGGGCAGATCGTAGCATAGAGGAGGGGCAGATCGCAGCAGAGAGGAGTGGATCATAGCGGAGAGGAGGGGTGGATCGTAGAGTAGAGGAGTGGCGGATCGCAGCAGAGAGGAGGAGTGGATCATAGCAGAGAGGAGGGGCAGATCGTAGCGTAGAGGAGGGGCGAATCACAGCAGAGAGGAGGAGTGGATCGTAGCGGAGAGGAAGGGCGGATCATACGGAGAGGAGGGGCGGATCATAGCAGAGAGGAGGGGCGCCTCGTACGGAGAGGAGGGGCGGATCGTACGGAGAGGAGGGACGGATCGTAGCATAGAAGAGGGGCGGATCGCAGCAGAGAGGAGGAGTGGATCGTAATGGAGAGGAGGGGCAGATCATAGCGTAGAGGAGGGGCGGATTGCAGCAGAGAGGAGGAGTGGATTGTAGCGGAGAGGAGGGGCGGATCGTACGGAGAGCAGGGGTGGATCATAGCAGAGAGGAGTGGAGGATCGTAGCAGAGAGGAAGGGAGGATCATAGAGAGGAGGAGCGGATCGTAGTGGAGAGGAGTGGCGGATCATGGTTTATAGTGATACATTCTAAATACATTATGTTGAAAGTCATAATGTCTAAAAAAAAATGTTGAATTTCTTTTTTTGGTTGCTTTTTTGTGTGAAATGGGGGGGTTCCCCCCAAACCCCCCTTTTTTATTTTTTTTTTATTTTACCCCTTTTTTTACCTCCAGAACCCAAAAAAGCATTCGACTTTTTTTTCAACATTATGTCTTTCTACATAATGTTTTTGACTTATTCACTGCCTACCGCGGATCATAGCAGAGAGGAGTGGCGGATCGTAGGGAGGATAGTGGCGGATAGTAGCAGAGAGGAGGGGCAGATCGTAGCAGAGAGGAGTGGAGGATCGTAGCAGAGAGGAAGGGAGGATCATAGAGAGGAGGAGCAGATCGTAGCAGAGAGGAGGGGCGGATCATAGCAGAGAGGAAGGGAGGATCATAGCAGAGAGGAGGAGTGGATCAAAGCGGAGGGGCGGATCGTAGGGAGAGGAGGGGCAGATCAAAGTGGAGAAGAGGGACACATCGTAGTGGAGGGGGGCGGATCATAGTTGAGAGGAGGGGTGCATTGTAGCTGAGAGGGGGCAGATCATAGTGGAGCGGAGGGGTGGATCATAGCCCAGAGGAGGGGTCGGATTGTAGCAGAAAGGAGGGGTGGATCATAGCAGAGAGGAGGGGCGGATCATAGGGAGAGGAGTGGTGGATCGTAGGGAGAGGAGGGAGGATCATAGCAGAGAGGAGGGGCGGATCATAGCAGAGAGGAGACGAGGATCGTAGCAGAGAGGAGGGGCAGATCGTAGCATAGAGGAGGGGCGGATTGCAGCAGAGAGGAGGAGTGGATCGTAGTGGAGAGGAGGGGCGGATCGTATGGAGAGGAGGGGCGGATCATAGCAGAGGAGGGGCAGCTCGTACGGAGAGGAGGGGCGGATCGTAGGGAGAGGAGGGGCCGATCGTAGGAGAGAGTAGGGGCAGCTCGTAGGGAAACGAGGGGCGGCTCGTAGTGGAGAGGAGGGGCGGATCGTAGCGTAGAGGAGGGGCAGATCGTAACGTAGAGGAGGGGCGGATCGCAGCAGAGAGGAGGAGTGGATCGTAGTGGAGAGGAGGGGCGGATCGTATGGAGAGGAGGGGCGGATCATAGCAGAGGAGGGGCAGCTCGTACGGAGAGGAGGGGCGGATCGTAGGGAGAGGAGGGGCCGATCATAGGAGAGAGTAGGGGCAGCTCGTAGGGAAACGAGGGGCGGCTCGTAGTGGAGAGGAGGGGCGGATCGTAGCGTAGAGGAGGGGCAGATCGTAACGTAGAGGAGGGGCGGATCGCAGCAGAGAGGAGTGGATCATAGTGGAGAGGAGGGGCGGATCGTAGAGTTGAGGAGTGGCAGATCGCAGCAGAGAGGAGGAGTGGATCATAGCAGAGAGGAGGGGCAGATCGTAGCGTAGAGGAGGGGCAGATCGCAGCAGAGAGGAGGAGTGGATCGTAGCAAAGAGGAGGGGCAGATCGTACGGAAAGGAGGGGCGGATCATAGCAGAGAGGAGGGGCGGATCGTATGGAGAGGAGGGACGGATCATAGCATAGAGGAGGGGCGGATCGCAGCAGAGAGGAGGAGTGAATTGTAGCGGTGAGGAGGGGCGGATCGTACGGAGAGGAAGGGTGGATCTAAGCAGAGAGGAGTGGAGGATCGTAGCAGAGAGGAAAAGGAGGATCATAGAGAGGAGGAGCGGATCGTAGCGGAGAGGAGTGGCAGATCATGGTTTATAGTGATAAATTTGAAATACTTTATGTCGAAAGTCATAATGTCTAAAAAAAATGTCGAATTTCTTTTTTGGTTGCTTTTTGTTCGAAATGGGGGAGTTCCCCCCAAAACCCCCTTTTTACATTTTTTTTTAATTTTACCCCTTTTTTTTTCCCTCCGGAACCCAAAAAAAACATGTAAATTAAAAAAGAAAGCATTCGACTTTTTTTTTTTCAACATTATGTCTTTTGACATAATGTTTTCGACTTTTTCTCTGCCTACCGCATATCATGGCAGAGGGGAGTGGTGGATCGTAGGGAGAGGAGTGGAGGATAGTAGCAGAGAGGAGGGGTGGATCGCAGCAGAGAGGAGGAGTGGATCTTAGCAGAGAGGAGGGGCGGATTGTAGCATAGAGGAGGGGCGGCTCGCAGCAGAGAGGAGGAGTGGATCGTAGCGGAGAGGAGGGGTGGCTCGTGCGGAGAGGAGGGGCGGATGGTACGGAGAGGAGGGGCGGATCATAGCAGAGAGGAGGGGTGGATTGTAGCGGAGAGGAGGAGTGGATCGTAGCATAGAGGAGGGGCGGATCGCAGCAATAAGGAGGAGTGGATCGTAGCAGAGAGGAGGGGCAGATCATAGCGTAGAGGAGGTGTGGAATTGGATAAAATGTGGAGCCTTGGATTGTTATCAATATGATGAAATCATAGACTCTCTGTAGAGAATCATAACACCCATTATTAAGACTCACTGTTAGAATCACCATTACCCATTCACCATTATCCAATCATTACTCTTTGCTATGGAATCATTCCATTATTGCATTCTATTTAGCTATCCATAGTGCATTGCTGTAGTAGACACCATTACCCAATCACATATTAGACTGATGCATTTGCAATATGCTTTTAGAATGATTTTGTATGCATATAGTGCTTGCCATTTAGAATGATAAAGAAACATGCTGCCACTTTGCACTTTTGCCATTTGCAATAGAATGACACTTGCCATATATTTGAAGTGCCATTTAGTGTTTTAGAGACACGATATATACTCACCATGATATGCTATGTATTCATGCTTGCATTAGAAATAGCACTTAGGCTGAGAGAAACATTAGGCCCGTAATGACACACACAGTGGCATATTTGAAATGCTATGAAGAGACATTTAGAATGACACACATGTATGCTTTGTAGAGACACAATAGAGATATGTTTGACACGCTGTCACACATGTATGTATGTATGTTGAGGCACTTAGAATTAGTTTGCTTTATAGTATGAGAGATTTGCGGTAAACACTAGGAAGCATTCAGAACGAAACACGAGGCCTGTGATCCATTTTCTGATGGAGAGACAGAAGTTGCCTGCGCCACTGGCTCATTGCGGAGAATTGTTATGAGTTAACAAGGTACACTGAGAAGGTATTTGTAAACATTTGCTTGGCAGGAACACAGATAGGAGAGAAGGAAGCTTATCAGCTTGGCTGGTGTGCTTCGCGGAAAGAACACGAGGGTTTGGGCCGCCAATGGAGTGAGTAGACAGGAGAGAGGGAAGCCTTTTCACACAGAAGAGGTGCTTTAAGAACGGGGCCTAAGAGCCTTTTATAATGAAGAGAGTGCCAACATTGGTGGAGAGAATGGGTATGAACAGTGAATAGATGGAATAAGATGAGGTATTTCGCAACAGACTCGAAAGGCCAAGGGAGAGAGATATGATGTCACGCTGATAGCGCAGTAACAGGACATGCTGTGCAAAGAAACACGCAAGGAGACAGGCAGGCATTTTGCTAAACGCTGAGAGAGACATTCCATAGACATTCCGTGCGTCATTGGAGACTATAACCAGGAGTGGCTGGAGAGAAAGGAGTTAGAGAGCTTTGGAAGGACAGAGAGAGTTTTGGGAGGAGTTCGGGGAGTTCGAGAGAGTTGTTGGAGAGAGCTGAGGAGATCGAGGAAGAGACACAGAGAGAAGCTGGAGAGATGGTGCAGTGCTAGATGCGATGGGAGAGGTGTCTTGGTGCAGCAAGGGAGATCGAGTGACCAGATCTTGAGAGGCAGACACTGACTGACCTGGCACATGCAGAATGGGAAGTATGGTTGGCCTAGGCTAAACTGATGGAACAGACAGACAGACAGACACACACACACACACACACACACAAACACACACACAGAGCTTTGGGTGAAGGGGGAAGATCAGACAGGGTATTGTCTAGAGTGAGAGTGTGGATTGGTGTGGATTGAAGGAGAGGATTGTTGGATGCTTGAAGCTTGCATTAGATTGCATTAGAACTGCCTGCATTGTTATGCATTGTGCTTAGCTGTGTGTATATAAATAAATGTATCCCATTGTATTATAATTGAATCGATTCTTTGTGTCTTAGTGTTATTTGTTATTGCCCACAGTAGTAAGATAGGTGTATGTTCTAGGAGTACACAGTGCACATGGGGCCTGATACGAATGCAGTCAAAGGGGATGTATAGTGATCCACACCCCATTTGGAGATTGTCCAAGATTGTCTGAAGACCGTGGTTGCCCAAGGGGGGGGGAGGCAACACAACGGTTAGGGGTTTGGGGTTTTCAGACTGACAGAGGGGCGGATCACAGTAGAGTGGAGGAGTGAATCGTAGCAGAGAGGAGGGGCGGATCGTACGGAGAGGAGGGGTGGATCATAGCAGAGAAGAGTGGAGGATCGTAGCAGAGAGGAAGGGAGGATCATAGAGAGGAGGAGTGGGTCGTAGCGGAGAGGAGTGGCGGATCATGGTTTATAGTGATACATTCGAAATACATTATGTCGAAAGTCATAATGTCTAAAAAAAAATGTCGAATTTCATTTTTTGGTTGCTTTTTGTTCGAAATGGGGGGTTCCCCCCAACCCCCTTTTTTTAAACATTTATTTAATTTTACCCCTTTTTTTTTACCTCCGGAACACAAAAAAACATGTAAATTAAAAAATAAAGCATTCCACTTTTTTTTTTTTATTTCTTTTTTTTCAACATCATGTCTTTCGACATAATGTTTTCGACTTATTCACTGCCTACCGCGGATCATAGCAGAGAGGAGTGGCGGATCTTAGGGAGAGGAGTGGCGGATAGTAGCAGAGAGGAGGGGCAGATCGTAGCAGAGAGGAGGGGTGGATCATAGCAGAGAGGAAGGGAGGATCATAGCAGAGAGGAGGAGTGGATCGTAGCAGGGGGGCGGATCGTAGCGTAGAGGAGGTGCGGATCATAGTGGAGAGGAGGGACACATCGTAGTGGAGGGGGGTGGATCATAGTTGAGAGGAGGGGTGCATTGTAGTGGAGAGGAGGGGCGGATCATAGCGTAGAGGAGGGGCGGATCCCAGCAGAGAGGAGGAGTGGATCATAGCGGAGAGGAGGGGCGGATCGTACAGAGAGGAGGGGCGGATCATAGCAGAGAGGAGGGGCGGCTCGTACGGAGAGGAGGGGCGGATCGTACAGAGAGGAGGGGCGGATTGTAGCAGAGAGTAGGGTCGGCTCGTAGGGAGAGGAGGGGCGGCTCGTAGCTGAGAGGAGGGGCGGATCATAGCATAGAGGAGGGGCAGATCATAAAGTAGAGGAGGGGCAGATCGCAGCAGAGAGGAGTGGATCATAGCGGAGAGGAGGGGCGGATCGTAGAGTAGAGGAGTGGTGGATCGTAGCAGAGAGGAGGAGCGGATCGTAGCAGAGAGATGGGGCAGATCGTAGAGTAGAGGAGGGGCAGATCACAGCTGAGAGGAGGAGTGGATCGTAGCGGAGAGGATGGGCGGATCATAGCAGAGAGGAAGGGAGGATCATAGCAGAGAGGAGGAGTGGATCGTAGCAGAGGGGCGGATCGTAGCATAGAGGAGGTGCAGATCATAGTGGAGAGGAGGGACACATCGTAGTGGAGGGGGGTGGATCATAGTTGAGAGGAGGGGTGCATTGTAGTGGAGAGGAGGGGCGGATCGTAGCGTAGAGGAGGGGCGGATCCCAGCAGAGAGGAGGAGTGGATCGTAGCGGAGAGGAGGGGCGGATCGTACAGAGAGGAGGGGCGGATCATAGCAGAGAGGAGGGGCGGCTCGTACGGAGAGGAGGGGCGGATCGTACAGAGAGGAGGGGCGGATTGTAGCAGAGAGTAGGGTCGGCTCGTAGGGAGAGGAGGGGCGGCTCGTAGCTGAGAGGAGGGGCGGATCATAGCATAGAGTCGGGGCAGATCATAACGTAGAGAAGGGGCAGATCGCAGCAGAGAGGAGTGGATCATAGCGGAGAGGAGGGGCGGATCGTAGAGTAGAGGAGTGGCGGATCGTAGCAGAGAGGAGGAGCGGATCGTAGCAGAGAGGAGGGGCAGATCGTAGCGTAGAGGAGGGGCAGATCACAGCTGAGAGGAGTGGATCGTAGCGGAGAGGAAGGGCGGATCATACGGAGAGGAGGGGCGGATCATAGCAGAGAGGAGGGGCGGCTCGTACGGAGAGGGGGGCGGATCGTACAGAGAGGAGGGACGGATCCTAGCATAGAGGAGGGGTGGATCGCAGCAGAGAGGAGGAGTGGATCATAGCGGAGAGGAGGGGCGGATCGCAGCAGAGAGGAGGAGTGGATCGTAGCGGAGAGGAGGGGTGGATCGTACGGAGAGCAGGGGTGGATCATAGCAGAGAGGAGTGGAGGATCGTAGCAGAGAGGAAGGGAGGATCGTAGAGAGGAGGAGCGGATCATAGCAGAGAGGAGTGGCGGATCATGGTTTATAGTGATACATTCGAAATACATTATGTCGAAAGTCATAATGTCTGAAGAAAAATATCGAATTTCTTTTTTGGTTGCTTTTTGTTCAAAATGGGGGTGTTCCCCTCTACCCCCTTTTTAAATTTATTTTTTAATTTTACCCCTTTTTTTCACCTCCAGAACCCAAAATAAACATGTAAATAAAAAAATAAAGCATTCGACTTTTTTTCGATTTTTTTTTTTTTCAACATTATGTCTTTCGGCATAATGTTTTCGACTTATTCACTGCCTACCGCAGATCATAGCAGAGAGGAGTGGCGGATCGTAGGGAGAGGAGTGGAGGATAGTAGCAGAGAGGAGGGGCGGATCACAGCAGAGAGGAGGAGTGGATCGTAGCAGAAAGGAGGGGCGGATCGCAGCAGAGAGGAGGAGTGGATCGGAGAGGAGGGGCAGATCGTACGGAGAGGAGGGGTGAATCGTAGCGGAGAGGAGGGGCGGAACGTAGCAGAGAGGAGGAGTGGATCGTAGCGGAGAGGAGGGGCGGATCGTAGCATAGAGGAGGGGCGGATCGCAGCAGAGAGGCGGAGTGGATCGTAGCAGAGAGGAGGGGTGGATCGTACGGAGAGAAGGGCGGATCATAGCAGAGAGGAAGGGCGGCTCATACGGAGAGGAGGGGCGGATCGAACAGAGAGGAGGGGTGGATCGTAGCATAGAGGAGGGGCGGATCGCTGCAGAGAGGAGGAGTGGATCGTAGCGGAGAGGAGGGGCAGTTTGTAGCGTAGAGGAGGGCCTATCGCAGCAGAGAGGAGGAGTTGATCGTAGCGGAGAGGAGGGGCGGATCGCACGGAGAGGAGGGGTGGATCATAGCAGAGAGGAGCGGAGGAGCGTAGCAGAGAGGAAAGGAGGATCATAGAGAGGAGGAGCGGATCGTAGCGGAGAGGAGTGGCGGATCATGGTTTATAGTGATAAATTTGAAATACATTATGTCGAAAGTCATAATGTCTAAAAAAAAATGTCGAATTTCTTTTTTTGGTTGCTTTTTGTTTTTTGTTTACATTTTTTTTTAATTTTACCCCTTTTTTTTACCTCCGGAACCCAAAAAAAAACATGTAAATTAAAAAATAAAGCATTCGACTTTTTTTTTTCGACATAATGTTTTCGACTTATTCACTGCCTACCACCGATCATAGCAGAGAGGAGTGGGGGATCGTAGGGAGAGGAGTGGCGGATAGTAGCAGAGAGGAGGGGCAGATTGTAGCAGAGAGGAGTGGAGGATCGTAGCAGAGAGGAAGGGAGGATCATAGAGAGGAGGAGCGAATCGTAGCGGAGAGGAGGGGCAGATCATAGCAGAGAGGAAGGGAGGATCATAGAGAGGAGGAGCGAATCGTAGCAGAGAGGAGTGGCGGATCATAGCAGAGAGGAGGAGTGGATCGTAGCGGAGGGGCGGATCATAGTGGAGAGGAGGGACACATCGTAGTGGAGGGGGGCGATTCATAGTTGAGAGGAGGGGTGCATTGTAGCTGAGAGGGTGGCGGATCATAGTGGAGCGGAGGGGAGGATCATAGCGCAGAGGTGGGGTCTGATTGTAGCAGAAAGGAGGGGTGGATCATAGCAGAGAGGAGGGGTGGATCATAGCAGAGAGGAGGGGCGGATCATAGGGAGAGGAGGGAGGATCATAGCAGAGAGGAGGGGTGGATCATAGCAGAGAGGAGGGTAGGATCGTAGCAAAGAGGAAGGGAGGATCATAGAGAGGAGGAGCGGATCGTAGCGGAGAGGAGGGGCGGATCATAGCAGAGAGGAGTGGCGGATCGTAGGGAGAGTAGGGGCAGATCATAGCAGAGAGGAGTGGCGGATAGTAGCAGAGAGGAGGGGCAGATTGTAGCAGAGAGGAAGGGAGGATCATAGACAGGAGGAGTGGATCGTAGCAGAGAGGAAGGGAGGTTCATAGCAGAGAGGAGGAGCGGATCGTAGCGGAGAGAAGGGGTGGATCATAGAGGAGAGGAGGGGTGGATCATAGGGAGAGGAGGGCAGATCATAGCAGAGAGGAGGGGCAGATCATAGCAGAGAGGAGTGGCGGATCCTAGCGGAGAGGAGGGGCAGTTTGGAGCAGAGAGGAGGGGTGGGTTGTAGCAGAGATGAGGAGTGGATCATAGCAGAAAGGAGGGGCCATCGTAGGGAGAGGAGGGGCGAGTCATAGCAGAGAAGAGGGGCAGATCCTAGCCGAGAGGAGGGGTAGGTTGTAGCAGAGAGGAGGGGTGGATCATAGCAGAAAGGATGGGCAGATTATAAATTACGATTCCACCTTGATCTTCTGCTGTGCCCTGAAAATATTCCAGCATCTCCACCAGGGGGTATTCTCATGCAGATATGCTTTGAGGGTTAGGTAGCTTGGCCCAGCTATTTCCACACGCTTGATGTTTTTGGATTTAGATCTAGGGACCACAGTGCTTTTTATTTATTGGGTATTTACAATGCAGTGATATCACTTACTTAGTTGCAAGTCATACAGAGCCATTGGATAATATCGATTATAATGAGGGTGAAACGCACATGCGGGTGTCTGGGTCCTTTTGCGCTTTATGACTTGAGTTGCTAAAGTCAAGTTTAAAATAGGTAAGCCCTATAGGACAAAGACAATTTTCTGGAGCAAAAAACATTATTTTGAGCACATTGTCAAACACATAATGTAGCATTGCTGACTTCCTGTGCACTGGAGATGAACTTCCAGTGGTGGGGGCTGGGTGGCGCTGTGGCGTGTGTGGCTGAGCTGAATTGGCCAATTCTACCCTCGCACTTCATGAGGAAGATAGAAGTGTTTAAACCTATCATAATCTCGATGGGGTTTACCTTAACATACCAAATTGGATAGAACGGAGACTGCCAAAGGAGAGCCTGCGGGGGAGGGGTGCTTCCTTGCCCGCTGCAGCGGTTGCCTCACCCGGCTTTGCATCTCTGTTCTCCTGGCCTAGAAAGGGGTTCAGGTGCAGGATGGGCTTCAATGATTCAGGGATGCCCCTCAACAATTGTGCATTTCAGACTGCCCGAGCAAACTGATAACAACAACAGGCCGCTTAAGCTCCTGAATTTCTTATTACCCCAGACATAGGTAGCCCTTATTTGGCGACAATGGCCCACCCTCAATGTATGGGCCAATGTGAAGCAGAGGGATATCATTTCAGGGAAGAGTCATTATCCCAAGTGATAATGACCACTCTTGAGGTATTCTTTAATTCAATTTGACCACAAATATATGTGGGGTTCACCCCCGCAGTCGCCCCCACACATCCCTCTATCTTTATTATCATGATTACCCCTTCAAATATATTTTCGTCCAAATTTGTCATATTCCTATTCGACAAATTCTTCCACGCTGTAACCTCCCTCTCCCATCACTGCATAGAAATAACAGCCATATGGAGTGTTAGAGGCAAACTAAACATGTTAGTTTAATAGTGAATAAAGTAAGTAGACAAAACAAGTTGGGAAACTAAATGTGGTTATATTTTGTATTAAAATAGGAAGATTGGCCTTGTAGGGTATGCATTTGTATTGTTAACTTGGATGATCTGGACAGTTTTTCGGAGGAGCAGTCGTGAGGTGTGATGTTTCAGAAAACAGTTTCTCAAACGTTAAATCATTTTTTCATGTTTGTGCAGAAAAGAAAGTTCCACTTCCCGATAGAGAAGGCGTCACTTTTTCCACTTCCTAAAAGAGAAGGAGTGACTTGTGCCACTTCCTGAAAGAGGAGTGACTTGTGCCACTTCCTGAAAGAGGAGTCACTTGTGCCACTTCCTGAAAGAGGAGTGACTTGTGGCACTTCCTGAAAGAGAAGGAGTCACTTGCGCCACTTCCTGAAAGAGAAGGAGTGACTTGTGCCACTTCCTGAAAGAGACGAGTCACGTGTTCCACTTCCTGAAAGAGGAGTGACTTGTGGCACTTCCTGAAAGAGGAGTCACTTGTGCCACTTCCTGAAAGAGAAGGAGTCACGTGTTCCACTTCCTGAAAGAGGAGTGACTTGTGGCACTTCCTCAAAGAGAAGGAGTCACTTGCGCCACTTCCTGAAAGAGAAGGAGTGACTTGTGCCACTTCCTGAAAGAGAAGGAGTCACGTGTTCCACTTGCTGAAAGAGGAGTGACTTGTGCCACTTCCTGAAAGAGAAGGAGTCACTTGTGCCACTCCCTGAAAGAGAAGGAGTCACATGTTCCACTTCCTGAAAGAGGAGTGACTTGTGGCACTTCCTGAAAGAGAAGGAGTCACTTGTTCCACTTCCTGAAAGAGAAGGAGTCACTTGTTTCACTGATTGGCTGCATCGGAACACATATTCCGATTTGGTGAGGTTTCACCGACAGTTTTACTTCACGTCTTTATGACATAGAGGCAATAGAACAGCACTCGTGGGATGCCAATCGGACAATTGTCCGCCTAAAAGTTCAGCAGTTTTGGCACATACCTAGCCACATTCCTTAGTGGGAATGCACCCACTGTGTTGCATACTTGCCAACATTTTGTGACCAAAAAGATGTAGGTTTTTTCAAGTTTCAAAAATAATTATTTGCCTAACAATGACATCACAGGAAAATACAAAACATACATTGTTGGCACCACTGGAACATTCTAAAATACACAACCCATCAAACAGCACAACCTGGAAATATGTTCAAATGTAAAAATTGTATAATTCTAAATGGTAAGTTAACACCAAATGCAATTACACAGAAGGTTATCACACAGAGCTGGTAGGTAACGTTTGCCCCTGCTCTGTAGCAGTAGCCGCGCAGTTCATATCTATTCCTGCAGTGCAAGTTGAACACTGAATGACATGGATACTGATACCCTCCTCAGTCTGATAGGCAGATGCTGTGTGATGGTGGTACGCTCTGCCACTTGACTTCACTGGTAGTTCACCTAAGGGTTGTACCGGCAAGAGTGCAGTGTAGAGTCGCGTAGCTGTCAGGTCAGTGGATTGGTCTGAGCCCAATCAAAGTAATCACCTACTAGCCCACTGTACAGACAGATTCATTAATGTGTTGCATGCTTTGCCCTGCAGCCTGGCTTAGAGTCGCATAAATTACCTGCCATTGTAAAAAGCAGTAGGATCTGTCGCCCAAATCTGTACGTGGTAGGACTGCTTAAAAAGTAATACCTACTGCCTAAATCTGTAGGGTTGGCAAGTATGGTATTGCAGTGTCCAGCTTCGATCCTTACTGTCGCAAGAAACATTTGATAATCGCCCACGACAAAGGATGTTCTTATTGGGGGGGTTTCTCGCACTGTGTGCCATCCGTCCAGCTCATTTTAGTTTTGCATACCTTAAATTTCAATAAACATAGGGCCCGATTCATGGAATTATTTGCGAGTAAAATAGGGTACTTATGCGCCATTCTGTGTGCAAATCCATTTTTGTCGATTTATGTAACCGAATGTGCAATACTTTTCCTGGACTTGTGGGGAGTTGGAAGGCTCAGCACATCTCTGAGACCCGTCAAGGGCCGTGAGCATGCCTTTCGTAGAGGGCTAACAAGGGTATGAAACACCACAAATTGGGTAGAACTTGCTCAAAATTGGGCATTCCGAGGAACGGCCTGCAGGCAGCCCCTCGCACGCCCACAATTGCACGGCACTAGATGCATTCATGGAATCAATCATGCAATTTTTCGGCTGCGAAATGGCCATGCAATTCCTTCATACGATCTGCCATCCGAAGGCATGCATAACTACACTTGCGCATAGTATTTGCAGCACAGAGATTAGGTTGCATGTCAGATTTCAGGGTGCGTGTACTCAACCGAGGTTCCGATGTAACTTAGGGGTGCGAGTATGCAGTTTAGCGGGGTGCAGGAACGGCTTATGGGGGTTTGCACGCAGATTTCCCGAGTAGTTACTGAGTTAGGATTTTTTATACGCATTTTGTCAGGTCGCCGGATACAGTTATGGGGGACCCTGCACAGGATTCCCGAGATGCAAGCCAGCTTGCAGGCGACCCAACGCATGTTTTGAGGGTGCATGTATTCGCGCCTAGGGGAGCGTGCAAAGGTAGCTGTTCTGGCTGTTACTGCAATGCGTGTGTGCGTTTTGGTGGCGTTCTGGCACGACTTGTGATTACGGTTACTTTGCGCAATAAATTCCATGAATACACAGGGAGCACATTTTTCATTCTGTTA
Organism: Ambystoma mexicanum; assembly: GCF_040938575.1. Lineage (NCBI taxonomy): Eukaryota > Metazoa > Chordata > Amphibia > Caudata > Ambystomatidae > Ambystoma > Ambystoma mexicanum. Next base: position 15,989,961 of record NC_090923.1, on the reverse strand, counting down.
GCAGGCTCGTGCATTGTCCTTCTCGGTGAGCGACCCCTTATGGCTTTCTGCACACATTTCCATGAATCGGGCTCTACGTGTGAAAGAATGGCCACAGTCTGTTTGCAACGGCTATTCAATACACTGGCCGACCTTTCATCTTTATGGGCAATCAATGTGCTCACACCCATGGCATCCCCAGACAGGAAAAACGTACAGCACAGCCAATAGAAAAGCATCAGAGGGTGGATGGACAACAATTCTAGAAAACTGCGTAATAATCGAAGCCAGGTCCCTCGAGTGGCAACCCTGGTTTTGTGCCTAAGGTAAACATCTCAAAGCTCTGACCCTACCTGGATTATTGTCCCCCGCACAGACTAACAATCAAGGATACATATGCCCTGTCCCCATCTCAAATATACTAGAAGACTTGAGTGAATGCACAATATTCAGAAACATAGACTTGCCATCTGCAAATCCTTCCATTCAATTAAAGCCAATGATGCGTTGAAGCGACCTCTTCACCAAACTTTGACGTTTTGAGAACTGCGTGATGCTCTTTGGTCTCGGTTATGGGCCCTGTTACCAGAATTGGCAGGGAATCCAAGGAGGTCGAAGTCATGTGGTCGGAAATGATTCCCAGAATGGTATGGAGGGGGGCGGCACGACACGGGGCGATTGAGGAATCGAGGCGAAAGACCAATGGGATGACGGGGGGATTTTGTAAAGCAGGGGAATGGTTTGGATAAGACATCCTTTGCTAACATTAAAAGTACCCGGGTACTTTGAATATGACGGAACACACCTTTCGGAAGTAGGGACAGCACTGATGTGCCTGGAATTGATAGAAGAGCTATGGAAGGTGTGTTGTGCATAAGGGCGGCCAAAGTGGGGGCACGGGTAAGGAGGGGGGGGAGAGGCACGGGGGGTGGGGTTGAGCAGGAGATCAACAGGGGAGGGTAGGAGATGCGGGAAGGGAGAATGGGGGAACTCTCTGCCGCCGGCAGCCTGCAGAGAGTCTTGGAGGAGTTACATTGCGATCCCTGTAGCAAAGCGCTGTCAGACCCATAGGGGAATGCCCAGCCAACAGATTAGATCGTACGGTGCCCCAGGAGTACTAGACTCAGGGGAGGCCCTGGGAAAAAGGGGAGGGAGATAGGGGTCTTGGAAAACATTCCAAACCCAAAAGAGAGGGCCGGGGGGGATCAAAAGAACGAAGCTCAAAATACAACAAAGGGATACAAGGGGAAGCCCTCCGGGGGGGGAAGGAATTGGGGGATGAGGGCCTCAAGTAGAGGCTGTGCTAGAGAAGAAGGGGGGACAGTGAGTCTCAATAGCATGGGACACTAGTGCATATGGACATCGCAGGACGATGAATTTCTAGGCAGGGAGAAAGTGGTGGGTCGGCACCGGAGGGCGGGGCCGGCCCGGTGTATGTATATGGACATCGCAGGACAATGACTTTTTAGGCAGGGAGAAAGTGGTGGGTCGGCACCGGAGGGCGGGGCCGGCCCGGTGTATGTATGAGATCATTGGGACACTGTCGGTGGTGTCTGTATAGGAATTTGCCAGGCGCCAAGGGGCGGCCTGCGGTAGATAGAAGGGGACCGGGGGGACGCAGAGAGGGGAGGGGGCGGGCCCAGCTGCATTTTGGGTCTATGGACCAAAGTTAAGAGGTGAACTACACGATATGGATGGGGGCAAGTGGCAATCAGCGACAGATGAACACGGGGTAGAGAGAAGATAGACAGGGCCGGGGTACCCCGGAGGCGTCCGCTTGACGCCGATGGGGAGGGGGGCACCCTAGGTAACCTCACACGGAGTAGAAGAACCTGTGGTGTGGTGAATTACGGATCGTATGTAAGATAACTCCAAGACTTTATGCAAAATAAAGCTGCTGTGGCATTAACACTTCCAATCGTACAATTGTCTCCGCCTATTATTGCTTGCTCGGGGAAGTTGGAGGAGGGAAGGCCGGCACGGGAGAAAGGGTGGGGGGGAGCGGCTGGGGGGGAGGTGCCGGCCTACACGACACCGGGGCAACAGAATGGAGGGGTGGTGGGTGTGCAGTGGGGGGGGAGGCGAATGTCGTTAGGCTGCCCCCGCTAAGGGGAGTTGCAGCTCTTTTAGTGCTTGCGACAGAAACTCCTGACTGTGGAGCGAAGGAGGATAAGTGGCCCAGACACCCGGTCACAGTAGTCCTGCAAGCATCCAGCCCATGTTATCAAGGAGGGTGAGCGTGGCAAGGACGGCAACACCCACAGCACTTCCCCCATCTGCCATCATGACGGAGCGCTGCCATCGTTGGGCGGGGTGGGGAGGCATCCAAATGAACATGTGTGCAGGCATCCGGGGGTACTCTGAAGGGGGAAGGAAGGATGCCCTAGGGTCCTCACAGCAACAGGGAAGAAGGCCAGGTGAATGGCGCTGCACTAGTGTCATTGTGCCAGCACCCCGAAAAGGGGGTAAGTGAAAGGAGCAGTCTGTTGTTCGGCCGCCAGTGCACTGCAGCAGGGAGCCTACCCCACCAATGAACATGACCAGCGTGGCCCCGGGGGTGTCCAGAAGCATGTGTACCCACCCCAAATTGTGTGTGTGTCTGTTAGCCGAATATTTCTAGCTAAGGACCAGGCCGATGTGGCCCCTGGGCTTCCACAGGTGCGGCTTTGCCGGTTCCTGACTGTGGGGTGACTGTCCCATACGAACACTGGTAAAGACATAAACTGGCTTCCTGCAACTCCATGTGCGCGTAAGATGGACATCGACATCCCCATGAAGATTCGGAGCCTACACACACATGCTTACTTAAAATGGCCCTGTTGGTGGGCAATGTAATGTGGTGCACATCCGTATATGTGGAATGCTTTATGTGGTGCCAGGAGCTCTCATTGGTGCCGTTTAGTGACAGTGGAACCACTCACCCAGGTTAATAATGGGTGTGAAAATTAGTAGAGTGGTGGTATTAGTAGTAGTGTGGACTTGTGCTGTGGGTTTGGGTGTTTTGTTTTGTTGTTATGAAAAAGGAGGAGTGTTATATGTCACTCCTTCTGGGGGACATGGTACCTTCTAGTGTGGGTGTCATGGTCACATGGGGTAACCATGTGACCATGTTAATAAAAGGGACGAGCCACTTCCGGCTCGTCAGTCGATCCAACCCGGACTCCGGTGTTGTCTCTGCAAGGCACCATGCTGGTGCAACACTGCGTGCTGTGGACCCAAGGACGGCGCCCATCACAAGGATGGTGCCCCTGCTGGGCAACACCGTCCCTTGTGGATACTGTGGCCATGTGAACATGGCTGGCGGTGCGACCCCGGTCTGGGTGCCGCCAGAGCCGGGGCTGTAGTGGGCTGGGAGCCCGCAGCCATGTGGTAAGCTCCTGTGCTCCGGGTCGAGCGGGGTGCTCCCTGCTCCTTTGTGTGCTGCATGAGAGCAGAACGGATGGTCTGTGTCGGGACCTCCTGACACACCCAGAGGCCAGCCGGGTGATCTGAGGCTGGCCCCCAACAATAACCATTAGAAAGAAGCCGCCACCTTTCACGAGAGGGCCCCTGCTGATCCCAAGAAGCTGGTGGCTGCTCCTGAGTCCTGCCAGTCCCAGGAAGCAATCGCTGAGCACCCACTGGCTGCTTCCATGGGGAGCTAAGGCCTCACCAAGGCCAGAAAGGGGGGCTGGCTGTGCACGTGGAATTAAGGACCTCACCGTAAGTCCTGGGGAGAGGCCGTCATCTCCCAGCCTCCTCATGTGCACCCGAGGCACAGGGTGGACACAGAGTGAAAGAGGCCATATGGGCACCGGAAGGGGAGAGCAGCACTTGGGATCATCCAGAGCCTGTAGGGAACTCTGCAGATTTCCCTGAGGGCCTCTGCAACCTGGGCAGGGGTGGACTGGCCTGTAGGGAACTCTGCAGATTTCCCTGTGGGCCTCTGCACCCTGGGCAGGGGGGGACTGGCCTGTAGGGAACTCTGCAGATTTCTCTGTGGGCCCCTGCACCCTGGGCAGGGGTGGACTGGCCTGTAGGGAACGCTAGAGATTTCCCTGTAGGCCTCTGCACCATGGGCAGGGGTGGACTGACCTGTAGGGAACTCTGCAGATTTCCCTGTGGGCCCCTGCACCCTGGGCAGGGGTGGACTGGCCTGTAGGGAACTCTAGAGGTTTCCCTGTGGGCCTCTCCACCCTGGGCAGGGCTGGACTGGCCTGTAGGGAAGTATGAAGATTTCGCTGTAGACCTCTGCACCCTGGCAGGACTGGACTGGCCTGCAGGGAACTCTGGAGATTTCCCTGCGGGCCTCTGCACACTGGGCATTGGTGGGCTGGCCTGTAGGGAACTCTAGAGGTTTGCCTGCGGGTCTCTGCACAATGGGCAGGGGTGGACTGGCCTTTAGGGAACTCTGGAGATTTCCCTATGGGCCTCTGCACCATGGGCAGGACTGGACTGCCCTGTAGGGAACTCTAGAGGTTTCCCTTTGGGCCCCTGCACCCTGGGCAGGTGTGGACTGGCCTGTAGGGAACTCTAGAGGTTTCCCTGTGGGCCTCTGCACCCTGGGCAGGGGTGGACTGGCCTGTAGGGAACTCTGCAGATTTCCCTGTGGGCCTCTGCACCCTGGGCAGGGGTGGACTGGCCTGTAGGGAACTCTTCAGATTTCCCTGTGGGCCCCTGCACACTGGGCATTGGTGGGCTGGCCTGTAGGGAACTCTAGAGGTTTGCCTGCGGGTCTCTGCACAATGGGCAGGGGTGGACTGGCCTTTAGGGAACTCTGGAGATTTCCCTATGGGCCTCTGCACCATGGGCAGGACTGGACTGCCCTGTAGGGAACTCTAGAGGTTTCCCTTTGGGCCCCTGCACCCTGGGCAGGGGTGGACTGGCCTGTAGGGAACTCTAGAGGTTTCCCTGTGGGCCTCTGCACCCTGGGCAGGGGTGGACTGGCCTGTAGGGAACTCTGCAAATTTCCCTGTGGGCCTCTGCACCCTGGGCAGGGGTGGACTGGCCTGTAGGGAACTCTGGAGAGTTCCCTGTGGGCCTCTGCACCCCGCGCAGGGGTGGACTGGCCTGTAGGGAACTCTGCAGATTTCCCTGTGGGCCTCTCCACCCCGGGCAGGGGTGGACTGGTCTGTAGAGAACTCTGGAGATTTCCCTATGGGCCCCTGCACCGTGGGCAGGGCTGGACTGCCCTGTAGGGAACTCTAGAGATTTCCCTGTGGGCCTCTGCACCCTAGGCCTCTTTTGTGTGGTTACCTATTTTATTTTCAGTGTTCTCATAGTGACAGGGTTGCGCTTGGTCAAAATGGGTAATATGGGGCCACTGAGACGATCATTCTGTGTCTGGTGTCAATGCTTAGCCAAGAGGGTGTGGGGGGGAGGGGTGGAGGGGTGGAGGGGTTAGTGAGTGCAAAGTCTGTGCAATATTGGGTCATTCTCTGCAGAAGTGTCCACAATGAAGGCGGGGATAGAGCTAAGTGTGTGCCTGATGCGGCACTGCCACCTAGAGGCCACCAGGGAGAAAACAGCGCCGCGCATGGCCTGCAATGGCGTTAGTTACACTGAGCCCTTCCCCGAGAGTTGCGCACGGGCCCAGGCCCAGGCTCCCGCCTCTGGCACCAGATGCGCAGCGCAGGGCCCTCCTAGCACAGAGAACATGGTGTGCGTGTGGCCCCGGAGCTGCGCGTGCACTGCACTGCACTGCACCGCACTGCACGGGAGCAGATCCCGGAGATCAGTGTCCGGCTCCCGGGCATGTGCAGTAGATCCCCCGCGATCCCAGCAGCATCGCTCTCAGAGCCGGGCCGCCGTGCATTTCCTGGGAGCCCGGAACACTCCTCTGCACCGCTGTACTTACCGCCCAGAGGCCGCCCACTCACCGCAGAGCCATGGAGGAGGCCACTCAGGTGAGCAGGGCCCCGCCGGCTACTGCGGGGAGCCCCTGGATGCGGGCCCCAGGACCTCGCCCTGACCCAGGCTGCAGGCAGGCAGGCACAGCTTGTGTTTGCCACACGAGTTGCCTTGAAATGATGCATGCAGGTTACTGTGCAGGCCAGGTATCTCCCTCCTAAGCATGCAGGGGTGCAGGCGAGGTCCCCCCCGCCCCAAGCATGCGGGTGTGGAGGCCCTCCTAACCATGCAGGTGTGCAGGCCAGGTATCTCCCTCCTAAACATGCAGGTGTGCAGGCCAGGTATCTCCCTCCTAAGCATGCAGGGGTGCAGGTGAGGTCCCCCCCGCCCCAAGCATGCGGGTGTGGAGGCCCTCCTAACCATGCAGGTGTGCAGGCCAGGTATCTCCCTCCTAACCATGCAGGTGTGCAGGCCAGGTATCTCCCTCCTAAGCATGCAGGGGTGCAGGCGAGGTCCCCCCCGCCCCAAGAATGCGGGTGTGGAGGCCCTCCTAACCATGCAGGTGTGCAGGCCAGGTATCTCCCTCCTAAGCATGCAGGGGTGCAGGCGAGGTCCCCCCCGCCCCAAGCATGCGGGTGTGGAGGCCCTCCTAACCATGCAGGTGTGCAGGCCAGGTATCTCCCTCCTAAGCATGCAGGGGTGCAGGCGAGGTCCCCCCCGCCCCAAGCATGCGGGTGTGGAGGCCCTCCTAACCATGCAGGTGTGCAGGCCAGGTATCTCCCTCCTAAACATGCAGGTGTGCAGGCCAGGTATCTCCCCCCTAAGCATGCAGGAGTGCAGGCGAGCCCCCCCCCCCAAGCATGCAGGTGTGGAGGCCCTCCTAACCATGCAGGTGTGCAGGCCAGGTATCTCCCTCCGAAACATGCAGGTGTGCAGGCCAGGTATCTCACTCCTAAGCGTGCAGATCTGCAGGCCAGGTATCTCCCTCCTAAGCATGCAGGTGTGCAGGCCAGGTATCTCACTCCTAAGCATGCAGGTGTGCAGGCCATGTATCTCCCTCCTAAACATGCAGGTGTGCAGGCCAGGTATCTCACTCCTAAGCGTGCAGATGTGCAGGCCAGGTATCACCCTCCTAAGCATGCAGGTGTGCAGGCCAGGTATCACACTCCTAAGCATGCAGGAGTGCAGGCCAAGTATCTCCCTCCTAAGCATGCAGATGTGCAGGCCAGGTATCTCCCTCCTAAGCATGCAGGTGTGCAGGCCAGGTATCTCCCTCCTAAACATGCAGGTGTGCAGGCCAGGTATCTCCCTCCTAAGCATGCATGTGTGCAGGCCAGGTATCTCCCTCCTAAGTATGCAGGTGTGCAGGCCAGGTATCTCAATCCTAAGCATACAGGTGTGCAGGCCAGGTATCTCCCTCCTAAGCATGCAGGTGTGCAGGCCAGGTATCTCAATCCTAAGCATGCAGGGGTGCAGGCGAGGTTTCCCCCCCCCAGCATGCGGGTGTGGAGGCCCTCCTAAGCATGCAGGTGTGTAGGCCAGGTATCTCCCTCCTAAACATGCAGGTGTGCAGGCCAGGTATCTCACTCCTAAGCGTGCAGATGTGCAGGCCAGGTATCTCCCTCCTAAGCATGCAGGTTTGCAGGCCAGGTATCTTACTCCTAAGCATGCAGGTGTGCAGGCCAGGTATCTCCCTCCTAAACATGCAGGTGTGCAGGCCAGGTATCTCCCTCCTAAGCATGCATGTGTGCAGGCCAGGTATCTCCCTCCTAAGCATGCAGGTGTGCAGGCCAGGTATCTCCATCCTAAGCATGCAGGTGTGCAGGCAAGGTATCTCCCTCCTAAGCATGCTGGTGTGCAGGCCAGGTATCTCACTCCTAAGCATGCAGGTGTGCAGGCCAAGTATCTCACTCCTAAGCATGCAGGTGTGCAGGCCATGTATCTCCCTCCTAAGCATACAGGTGTGCAGGCCAGGTATCTTACTCCTAAGCATGCAGGTGTGCAGGCCAGGTATCTCCCTCCTAAACATGCAGGTGTGCAGGCCAGGTATCTCCCTCCTAAGCATGCATGTGTGCGGGCCAGGTATCTCCCTCCTAAGCATGCAGATGTGCAGGCCAGGTATCTCAATCCTAAGCATGCAGGTGTGCAGGCCAGGTATCTCCCTCCTAAGCATGCAGGTGTGCAGGCCAGGTATCTCAATCCTAAGCATGCAGGGATGCAGGTGAGGTTTCCCCCCCAAGCATGCGGGTGTGGAGGCCCTCCTAACCATGCAGATGTGTAGGCCAGGTATCTCCCTCCTAAACATGCAGGTGTGCAGGCCAGGTATCTCACTCCTAAGCGTGCAGATGTGCAGGCCAGGTATCTCCCTCCTAAGCATGCAGGTGTGCAGGCCAGGTATCTTACTCCTAAGCATGCAGGTGTGCAGGCCAGGTATCTCCCTCCTAAACATGCAGGTGTGCAGGCCAGGTATCTCCCTCCTAAGCATGCATGTGTGCAGGCCAGGTATCTCCCTCCTAAGCATGCAGGTGTGCAGGCCAGGTATCTCAATCCTAAGCATGCAGTTGTGCAGGCAAGGTATCTCCCTCCTAAGCATGCTGGTGTGCAGGCCAGGTATCTCACTCCTAAGCATGCAGGTGTGCAGGCCAGGTATCTCCCTCCTAAGCATTCAGGTGTGCAGGCCAGGTATCTCCCTCCTAAGCATGCAGGTGTGCAGGCCAGGTATCTCCCTCCTAAGCATGCAGGTGTGCAGGCCAGGTATCTCCCTCCTAAGCATGCGGGTGTGCAGGCCAGATATCTCCCTCCAAGGAATGCAGGTGTGTGCAGGCCAGATGTCTCTCTCCTAAGCATGCAGGCGTGCAGTCCCTCCTAAGCATGCAGGTGTGCAGGCCAGGTATCTCCCTCCTAAGCATGCAGGTGTGCAGGCCAGGCATCTCCCTCCTAAGCATGCAGGTGTGCAGGCTAGGTATCTCACTCCTAAGCATGCAGGTGTGCAGGCAAGGTATCTCCCACCTAAGCATGCTGGTGTGCAGGCCAGGTATCTCACTCCTGAGCATGCAGATGTGCAGGCCAGGTATCTCCCTCCTAAGCATGCAGGTGTGCAGGCAAGGTATCTCCCTCCTAAGCATGCAGGTGTGCAGGCCAGGTATCTCCCTCCTAAGCATGCCGGTGTGCAGGCCAGGTATCTCCCTCCTAAGCATGCAGGTGTGCAGGCAAGGTATCTCCCACCTAAGCATGCTGGTGTGCAGGCCAGGTATCTCACTCCTGAGCATGCAGATGTGCAGGCCAGGTATCTCCCTCCTAAGCATGCAGGTGTGCAGACAAGGTATCTCCCTCCCAAGCATGCAGGTGTGCAGGCCAGGTATCTCCCTCCTAAGCATGCTGGTGTGCAGGCCAGGTATTTCACTCCTGAGCATGCAGATGTGCAGGCCAGGTATCTCCCTCCTAAGCATGCAGGTGTGCAGGCAAGGTATCTCTCTCCTAAGCATGCAGGCGTGCAGTCCCTCCTAAGCATGCAGGTGTGCAGGCCAGTTATCTCCCTCCTAAGCATGCAGGTGTGCAGGCCAGGTATCTCCCTCCTAAGCATGCAGGTGTGCAGGCCAGGTATCTCACTCCTAAGCATGCAGGTGTGCAGGCCAGGTATCTCCCTCCTAAACATGCAGGTGTGCAGGCCAGGTATCTCCCTCCTAAGAATGCATGTGTGCAGGCCAGATATCTCCCTCCTAAGTATGCAGGTGTGCAGGCCAGGTATCTCAATCCTAAGCATACAGGTGTGCAGGCCAGGTATCTCCCTCCTAAGCATGCAGGTGTGCAGGCCAGGTATCTCAATCCTAAGCATGCAGGGGTGCAGACGAGGTTTCCCCCCCCAAGCATGCGGGTGTGGAGGCCCTCCTAACCATGCAGGTGTGTAGGCCAGGTATCTCCCTCCTAAACATGCAGGTGTGCAGGCCAGGTATCTCACTCCTAAGCGTGCAGATGTGCAGGCCAGGTATCTCCCTCCTTAGCATGCAGGTGTGCAGGCCAGGTATCTTACTCCTAAGCATGCAGGTGTGCAGGCCAGGTATCTCCCTCCTAAACATGCAGGTGTGCGGGCCAGGTATCTCCCTCCTAAGCATGCAGGTGTGCAGGCCAGGTATCTCAATCCTAAGCATGCAGGTGTGCAGGCAAGGTATCTCCCTCCTAAGCATGCTGGTGTGCAGGCCAGGTATCTCACTCCTAAGCATGCAGGTGTGCAGGCCAGGTATCTCACTCCTAAGCATGCAGGTGTGCAGGCCATGTATCTCCCTCCTAAGCATGCAGGTGTGCAGGCCAGGTATCTTACTCCTAAGCATGCAGGTGTGCAGGCCAGGTATCTCCCTCCTAAACATGCAGGTGTGCAGGCCAGGTATCTCCCTCCTAAGCATGCATGTGTGCAGGCCAGGTATCTCCCTCCTAAGCATGCAGGTGTGCAGGCCAGGTATCTCACTCCTAAGCGTGCAGATGTGCAGGCCAGGTATCTCCCTCCTTAGCATGCAGGTGTGCAGGCCAGGTATCTTACTCCTAAGCATGCAGGTGTGCAGGCCAGGTATCTCCCTCCTAAACATGCAGGTGTGCGGGCCAGGTATCTCCCTCCTAAGCATGCATGTGTGCAGGCCAGGTATCTCCCTCCTAAGCATGCAGGTGTGCAGGCCAGGTATCTCAATCCTAAGCATGCAGGTGTGCAGGCAAGGTATCTCCCTCCTAAGCATGCTGGTGTGCAGGCCAGGTATCTCACTCCTAAGCATGCAGGTGTGCAGGCCAGGTATCTCACTCCTAAGCATGCAGGTGTGCAGGCCATGTATCTCCCTCCTAAGCATGCAGGTGTGCAGGCCAGGTATCTTACTCCTAAGCATGCAGGTGTGCAGGCCAGGTATCTCCCTCCTAAACATGCAGGTGTGCAGGCCAGGTATCTCCCTCCTAAGCATGCATGTGTGCAGGCCAGGTATCTCCCTCCTAAGCATGCAGGTGTGCAGGCCAGGTATCTCAATCCTAAGCATGCAGGTGTGCAGGCCAGGTATCTCCCTCCTAAGCATGCAGGTGTGCAGGCCAGGTATCTCAATCCTAAGCATGCAGGGGTGCAGGCGAGGTTTCCCCCCCAAGCATGCGGGTGTGGAGGCCCTCCTAACCATGCAGGTGTGCAGGCCAGGTATCTCCCTCCTAAGCATGCAGGTGTGCAGGCCAGGTATCTCACTCCTAAGCATGCAGGTGTGCAGGCCAGGTATCTCCCTCCTAAACATGCAGGTGTGCAGGCCAGGTATCTCCCTCCTAAGAATGCATGTGTGCAGGCCAGGTATCTCAATCCTAAGCATGCAGGTGTGCAGGCCAGGTATCTCCCTCCTAAGCATGCAGGTGTGCAGGCCAGGTATCTCAATCCTAAGCATGCAGTTGTGCAGGCAAGGTATCTCCCTCCTAAGCATGCTGGTGTGCAGGCCATGTATCTCACTCCTAAGCATGCAGGTGTGCAGGCCAGGTATCTCCCTCCTAAGCATTCAGGTGTGCAGGCCAGGTATCTCCCTCCTAAGCATGCAGGTGTGCAGGCCAGGTATCTCCCTCCTAAGCATGCAGGTGTGCAGGCCAGGTATCTCCCTCCTAAGCATGCGGGTGTGCAGGCCAGATATCTCCCTCCAAGGAATGCAGGTGTGTGCAGGCCAGATGTCTCTCTCCTAAGCATGCAGGCGTGCAGTCCCTCCTAAGCATGCAGGTGTTCAGGCCAGGTATCTCCCTCCTAAGCATGCAGGTGTGCAGGCCAGGTATCTCACTCCTAAGCATGCAGGTGTGCAGGCAAGGTATCTCCCACCTAAGCATGCGGGTGTGCAGGCCAGGTATCTCACTCCTGAGCATGCAGATGTGCAGGCCAGGTATCTCCCTCCTAAGCATGCAGGTGTGCAGGCAAGGTATCTCCCTCCTAAGCATGCAGGTGTGCAGGCCAGGTATCTCACTCCTAAGCATGCCGGTGTGCAGGCCAGGTATCTCCCTCCTAAGCATGCAGGTGTTAGCATGCAGGTGTGCAGGCAAGGTATCTCCCTCCTAAGCATGCAGGTGTGCAGGCCAGGTATCTCCCTCCTAAGCATGCCGGTGTGCAGGCCAGGTATCTCCCTCCTAAGCATGCAGGTGTGCAGGCAAGGTATCTCCCACCTAAGCATGCTGGTGTGCAGGCCAGGTATTTCACTCCTGAGCATGCAGATGTGCAGGCCAGGTATCTCCCTCCTAAGCATGCAGGTGTGCAGGCAAGGTATCTCTCTCCTAAGCATGCAGGTGTGCAGTCCCTCCTAAGCATGCAGGTGTGCAGGCCAGGTATCTCCCTCCTAAGCATGCAGGTGTGCAGGCCAGGTATCTCCCTCCTAAGCATGCCGGTGTGCAGGCCAGGTATCTCCCTCCTAAGCATGCAGGTGTGCAGGCAAGGTATCTCCCACCTAAGCATGCTGGTGTGCAGGCCAGGTATTTCACTCCTGAGCATGCAGATGTGCAGGCCAGGTATCTCTCTCCTAAGCATGCAGGTGTGCAGGCAAGGTATCTCCCTCCTAAGCATGCAGGTGTGCAGGCCAGGTATCTCCCTCCTAAGCATGCCGGTGTGCAGGCCAGGTATCTCCCTCCTAAGCATGCAGGTGTGCAGGCCAGGTATCACCCTCCTAAGCATGCGGGTGTGCAGGCCAGATATCTCCCTCCAAGGCATGCAGGTGTGTGCAGGCCAGATATCTCTCTCCTAAGCATGCAGGCGTGCAGGCCAGGTATCTCCCTCCTAAGCATGCAGGGTGCAGGCGAGGTTTCCCCCTCCCAAGCATGAAGGTGTGGAGGCCCTCCTAACCATGCAGGTGTGCAGGCCAGGTATCTCCGTCCTAAACATGCAGGTGTGCAGGCCAGGTATCTCCCTCCTAAGCATGTTGGTGTGCAGGCCAGGTATCTCCCTCCTAAGCATGCAGGTGTGCAGGCTAGGTATCTCACTCCTGAGCATGCAGATGTGCAGGCCAGGTTTCTCCCTCCTAAGCATGCAGGTGTGCAGGCAAGGTATCTCCCTCCTAAGCATGCAGGTGTGCAGGCCAGGTATCTCCCTCCTAAGCATGCCGGTGTGCAGGCCAGGTATCTCCCTCCTAAGCATGCAGTTGTGCATGCCAGGTATCACCCTCCTAAGCATGCAGGTGTGCAGGCCAGATATCTGTCTCCTAAGCATGCAGGTGTGCAGGCCCTCCTAACCATGCAGGTGTGCAGGCCAGGTATCTCCCTCCTAAACATGCAGGTGTGCAGGCCAGGTATCTCACTCCTAAGCGTGCAGATCTGCAGGCCAGGTATCTCCCTCCTAAGCATGCAGGTGTGCAGGCCAGGTATCTCACTCCTAAGCATGCAGGTGTGCAGGCCATGTATCTCCCTCCTAAACATGCAGGTGTGCAGGCCAGGTATCTCACTCCTAAGCGTGCAGATGTGCAGGCCAGGTATAACCCTCCTAAGCATGCAGGTGTGCAGGCCAGGTATCACACTCCTAAGCATGCAGGTGTGCAGGCCAAGTATCTCCCTCCTAAGCGTGCAGATGTGCAGGCCAGGTATCTCCCTCCTAAGCATGCAGGTGTGCAGGCCAGGTATCTTACTCCTAAGCATGCAGGTGTGCAGACCAGGTATCTCCCTCCTAAACATGAGGGTGTGCAGGCCAGGTATCTCCCTCCTAAGCATGCATGTGTGCAGGCCAGGTATCTCCCTCCTAAGCATGCAGGTGTGCAGGCCAGGTATCTCAATCCTAAGCATGCAGGTGTGCAGGCCAGGTATCTCCCTACTAAGCATGCAGGTGTGCAGGCCAGGTATCTCAATCCTAAGTATGCAGGGGTGTAGGCGAGGTTTCCCCCCCAAGCATGCGGGTGTGGAGGCCCTCCTAACCATGCAGGTGTGTAGGCCAGGTATTTCCCTCCTAAACATGCAGGTGTGCAGGCCAGGTATCTCACTCCTAAGCGTGCAGATGTGCAGGCCAGGTATCTCCCTCCTAAGCATGCATGTGTGCAGGCCAGGTATCTTATTCCTAAGCATGCAGGTGTGCAGGCCAGGTATCTCCCTCCTAAACATGCAGGTGTGCAGGCTAGGTATCTCCCTCCTAAGCATGCATGTGTGCAGGCCAGGTATCTCCCTCGTAAGCATGCGGGTGTGCAGGCCAGGTATCTCAATCCTAAGCATGCAGGTGTGCAGGCAAGGTATCTCCCTCCTAAGCATGCTGGTGTGCAGGCCAGGTATCTCACTCCTAAGCATGCAGGTGTGCAGGCCAGGTATCTCACTCCTAAGCGTGCAGGTGTGCAGGCCATGTATCTCCCTCCGAAACATGCAGGTGTGCAGGCCAGGTATCTCACTCCTAAGCGTGCAGATGTGCAGGCCAGGTATCACCCTCCTAAGCATGCAGGTGTGCAGGCCAGGTATCACACTCCTAAGCATGCAGGTGTGCAGGCCAAGTATCTCCCTCCTAAGCGTGCAGATGTGCAGGCCAGGTATCTCCCTCCTAAGCATGCAGGTGTGCAGGCCAGGTATCTTACTCCTAAGCATGCAGGTGTGCAGGCCAGGTATCTCCCTCCTAAACATGCAGGTGTGCAGGCCAGGTATCTCCCTCCTAAGCATGCATGTGTGCAGGCCAGGTATCTCCCTCCTAATCATGCAGGTGTGCAGGCCAGGTATCTCAATCCTAAGCATGCAGGTGTGCAGGCCAGGTATCTCCCTCCTAAGCATGCAGGTGTGCAGGGCAGGTATCTCAATCCTAAGCATGCAGGGGTGCAGGCGAGGTCTCCCCCCCAAGCATGCGGGTGTGGAGGCCCTCCTAACCATGCAGGTGTGTAGGCCAGGTATCTCCCTCCTAAACATGCAGGTGTGCAGACCAGGTATCTCACTCCTAACCGTGCAGATGTGCAGGCCAGGTATCTCCCTCCTAAGCATGCAGGTGTGCAGGCCAGGTATCTTACTCCTAAGCATGCAGGTGTGCAGGCCAGGTATCTCCCTCCTAAACATGCAGGTGTGCAGGCCAGGTATCTCCCTCCTAAGCATGCATGTGTGCAGGCCAGGTATCTCCCTCCTAAGCATGCAGGTGTGCAGGCCAGGTATCTCAATCCTAAGCATGCAGTTGTGCAGGCAAGGTATCTCCCTCCTAAGCATGCTGGTGTGCAGGCCAGGTATCTCACTCCTAAGCATGCAGGTGTGCAGGCCAGGTATCTCCCTCCTAAGCATTCAGGTGTGCAGGCCAGGTATCTCCCTCCTAAGCATGCAGGTGTGCAGGCCAGGTATCTCCCTCCTAAGCATGCAGGTGTGCAGGCCAGGTATCTCCCTCCTAAGCATGCGGGTGTGCAGGCCAGATATCTCCCTCCAAGGAATGCAGGTGTGTGCAGGCCAGATGTCTCTCTCCTAAGCATGCAGGCGTGCAGGCCCTCCTAAGCATGCAGGTGTGCAGGCTAGGTATCTCCCTCCTAAGCATGCAGGTGTGCAGGACAGGTATCTCCCTCCTAAGCATACAGGTGTGCAGGCCAGGTATCTCACTCCTAAGCATGCAGGTGTGCAGGCAAGGTATCTCCCACCTAAGCATGCTGGTGTGCAGGCCAGGTGTCTCACTCCTGAGCATGCAGATGTACAGGCCAGGCATCTCCCTCCTAAGCATGCAGGTGTGCAGGCAAGGTATCTCCCTCCTAAGCATGCAGGTGTGCAGGCCAGGTATCTCCCTCCTAAGCATGCCGGTGTGCAGGCCAGGTATCTCCCTCCTAAGCATGCAGGTGTGCAGGCAAGGTATCTCCCACCTAAGCATGCTGGCGTGCAGGCCAGGTATTTCACTCCTGAGCATGCAGATGTGCAGGCGAGGTATCTCCCTCCTAAGCATGCAGGTGTGCAGGCAAGGTATCTCCCTCCTAAGCATGCAGGTGTGTAGGCCAGGTATCTCCCTCCTAAGCATGCCGGTGTGCAGGCCAGGTATCTCCCTCCTAAGCATGCAGGTGGGCAGGCCAGGTATCTCCCTCCTAAGCATGCCGGTGTGCAGGCCAGATATCTCCCTCAAAGGCATGCAGGTTTGTGCAGGCCAGATATCTCTCTCCTAAGCATGCAGGCGTGCAGGCCCTCCTAAGCATGCAGGTGTGCAGGCCAGGTATCTCCCTCCTAAGCATGCAGGGTGCAGGCGAGGTTTCCCCCTCCCAAGCATGAAGGTGTGGAGGCCCTCCTAACCATGCAGTTGTGCAGGCCAGGTATCTCTGTCCTAAACATGCAGGTGTGCAGGCCAGGTATCTCCCTCCTAAGCATGTTGGTGTGCAGGCCAGGTATCTCCCTCCTAAGCATGCAGGTGTGCAGGCCAGGTATCTCACTCCTGAGCATGCAGATGTTCAGGCCAGGTATCTCCCTCCTAAGCATGCAGGTGTGCAGGCAAGGTATCTCCCTCCTAAGCATGCAGGTGTGCAGGCCAGGTATCTCCCTCCTAAGCATGCCGGTGTGCAGGCCAGGTATCTCCCTCCTAAGCATGCAGGTGTGCAATCCAGGTATCACCCTCCTAAGCATGCGGGTGTGCAGGCCAGATATCTCCCTCCAAGGCATGCAGGTGTGTGCAGGCCAGATATCTCTCTCCTAAGCATGCAGGCGTGCAGGCCCCCCTAAGCATGCAGGTGTGCAGGCCAGGTATCTCCCTCCTAAGCATGCAGGGTGCAGGTGAGGTTTCCCCCTCCCAAGCATGAAGGTGTGGAGGCCCTCCTAACCATGCAGGTGTGCAGGCTAGGTATCTCCCTCCTAAACATGCAGGTGTGCAGGCCAGGTATCTCACTCCTAAGCATGCAGGTGTGCAGGCCAGGTATCTGTCTCCTAAGCATGCAGGTGTGCAGGCAAGGTATCTCCCACCTAAGCATGCTGGTGTGCAGGCCAGGTATCTCACTCCTGAGCATGCAGATGTGCAGGCCAGGTATCTCCCTCCTAAGCATGCAGGTGTGCAGGCAAGGTATCTCCCTCCTAAGCATGCAGGTGTGCAGGCCAGGTATCTCCCTCCTAAGCATGCCGGTGTGCAGGCCAGGTATCTCCCTCCTAAGCATGCAGGTGTGCATGCCAGGTATCACCCTCCTAAGCATGCAGGTGTGCAGGCCAGATATCTCTCTCCTAAGCATGCAGGCGTGCAGGCCCTCCTAAGCATGCAGGTGTGCAGGCCAGATATCTCCCTCCTAAGCATGCAGGGTGCAGGCGAGGTTTCCCCATCCCAAGCATGAAGGTGTGGAGGCCCTCCTAACCATGCAGGTGTGCAGGCAAGGTATCTCCCTCCTAAGCATGCAGGTGTGCAGGCCAGGCATCTCCCTCCTAAGCATGCAGGTGTGCAGGCCAGGTATCCCCCTCCTAAGCATGCAGGTGTGCAGGCAAGGTCATGTAGGTGTGCAGGCCAAGTATCTCCCTCCTAAGCAGGCAGGTGTGCAGGCCAGATATCTCCCTTCTAAGCATGCAGGTGTGCAGGCCAGGTATCTCACTCCTAAGCATACAGGTGTGCATGCAAGGTATCTCCCTCCTAAGCATGCAGGTGTGCAGGCCAGGTATCTCCCTCCTAAGCATGCAGGTGTGCAGGCCAGATTTCCCCCTCCTAAGCATGCAGGCGTGAAGGCCAGGCATCTCAATCCTAAGCATGCAGGTGTGCAGGCCAGGTATCTCCCTCCTAAGCATGCAGGTGTGCAGGGCAGGTATCTCAATCCTAAGCATGCAGGGGTGCAGGCGAGGTCTCCCCCCCAAGCATGCGGGTGTGGAGGCCCTCCTAACCATGCAGGTGTGTAGGCCAGGTATCTCCCTCCTAAACATGCAGGTGTGCAGACCAGGTATCTCACTCCTAACCGTGCAGATGTGCAGGCCAGGTATCTCCCTCCTAAGCATGCAGGTGTGCAGGCCAGGTATCTTACTCCTAAGCATGCAGGTGTGCAGGCCAGGTATCTCCCTCCTAAACATGCAGGTGTGCAGGCCAGGTATCTCCCTCCTAAGCATGCATGTGTGCAGGCCAGGTATCTCCCTCCTAAGCATGCAGGTGTGCAGGCCAGGTATCTCAATCCTAAGCATGCAGTTGTGCAGGCAAGGTATCTCCCTCCTAAGCATGCTGGTGTGCAGGCCAGGTATCTCACTCCTAAGCATGCAGGTGTGCAGGCCAGGTATCTCCCTCCTAAGCATTCAGGTGTGCAGGCCAGGTATCTCCCTCCTAAGCATGCAGGTGTGCAGGCCAGGTATCTCCCTCCTAAGCATGCAGGTGTGCAGGCCAGGTATCTCCCTCCTAAGCATGCGGGTGTGCAGGCCAGATATCTCCCTCCAAGGAATGCAGGTGTGTGCAGGCCAGATGTCTCTCTCCTAAGCATGCAGGCGTGCAGGCCCTCCTAAGCATGCAGGTGTGCAGGCCAGGTATCTCCCTCCTAAGCATGCAGGTGTGCAGGACAGGTATCTCCCTCCTAAGCATACAGGTGTGCAGGCCAGGTATCTCACTCCTAAGCATGCAGGTGTGCAGGCAAGGTATCTCCCACCTAAGCATGCTGGTGTGCAGGCCAGGTATCTCACTCCTGAGCATGCAGATGTACAGGCCAGGCATCTCCCTCCTAAGCATGCAGGTGTGCAGGCAAGGTATCTCCCTCCTAAGCATGCAGGTGTGCAGGCCAGGTATCTCCCTCCTAAGCATGCCGGTGTGCAGGCCAGGTATCTCCCTCCTAAGCATGCAGGTGTGCAGGCAAGGTATCTCCCACCTAAGCATGCTGGCGTGCAGGCCAGGTAGTTCACTCCTGAGCATGCAGATGTGCAGGCGAGGTATCTCCCTCCTAAGCATGCAGGTGTGCAGGCAAGGTATCTCCCTCCTAAGCATGCAGGTGTGTAGGCCAGGTATCTCCCTCCTAAGCATGCCGGTGTGCAGGCCAGGTATCTCCCTCCTAAGCATGCAGGTGGGCAGGCCAGGTATCTCCCTCCTAAGCATGCCGGTGTGCAGGCCAGATATCTCCCTCAAAGGCATGCAGGTTTGTGCAGGCCAGATATCTCTCTCCTAAGCATGCAGGCGTGCAGGCCCTCCTAAGCATGCAGGTGTGCAGGCCAGGTATCTCCCTCCTAAGCATGCAGGGTGCAGGCGAGGTTTCCCCCTCCCAAGCATGAAGGTGTGGAGGCCCTCCTAACCATGCAGGTGTGCAGGCCAGGTATCTCTGTCCTAAACATGCAGGTGTGCAGGCCAGGTATCTCCCTCCTAAGCATGTTGGTGTGCAGGCCAGGTATCTCCCTCCTAAGCATGCAGGTGTGCAGGCCAGGTATCTCACTCCTGAGCATGCAGATGTTCAGGCCAGGTATCTCCCTCCTAAGCATGCAGGTGTGCAGGCAAGGTATCTCCCTCCTAAGCATGCAGGTGTGCAGGCCAGGTATCTCCCTCCTAAGCATGCCGGTGTGCAGGCCAGGTATCTCCCTCCTAAGCATGCAGGTGTGCAATCCAGGTATCACCCTCCTAAGCATGCGGGTGTGCAGGCCAGATATCTCCCTCCAAGGCATGCAGGTGTGTGCAGGCCAGATATCTCTCTCCTAAGCATGCAGGCGTGCAGGCCCCCCTAAGCATGCAGGTGTGCAGGCCAGGTATCTCCCTCCTAAGCATGCAGGGTGCAGGTGAGGTTTCCCCCTCCCAAGCATGAAGGTGTGGAGGCCCTCCTAACCATGCAGGTGTGCAGGCTAGGTATCTCCCTCCTAAACATGCAGGTGTGCAGGCCAGGTATCTCACTCCTAAGCATGCAGGTGTGCAGGCCAGGTATCTGTCTCCTAAGCATGCAGGTGTGCAGGCAAGGTATCTCCCACCTAAGCATGCTGGTGTGCAGGCCAGGTATCTCACTCCTGAGCATGCAGATGTGCAGGCCAGGTATCTCCCTCCTAAGCATGCAGGTGTGCAGGCAAGGTATCTCCCTCCTAAGCATGCAGGTGTGCAGGCCAGGTATCTCCCTCCTAAGCATGCCGGTGTGCAGGCCAGGTATCTCCCTCCTAAGCATGCAGGTGTGCATGCCAGGTATCACCCTCCTAAGCATGCAGGTGTGCAGGCCAGATATCTCTCTCCTAAGCATGCAGGCGTGCAGGCCCTCCTAAGCATGCAGGTGTGCAGGCCAGATATCTCCCTCCTAAGCATGCAGGGTGCAGGCGAGGTTTCCCCATCCCAAGCATGAAGGTGTGGAGGCCCTCCTAACCATGCAGGTGTGCAGGCAAGGTATCTCCCTCCTAAGCATGCAGGTGTGCAGGCCAGGCATCTCCCTCCTAAGCATGCAGGTGTGCAGGCCAGGTATCCCCCTCCTAAGCATGCAGGTGTGCAGGCAAGGTCATGTAGGTGTGCAGGCCAAGTATCTCCCTCCTAAGCAGGCAGGTGTGCAGGCCAGATATCTCCCTTCTAAGCATGCAGGTGTGCAGGCCAGGTATCTCACTCCTAAGCATACAGGTGTGCATGCAAGGTATCTCCCTCCTAAGCATGCAGGTGTGCAGGCCAGGTATCTCCCTCCTAAGCATGCAGGTGTGCAGGCCAGATTTCCCCCTCCTAAGCATGCAGGCGTGAAGGCCAGGCATCTCCCTCCTTAGCATGCAGGTGTGCAGGCCCTCCTAACCATGCAGGTGTGCAGGCTAGGTATCTCCCTCCTAAACATGCAGGTGTGCAGGCCAGGTATCTCACTCCTAAGCATGCAGGTGTGCAGGCCAGGTATCTGTCTCCTAAGCATGCAGGTGTGCAGGCAAGGTATCTCCCACCTAAGCATGCTGGTGTGCAGGCCAGGTATCTCACTCCTGAGCATGCAGATGTGCAGGCCAGGTATCTCCCTCCTAAGCATGCAGGTGTGCAGGCAAGGTATCTCCCTCCTAAGCATGCAGGTGTGCAGGTCAGGTATCTCCCTCCTAAGCATGCCGGTGTGCAGGCCAGGTATCTCCCTCCTAAGCATGCAGGTGTGCATGCCAGGTATCACCCTCCTAAGCATGCAGGTGTGCAGGCCAGATATCTCTCTCCTAAGCATGCAGGCGTGCAGGCCCTCCTAAGCATGCAGGTGTGCAGGCCAGATATCTCCCTCCTAAGCATGCAGGGTGCAGGCGAGGTTTCCCCATCCCAAGCATGAAGGTGTGGAGGCCCTCCTAACCCTGCAGGTGTGAAGGCAAGGTATCTCCCTCCTAAGCATGCAGGTGTGCAGGCCAGGCATCTCCCTCCTAAGCATGCAGGTGTGCAGGCCAGGTATCTCCCTCCTAAGCATGCAGGTGTGCAGGCAAGGTCATCTAGGTGTGCAGGCTAAGTATCTCCCTCCTAAGCAGGCAGGTGTGCAGGCCATATATCTCCCTTCTAAGCATGCAGGTGTGCAGGCCAGGTATCTCCCTCCTAAGCATGCAGGTGTGCATGCAAGGTATCTCCCTCCTAAGCATGCAGTTGTGCAGGCCAGGTATCTCCCTCCTATGCATGCAAGTGTGCAGGCCAGATTTCCCCCTCCTAAGCATGCAGGCGTGAAGGCCAGGCATCTCCCTCCTAAGCATGCAGGTGTGCAGGCCAGGTATCTCCCTCATAAGCATGCGGATGTACAGGCCAGATGTCTCCCTCCAAGGCATGCAGGAGTGTGCAGCACAGATATCTCTCTCCTAAGCATGCACGCATGCAGGCCCACCTAAGCATGCAGGTGTACAGGCCCACCTAAGCATGCAAGTGTACAGGCCCTCCTAAGCATGCAGGCGTGCAGGCCCTCCTAAGCATGCAGGTGTGCAGGCCAGGTATCGCCCTCCTAAGCATGCAGGTGTGCAGGCCAGGTATCGCCCTCCTAAGCATGCTGGTGTTCAGGCCAGGTATCTCACTCCTAAGCATGCAGGTGTGCAGGCCAGGTATCTCCCTCCTAAGCATGCAAGGGTGCAGGCCAGGTGTCTCCCTCCTAAGCATGCAGGTGTGCAGGCCAGTTATCTCCCTTCTAAGCATGCAGGAGTGCAGGCCAGTGCCTCTGTTTGCAGAATAGCAAAAGTTCCAGCCGCCTGCATTATTGTTAATTACTGGCCCTCATTTGGGTTGGCTGTATTATTTTATATGTCAAAGGGTTTTGTGGCCCTGGTGAGCTCTGCCATGGGGATCGAACAGAGAGAAATGAAGCCAATGGCTGGAGGTGAATCAGCCATTCTCATGCTAGTCCATGTTGCACCGTAAACTGGGCCCGAGCAGCTTTCACGCAGCAAAAATGGCTTACAGAATCGGTGTGTAACCTCTACAGGCCCCTGAATGCACCCACGGGCCCCTGAATGCACCGACGGGCCTCTGAATGCATTCATTCATTCATCTGTGTCAGTGTTATAGTGCCTATCACCATAATTTTGGTCCCAAAGCGATGTTTGGTTGAACCCCCTTGGACGGACCAACGTCCGAATTTGGGACAATTAGGTGGTGCTATTATGCGTTGTGCATTTCAGCCATTAAAGTTATATGTGGGTGGCCAAGACCCTGCCAGTCATCCATGTCTGAATGGCATGTGGATGGGCACAGCAGAGGTATAAGGGGATTGTATTTAAGGAGATAGAGAATTATGTGGGAAGTTACAGTTCGTATCTTTGTCATTAAAGGTAGCTTCCTTCTTATGGCAGAGGTGTTGTGCAATAGTGTTTGTGTTATATGTGAGTGCAGGGTGTGTGGAGTGAGCATGTGCCTTCCCACTAAGTTATGAAGGTGCAGGGTTAGCTGTACAAATAACAATGTTTACAACCTGGGTTCCGTCTATGTACAAAGAGCAGTGTTACGTACCACCTAGATTCTAAAGGGCCCCCATTCTAAACCCCCATTCATCAGTCCTAGCTGTAACTCAAACATGCTAAGTGGTGAGCCGGGCGGCTCACCACTGGGCCAATCACACAAGAGTGCGACTTGAGTTGCCGAGGCAACTCAGTCCAGGGTGCCTATTCCCCCTCCCACACATCCTGTAGACCCCAGAAAGAGTGGCACCACTTTTGGAGGCTTCTGTGCAGACGCCCGCCAAAAGTGGAACAAAGGGCTCGACTTGGGTTGGAGTTACAGAGGCGAACACAAATGCCATTTTAAAACCGAGTCCTAGCAAAAAGACCCAACCGGGGAATAAATATTAAATAAATAACCCGGCAGTATCTTTAACATTGCAGCAAAAAAGTGGTGCGTTTAAAATGAATGGGAAAATCCCATAGGAAATATTCTGGTGGAATATTTTGCATGGTAACCACTGCCACCAGCCAGAAACTCGACAAGGGGCGACTGGATCTTGAAAAACAGACCCAGGGGCAAAACATGGGTAAGAGTGGGGGGAAAGCTCACACTCTTACCAAGTGAAAAAAATAAACTCCAGAAATCCAGCAAAGCTGCTGGGGGACTCACTAGGTAAGGGAAATTAGCCATTGAATGAGAATTTTCCCTAACACATAGTCATCTTGGGTCGGAGGTATGAAGTTAGATTTGTTACTTGATGACACATCTTGTGTAGTGCCTTGATTGGAAGTAGCGAATAAGACTGAATAAAAAAATACATATGGCATATTTGTTGAATTTGGGCTGTACGAAAACATCTTGTATAGCCTAAAAATTCAAACAAATATGCCATACAAACCATTACAGCGAACAAGGGGAATGGGGGATGGGGGGTGTCCCCCGCTTCCCTTGTTAGCTATAATGGGAACAGGTTATGTGGAGGTGTCCCCTGCATATGCAAGTAAAGTAAAAATGTAAAATAAAAAAAGGAAAGGACCATGCAGCGCCGGTTCTCAATGCCGGAAGTGAATGGAAACAGGCATCGCAGGGACAAGGCGAGTCAGCGGCACACAGCGGAATGTGCCACTGCAAGGTTAGTAAAAGGGGGGGTGGTAATGTATATGATTGTGAATTGTTTTACTATGACGGCCAAACCATATTTTCGGCCAAAACCCCTACAGTATGTTTGGCCACGGTTTGTTCCGTCACGGCAAAACAACCCAAAATCGATATGTTAAGCTCTGTGGTCAACCTTTCCTTATCTAACTCTAACACTTCGTCCAATATTAGAAGTGGATTCATGTGTTCAATGTTCATAAATTGAGAGTGGTTTGGTTCTTTGCGTAACATAAGTTACTGTAAAAAAAAATATATATTGCATTTTTTATAAATCTGTGGGTAAGAAAAAGGTAAAGCACTGTGTATTTGGAACATACAAAAGACTTCTTTTTAGTAAATTGGTTTATTTGTCATTCATATTTTTATTTATTTATTTATTTGCATTTGTCTGGCGCACTTACAGCCCAGAGGCATCGAGGCGCTGTTACATGAAGTTGTACGTAAACTTGATTCAGTGGTTACAAATGACAGTGGTCACAGACTTGATTACAGAAACACAGGTTACAGGCTTGATTACAGAAACACTGGTCACAGGCTTCATTTCAGAAACACAGTTCACAGGCTTGATTACAGAAACACAGTTCACAGGCTTGATTACAGAAACACAGTTCACAGGCTTGATTACAGAAACACAGTTCACAGGCTTGATTACAGACACACAGGTGAGAAGACAACGGTGACGCTGAGTTACATGGAAGGCATACATTTAGGAAGAATTATATTCTTGTATGAAGGCGTTGAGATGCGGCTATAACCAGCCACAGTGCAGGCAGATGTAGAGAGTGCACAGAGCACCATCAGACAAAAAGCGTAGTTTTAATAGCTTTGCAGAATGCTAAGTGGGAGTCAATCATACGTAGGTGAGTGGGAAAGCATTCCAGTGTCATGCGGCCATAGTGGGGAAGCTCGATCCCCCAGCACGGATTCTTCGTGTCTTAAGCGTGGCGATCAGGTTGGTGTAGTCTTTTCTCAGGGTCCTGGAGGAGGTATATTTGGCAATTCATTGGACCATGTATGGGGGTGCCAGATCATGGAGGCATTTGTGCGTAAGGGAAAAGGTTTTAAAGACAATTCTCTCTTTGACAAGGAGCCAGTGAGCCTGCCTTCTTACTTCAGAAATGTGGTCTTTTCTTGAGGTTCCTGTGGCCGTGGTGAGGGCGTTATTCTGAACAAGTTTGAGTTTAGTCAACTTTTTACTGGAGGTCCCTACAAGGAGGGCATTGCAGTAGTCGAGTCTTTATCCAATTATTGCCCTAGCAATGGTGAGGCCGTTTTGTCGAGGTAAGAAGGGCCTGGCTGCATTGAGAACTTTGGAGTAGTAGGCCGATGAAGAGGCAATAGCGTTGACCTGTCTGTCCATAGTCAGGTTCGAGTCAAGGTAAACGGCCAGGGTCTTGACATTATTAGATACCGTGATAGGTATATTGTCAATGGTGAAGGACATGTAAAGTTTGT
Source organism: Ambystoma mexicanum (assembly GCF_040938575.1). Classification (NCBI taxonomy): domain Eukaryota; kingdom Metazoa; phylum Chordata; class Amphibia; order Caudata; family Ambystomatidae; genus Ambystoma; species Ambystoma mexicanum. The sequence continues at coordinate 15,964,907 of NC_090923.1, read as the reverse complement.
ACAGATTGCTCAAAGTGGTGGGTGATCCGATTAACAGAAGTTCGGTTTTGTCGCTGTTGAGGCATACCCAGTTATCGGCCATCCAAGACTGGATCGTGGAGTAAATAGTGGTGAGGGTGTTCATGTCAGCAACGTAATCACCTGTGAGTGGGATAAGCACCTGTGTGTCATCTGCGTAGTTCGTATGTTAAATACACAGGGCGTCAAGAATGCTGAACAGGGGCCTAGTGAACAGATTATATGGAGAGGGTGCGATACAGGAATCCTGAGGTACTGCACATTTGATGTGGCTTGGTGTGGCACATGCAGAGTCGGAGAAGAATTTCATGGCCCTCTCTTGAAGAAAGGCTGTAATCCATGCGCAAGCCTTAGAGGAGAGTAGAGAGATTGTGGCAGAGTGTGTTGTGATCCACCAGGTCGAATGCTGCGGATAAGTCAAGGAGCAAGAGGAGCACTGGTTTGCCTGCATCTCTCAGATCGCCCATTTGGTTTGTAAGGTCTAAGAGAGCAGTTTCCGTGCCATGTCGTGGGCGGAAACCAGACTGTCGAAGGCCGAGGAGACGGCTGTCTTCTATGAATTTTTGGACTTGCAGGTAGGGTGCTTTGTCCACATTTTTTAGTAGAAATGGGACAGTAGTTATGGGCCTGTAGTTCACCAGAACCGTTGGGAAGGTTTTTTAAGGAGCAGGCGTACCCAGGCTTCCTTGAATCTAGTTGGGACATGGCTAGACTGGAAGGATGCATTCATGAAAGCTGTTTTGAAGGGGACAAGGATGGGGGCGTAGTCTTTCATAAATTGGGCAGGGCAGGCATCGCCTTTGCATTTGGAGGGTTTAATTGATTTGAGCAGGGCAGTGACTTCTACTTCAGTCATATCTTTAAAGTCGAAGGGCTGAGATGGATTAGGCTTGGTGGCCGTGGGCAAGTTACTGGGCAGGTTGGCTATGAGGTGTATCGGGCCTTTTGATGGCCTAGGATTTTAGTTTGCATTTGTTGAGCTTGTCTAGCATGGCAGATTGAATACTATTGCACCACTTTTCGTCTTTCAATAGTGTAGTGGGAGGAGTGGATGGTTTTTTCAACTCTCTGGAGATGGTGAAGATTTCGTTTGACCCTGATTTTGCGTTGTCAATCCTTGAGTTGAATGAGGTGGCTTTAGCCTGGATTATTTTGGATTGTTTTCTTTGGCAATGGCCTTAAAGGCCCTTCCGGTAACATCATTGGGGTTCATTTTCTAGGATGAGAGTGCAAGCCTCTTCTGGAGCGAAGTTCCATCAGATCCTGGGAGAACCAAGCGTTGGAATGTTTAACTTTTTTAGCTTTCTTTAAGGTGAGAGGGGCGATAGCATCTACAGCTTGGGTGATCGTAAGTTTGAAGGCACTGACAAGGGCCGAAGGGTCTTTGGAGAACGGAGGCTGGAGAGCAGGCACCATGAGGAAGGGTGCAATCTTTTCCGTGGTAAGTTGACGTGAGCTTCTCGCGAGTGCAACTGGACAAGGGGGGATAGGTTTAGGGGGCATCTTGTTGGTATTGAGGTCAAATTGAATATAGTGGTGATCAGACCATAGAATAGGAGTGTTTGCAGTGACTTGAACAGCACAGTTGTGGTGACTGATCCAATCGAGGGTGCAACCTTTTGAGTTGAGTAGGCTCAGAGATGATTTGGGAGAACCCTAGGGTGGATAGCGCTTTGTTTGGGGTAGAGGCATGGTGATCTTTAGGGTCATTAAGGCCTAGATTTAGATCACCCAGGAGCAGGACTTGAGAGGACTTTTTCAAGTTGTCAGACAGGGAGAGGATGAGGGTCTCGTGGAATTCCGCGATAGGACCCAGAGGTTGATAGACAATATGCACAGTGATAGTGCAGTTTTGGGAGAGTTTGATTTTGAGTAGGAGGTAGTCACAGTTGTGACCGTGCGCTCTCCTTCAACCTCCCTAATGGCATAAGTATCTCTGGCAATGAGTGCCACTCCACCACCCCTCTGGTGAGTGCATTTGTGTCGCCAGATTGTGTGCCCGGCTGGGATGGCGATTGAGAGGGCAGGGCCCGAAGCGTCTTTCAGCCAAGTCTCTGTAATTATCAGGAGGTCGAGCTATGCTTTGATAATTAAGTCATGAATATCTAAGGCATGTGCTGATAGCGATAGGGTGTTGACCAGTGTGCAGCTAAGAATGGCAGTCGGTCGGGGTGTACCCAGGGGGGCCTCAGGTGGTGTGAGCTTAGGGTTCTTTGCAACCAGGGTTTGCTGCTGTGACGCAGATGCAGGCATGGTAGTGCTGCTATGGGCGGGAGAGGGGATTGGATCAACAGGGGATACTAGCGCAGACACAATGGGCGTAATTTCAAGATTACACGTGGGTCATGGCAAAGGCGCACCAGTGGGCCTATGTGCAGGCACATGGGGCGAAAAAACAACATCACAGATAACTAATGGCGTATGCAGAGCAATAGGTTCAGGCACAGCCTACTTAATCTCAGTAGAAAAGTCAGGTTGTGGTATATGGACATCAATAAGCATAGGCAGAGGAATAGTAGGCCTGATATCCACATTACAAACAGGTGATGGCCTATGCGCAGCCGAAGGCATATGCGCGTGTATAATGGGTATAGTATCAACATGCAGCGTAGGTAGGGGTATGAGGGCATGCACAAGGTTTGCTTCCTAGGCATGGGCAGGCGTGCATGCAGCATGAGAAGCAGGCCATGGTGGACGTATCGTAGTAGAAAACCACAGGTAATGATTGACAGTGGCTGGAGAACCAGCATCCTTGTTGCAGGCATTATGCTGGGCAATGTTATAGTTAATATGCCTGTACGTAGTCGGGGCTGTCTCGGAAGAAATAGCTGAAATGTTATATGGGGCGTCCGCTTCTGGTGAGTCGGATCGAGCCTTCCGTGTGGGAAGTTGTTGCCGTGCGCCAGATGACGCGGCAAGTGGCGGAGACGAAGACTGAGGGTGGCAGCCCACTTGGGTAAGCAAAGTGGTTACCGCAGAGGTACGGGGAGGGGGGCAGATGATGGGGAGGTGTTGGGGGTAGCATAAGTGGCAAGTGCATACGCACCGCGATCACTGGTAGACTTACTCTGGGTATTATGGGCATTTAGTGAGCATCTATCTCCCAACCTCCTGTTACGTACGGAAAGGGTTTAGTGAGTGGGAGAAGGGTGGGGCTGGCCGAGTGCGCGAGCGGAGACAGGAGTTTCTGGCACAGCGTGGTGGGGGCAAGGAAGTGTGAGGCACAGCCCTTGTGTCTACAACATGATAGCCACGTAGTTTGCCGAATAGGCAGGAGGCGGGACCCTTACCTTGAGAGTTTGGGCAGGGGGCACATCCCACATGTCGAGCAGCAGAGAGCTGCAGAGAGGGAGGAAGGCCTTGTAACGCTCACCTGACTCCCACGGAGGCGCTGGCCTGGTTCGCGCTGCTGTGACCTCTTCTAAGGTGATGCGCAGGGTTCGGAAGACGGACTGGACCGGGCCCCCAAATCTGGCTTGTCTGGCTCGCAGAAGTATCCTTCTGTAGGCGAAAATAGGGGATTAACTGTCTGCGGGGTAATGCAATCGGCCTCCCACTTTCCCCTCTCACCCTCCTCGAAACCCTTCTGTGATTCCTCGTAGCATCTCACCTTAGGGTCTGGAAGGACGAGCTCTCCATCCTGCTTCTGATGCAGGGGCGCGTTGGTATCCAGTTACTTCACTGGATTTTCGGATTGGTGAGAACCAAACTTGCTTGGCTTCCAGGTAAGTTTTTTGATAAGAGGTTCCCCTTGTGTCCATGCATTAATGTACTAATGCTAGTGTCTTTTTCCCCATAGGGGCCTGGGTACGGAATGCCGGGGAACAGGCACCGACCCGAGATGAGAGGTGAAATCCTTGTAGAAATCAGGTAAGTCTTTAATGAGCGTTTTTTGGTAATGTCTTTTCATTCGCTCATTAACGCTGATGTCTCTTTTTCCCCTTAGGGGCCGGGGTCCGGAAATGCCAGGATGCGGCGCAGACCCGAAATGAAGAGGGAATGAATCAACAGGTAAGTCTTAACATGGAGATTTAGCTTTCCTTATTCCCTTCTATCTCTCACCTTTTGTTCTGGTCTTTTTCTCCCAAGGCGCTGGGGCGTGACTGCGAATCCGGATGATCGCTGCTGAACATGGAGGCGCCCTGTAAAGGTGAGTGGAATGCGGCGCTGCAGCGATCGACGTGATGAGCTTTTAAATTAAAGTCTTCCTTTTCAGGATTGTCGGCGAGATGTCTCCGGGATGCGGATTTAGCAGGTAAGGACTTTTCCTTCTTCTGTTCTCTTCTTCTCTTCCTTTGCAGGTGATCCAGGATGCTGGCAGGCGTGGCAGAAGTCAGGATGCAGGAGCAGACATGGTGAGCATCCAGCTGCTAGATGCAGAACAACACGAAGCACGTGTGGCTGTTCGGGTGGGGTTTAAATAGCCTTGGAAGAAGTTCCAGGTATGTATCCTTCCTCCAATCAGGTATGTATCCTTCCCCGACCACGCCCGCATGGTAAATTAGTCCCACAGGTAAAGTAGTTCCTTTCAGGCCTCAAGGAGGCCGGGATCCTGCAGCATGGTCTGCATCAGGTAAGTGCACCCAAGCACTCCCATAATGAGCCTGGCGCCTATGGCGCCAGGACTGATGTCTTTTATGAGCCTGGCGCCATAGGCACCAGGACACTGTCCAAAGGGCCCCTATATGGGGTTGCTGGGTCCTTCCTTGGGGACTGGATGTCCGCTTTCGGGGACGCAGGGCTTGAACCGGCTCCCCGGGAGCAGGCATCATGACAGGCCTTTTCCCCTGGTCTTCTCCCTGTGGCTTTGCCTGCCAGTCTCGTCCTCCATTTAAGGCATGAGAGGAGGAGCTGGCAGGGTGTTGGAGCCTATCGGACTACGGGCCCATTGCAGTGATTTTCGCGGTCTTGTTCCCACTCATGGCAATGTTTGCGGCGGTTGTCTTGGCAGCCAGCACGGCCTCCTCACAGCCTAGTGTAGCTTTCCTGGACGTGTGCAAACGATGTTGATTGGGATTCCACTGGATGTCTGGATCTCCTTGAAGGGGTCCGCGCGGCGAGTTGCTGGATTATATTTATAATAAAAGTTAATATTTAGTTTGTGACCCCTCTTTTACTCCTCGATCTCTATCTTGTATTTCGATTTTACCCCTGCATCCTCATTTCCTCCCACCCGATAGTGTCCTTTCCCACCTAAAAATGATACTTCTTTGTGTAAAGATTTTGTACGAGTACATTTTCTAAATACTTAATCTCTTCCAAGTAGTTTCTTTGGACCACAGTGTTGGTAGTTGCACCTTTTGATTTTCACTCCTCCCCTCTAGTGCAACTTTCTGCATCTGAACTTTCATAGGGAATATTGGCTGTGTTTTCTTTCTTTAGAATTTGTTTTTCATGTGATCTTGTCTTATTGAGGTTAATAAGTGTAAAAGCTCTGGAACCAGTCATCTGTTCCACCTCTGATTGTTAATTTAGTCTAATCTTGAAATTCCCTCCAAAATGGTATCCCTTTTAGTGTAGTTCTTTTTCATGGTATTAGGTCTGTATATGACATCAATTTCTTCCTCCATTTTTTTGTATATCTTCCTCTGCTTTGTTGTATATTGTCTCAGGACATGTAGTTAAGGGTTTAACCTCAATTTACAAAGATTGTGTAATGTTTTCATCTGAAACTCTGCAGGCTCTTCGTCAAAGTTTGCGTCCTTAGTTCTCTAGTTATTCGATAATTTTTGGTTTTGGTGAATTTGTGCCACAAAATTGCTGAAACCATTGTTACAGAATGTAGGTTCTGAACTGAGAATATCTGGTTGGCATAGAAATGTGAAATGCCACAGCATGAAACTGACACAATCACTCAAATCTCTTTTTCAAAACTCCTCGCCATACCCAGTGACAAGTTCCCTAACAATATTTCTCCAATCAGCAGCTTCGTAAGAAATAAGTCGGGTACTGGGCTTTCCATTTCACAGCTGCGCAGTGAGTTCATATTGGGCTATTTCTTGGCGTGACTTGGGCTATTTTGAGGCTACTTTTGACAGCAGCCTTTTTGTCCTACTGAGGCTGCAATTATACACCCACTCTCTCTACCCCCTACCCACACTCTCTGTATCTCCACCCACCCCCATGCCCACTCTTTCTATCGCCGCCCCCCTTACATATGCTGGTTGGGGGTTTGTTTGGGCTATTTTGGGCTACTTTTGGCAAGTCCTCCGAAGACTGCTTTGTTCATGTTTTTTGTCCTCAACCAACTTCCATCACCCACCCACCATACCCCCACTGTCTCTAAACCCACCCACTCACCAACCCCTACCGACCATACCCCCACCCCCTCTAATCCCACCCGCTTAATCCCCATGCTCTACGCTCACCCACCCGAATTCCACCATCGCTAAACCAACCCCAGCCTGTCTTCCACCATACACCCATCCCTACCCTCATCCACTCCCCTACCCCCACTCTCTCTACACCACCCACCCTAACCCCCTCTCTCTCTTTCACGCTTTTAAACACTTGTGTATAGGCATGTTATAAATGTCATATCATATCCCACCCACACTAACCCCACTATCACCATAGCCCCTCCCTATCTACGCCTACCCACCCAATCCCCAACCATTCTACCCCCACCAACTCAACCCCCACTCTCTCTCTCTTCCGCCCCACCCCACCCTACACCCGTTCACTCTACAATATCCCACCAACCTTACCCCCGCTCTCTAACCCAACCCACCCATCCTAACCCCACTCTCTCTATCCCTACCCACCGGCCCCAATACCTCTAATCTGACCCAACCAACTCCCACTCTCCCACCCTGTCCCCACACTGTCTACAGCCACGCACCCTGCCCCACTCTCTCTATCCCCACCTTCCCTCCCCTAACCCCACTGACCCTCCCCTACACCCACTCACCCCGCTATGCCTAATCCGGACCCCCACCCACTTACCCTAGCCCCTCTGCCCCTATCTACCCCCACTGTCTCTACACCCATGCAGCCTACCCCCTCTCTCTCTAACCCCACCCACTCACCAACCGCTACCCACCATATCCTCTTCCTCTCTAAGCCCACTCTCCCAATCCCCATGCTCTCTACCCACACCCATCTAATTCCCACTTTCGCTATACCAACCCCATGCTGTCTACCAGCATAAACCCATCCCTACCGCCACATTCTCTACACCACGAACCCACCCTACCCCCACAATCACTACTCTCTACCCTACCCCACAATCACTATCCTCCACCCTACCACCACACACCCTATCTACATCCACCCACCCAAACCCCAACCTCTGTACCCCCACCAACCAAAACCCCACTCTCTCTACCCCCACCGCCCCCACCCTGTTCCTTCTACCCTTACCCACCCACCACTTATATAGAATTGTGAATGTTAGCAAATGCTACACTTGGCCTCTCCCCCACCATACAGGATTCTCAAAATCAGTAATAGTACTGTGGATTTACTAGCCTTTGTCGCAGTCAGAAAACTACTAGAAATTGTTGCCATTGCATTGACTCACACCTAGAAAATAGTTGGAAATTGTTAGCAGTGCATTGAACCGGGCCTGGAGGGTGCCCACAGTGATGGCGCTGTGCATTTACTAGTCTGCATCGCCTACCTGTGCCGTTCTCCTGGAACAGGTCTTGTTGCAATTGACTCGGGTCTGGGGGGTGCGTGCTGTGGTTATAATGTGATTTATTTGCACGCTTAGCAGCTCTTCTTGTGGGATTGATTCACATCTGGAGGGCTACTTTGACTCACATCTTGGGAGTGTCCCTGGGATGGCGCTGTGACTCGCTTGCATGCGCTGCACAGTTGGCGTTGCTCTCGCTTGCTCGACTCGTGGCTGGGGGGTGCCGCCTGAGATGGTGCTGCGGTTTGCTTACCTATGTTTTAGATCATAACTCAACCCAAACTCTCACCTCCCATATCACCATGCTTACTCTCTTCTCTACACCATCGCTCAATAAGAGTGCAGCTAACCCCTCGATCAATTCATCCTAGCTGCTTAAATACGAACATTAACACATAAACACCTCATCATTCGAATAAAACGCAGCTATATCTCATGACAAACCGGCCTAGCTGCACACATAAGCGTCCGACAGGCCCAACACAGCCAGACCCCAAGTCTTGGTGTCCGCACGCCAGACTGCACACATTCAACTGATATCAATACACCACACCTAATGCTAGGATGCAGATACCATCAGGCAATTACATCAGCTGCACACATAACTGGTGCACCCAAGCACCCTACGACACCTTACTCTCTCAACTGACCTGGACTACGGTTCCCGATTCGCTCAACCTACCAGCGCTTTGAGGTCATGCCAAGGATATACAGAGTGCTATATAAATGCCAAATACCATAACACAACATAGCACACCTGGCTCCCAAACCAGGTAGCAGGCAGAGGGGCATGGACTCCCAAGACACCTCCATGTCGGGAGCTAGGGCTCGGCAGGTCTATATTGTAACAACTAGCACCCATAACTCTTCTCTAGTTACTCAACCCTTGCTATACATCAAGTAATATATTTAAACATTATTTCACGGGGTGGCGCTGTGGAGCAGCCCAAGATGGCTGCCTAGCTTTTCAGCCCTGTGCGGCCCAGGCACCGATCCGGCTACATCTGCGGTCTCCTTCGCCATCTAATATCGCTGCTTGGCTGTGCTGCTGCCTACACTGCGGGGTGTGTGTTGTGCACGTTTGGGCCCGATACTACCTTCAAGGGCCTAGATGTGACATCCTTGATAACTGCTGACCGTGTGCGTACCAGGGCCTGACGCTCGCCTGACTTCTGGCTCCCCTCGCCTGGCCCCCTCCCCAGAGGCCGACACCATAACAACTGCAGAGGCGGCCCCGGGCCCCCTCCCTCAGTAACATCGGCGAGGGTGCTGCGGAGACCCGACATCGTCTATTGTGGGGGCCTGCGCAGAGCGAGCGGCGGCGCGGCTGTGCCGGAACCGGGGCCAGCACTGCAGTGCGGCTCGCCTCCCCCTGTACTCGGAGGCCGTGCCTTTCGCTGCAACAGACACCATACCAGCGGCTACGGACTGGCTGCCGCCCAGTTGGGAGGACTCTGGGGCCCGCACCGTCCGTGCGGCAGTCCAGGTGAGGAGAGGAGGGAGGTGCGCACGGTGTTTCCCCCGTTGGGGCTTGACATGGCGGACAGACGCAAGAAATCTAAGCACGCGATGTGACAACGTGCCGTGGCCATCACTGCCCCGTCGCTCAGCGGTATTCCTCAATCCACACCCAATAACTCATACTGCCGCCTCGCTGCAATTTACTGCCTCTGCCATGGCCTGCGCACACTGCCAACGCGGAGACACTGGCAGCTACTACCCTCCACATCACCATCCTCCCCGACGGTGAGCCCGCACCATACCTTCTTCTTTCTGCTGCAATGCCAAGTAGATCCAAGAGTGCTGCCCAAGGAGGTACCATGGACAAGTTTACTAAATCGGTTCCGCGGGCTGTGCCAGGCCACACGTCAGCTTCACAGGAAGAATCCAACCTGGACCCTCACCATGGGGTTGTAGCTCCAGATCTCACCACGCTGATGGAATCTATGGCCAAAACTTTCGCCTCCTTTCATGAAAAACCTGACGACATTAACGCAAATGTTGCCTCACTAAAAACTCGGGTGGACCATGCGGGTTCTAGGATCACTGAGGCCGAAAATAGAATCTCCGTCAATGAGGATGAAATACACACACTCCAAGACACTGTGGCCTCCCTGTCGCGTGACATGAAGAGTGTTAAGTCGAAATGCGATGACTTGGAGTCTCGCTCCCGCAGAAACAACGTGCGCATTATCGGAGTTCCCGAGAATGCCCTCAAGGGGCGGATGGAAGATGCAGTGGAAAAACTACTCAAAGACCTGCTGGATAATCCGGACCTTTCACCATATTTTAAGGTGGAGCGAGCTCACCGGGCCTCATCACCACGTCCTAGGCCGGGCGACAGCCCCAGGCCCATCATCGCTAAGATACTCAATTACTGCGACAGAAACCTTATTCTTCGTTTGTCGCGTGAGAAGGTAGACCTACGATTTGAGGCCCACACTATTAGAATCTTCCCAGACTTCTCGGTGGCGGTACAGCAGGAGAGGTGCCAATCCCTCAGCGTTAAGAAACTGCTCAGGGAGCACAACATCCCGTATGCCATCCTGTTCCCGGCACAACTCAAAATCACCCACAATGGTAAACTGTATTTCTTCACTGTCCCAGATGAAGCAGTGAAATTTATCGAGTTGCAAATACCGCTACACGGCCCAAGAGATGACCGAGCCAACAACAGCTAATCAGGAACAGTGCGACTCATGGGGACTTATCATACCCACTGATCCTTGTTTTTTGATGTGTCGATGGCAACCTGACTTTATGTACTCAGCAAACATGGCTCCCTATCACATGCATTTGGGTCGCAGGCTGGCACCTGGATGTTATACACTGGCCATTGATGCCAGGAGCTAGCCATGTGTCCTACCCTCTCCTGCGGATTTGCCCAGATCGAGAGTGCTCTCTAGCTCTGGGGGCCAATTGCAAAATCCGTTTACCGCAGTAACATGTCCGGGACAGCACTGCTGTCCTACATCATGCTTAATATGCCGGCCGCACGGCATCAACGCTCCCCGCTGCAGTTACAATGTTTAATTTCATTTGGTTGTTGCTAATGTTTGGCCCCTGTTGGGCTGGGATGAGGGCACATCCACGTTGGATCCGGCCCTCCGACCTCCGCCTCCTGGTGGGAGTCGGTTCAATTGTTGGCACCTTTGTTGGGGGGTGGGGGGGTTGCACTGCATATCGGGGTTGGGCAGTGAGGGTGGGGGGTGGCACTGTTGGGGTTGGATTAAAGGAAAATGGCATGGCGGGGAGGTAAATGACTGCAGCGCAGTGTACCTGTACAACAAGTGTACGCAAGTTATGGAATGGTAATGAAGTCTACTGCAGGGATTTCCCATAATACGACACCATGTCACTTAATTTCATGACATGGAATATTCTTGGACTGAGTAACTTCACCAAAGCCTGCAGGATAACTGCCTATGCTCAGAGGCATGGAATTAAGATACTCTTCCTCCAAGAAACTCATGCCCTGGGGTGCCTAGCGACATACCTCGCCCCGACCTGGGGCAACAATAGACACTATACAACATATTCGACCCAGTCCAGGGGGGTACTCACCCTAATACACACATCAGTCAAGTTCTCATTACGCACCAATCACATAGACCCCGAGGGCAGATTTGTAATCCTTCACTGCTCACTCGCCAATATGGAATGCCTCCTGGTGAACACATATGCCCCTAATTACGACGCTCCGGATTTCTTTGACGCAATCACCACCGTACTCTTGAAGTATATTGGTGTTCCCATCATATGGGGGGGGCATGAACTTAATTCTGGACAATAAGCTGGACAGATCCGGGACTGCCAGCAGAGCCACATCACGCGCGGCCCATAGATTACATGCACACATGGTCACACTTGGTCTTAAAGACGTGTGGCGAGTTCTCAACCAGCAGGCGCGAGAGTATACCTTTTACTCATCGGTACATGATAGCCTATCCAGGATAGATCTGTTTCTCATATCAGGCGGCATAGTGGGCAAGGCCACAGAGACTCAGATATTACCGCGCACGCTTTCGGATCACTCACCAGTAACACTGCGCATTACCCTAGGACAGGACCAGCCCCCCCGCTCCTCCTGGAGATTCAAATCAGAAGCCCTCCAAGATATAGTTTTCAAAGCTGATATTTTGGCTGACATCAACACCTTCTTTGACTGCAACAACAGACACGATACATCTGATGGGGTCCGCTGGGAGGCATTCAAGGTCTACATCGGGGGGATGTGCATCTCTAGAGAAGCCAGGGTCCTCAAAGTCATTAAAAATAGCCTGCAGAGATCTGAAGCGAAGCTAAAAGAGCTTGAGAGGGAATACACCTCTGCACCTTCCCTGACCACGCTGGCACAGATTAGAGCGGAATTGGAAACATTTGAGACCCATGCCCAGAGGGAGATACAATACCACGCCTGTCCCGTAGCAGCCAGGAAATACAGGGAGAGGGACAGACCGGGGAGGACACTATCCAGTCTAGCAAGTGTAGAGGGTGGCAGGACCCGCATTGACTGCATCAAAGACGCAGGGGGCACCCTGTGCTGGTCCGACCAAGGCATCCTCGAGGCATTCACCACGTTCTACACAACTCTATACGGCCCCAGCAAGAACACAGCCCACAAGACACAGACGTTCTCCTAGACCAAATCCCCATGACCCTCCTCTCCCGCGCGACCAGCGACCAGCTTGATGTTCCATTCGCCCTCGACGAGATAACCACAGCCATCTCGAACTGTACGAAGGGCAAGGCACCAGGCCCAGACGGTCTCACTTCGGAGTTTTATCCAGAGCATATAGCCGTTCTGGCACCCAGACTCCTAGAGGTGTGGAACGAATCACTTAGGTTGAACACCCTACACCAATCCATGCACGAGGCGCTCATAACTGTGCTTCCAAAGCCAGGCAAACCGCTGGACGAATGTGGCTCCTACAGACCCCTGTCTCTAATTAACACTGACATGAAAATATTTGCTAAGATTATTGTGAATAGATTCCTCCCCATTATGACCCACTTAGTTCAACCTGACCAGAGCGGCTTCGTACCCGGCAGATCCACAGCCCTCAATATCCGCAGGTTATTTAATGTCATGTCCAGAATTGACCCCAACACAAGCGCCGTAGCGGTCACCCTCGATGCCCAGAAGTCATTTGACATGGTGTCATGGCAATACCTGTGGGCTGTACTCCACAAAATTGGAATTGGCCCACGCATGATATCATATATCAAACTGCTCTACACAAACCCCGTGGCCAGAGTCCTTGGCAATGCCAGGGTCTCTGCCCCCCTTTGCCCTCCATAGGGGCACCCGCCAAGGCTGCCATTTCTCCCCGATACTTTTCGCACTCGCTATTGAACCCATGGCAGACAATGTCAGAGACAAACACATACCTAAAGGCATACGTCTGCGTGACACCCCGGAGATCATCTCACTGTACGCAGATGATGTACTCCTCTACATCAGAGACCCGGCTGTCCACTTGGACCCGATTATACGGGACATAACAAAAATCGGCACATTTTTGGGCTTCACCATAAACTATAGCAAATCTGAAATCTTCCCGCTCACACCGACCACTTCTCAACTAGCATGCAAATTCCCCCTCCGCTGGTCACCTAAGGGCATCAGATATCTTGGGGTCCAGGTATCCCTCACTAAATCTTCACTATTGGCCGACAATTACGTGGCAACGGCGCAGCTTGCAGAGGCCCAAATGTCGAAATGGCGCAACCTCCCGCTCTCATTATCTGGCAGACTGTCCTTAATCAAAATGATAATTGTCCCTAGGCTGCTCTACGTTTTCGTTAATGTGCCGGTCTGGCCCGGGAAACGATACTTCAAGGACCTACACACTGCATGCGCCCAATTTTTGTGGCACTCTGGCCCGGTTCGTAAGAAGTGGCAACATATACTCTTCCATAGGAGAATGGGGGCTTCACTGCCCCGGACTTCGCTAAATACTGGACCGCTGCGCAAGCCCAACACACTACACACTGGTAACCATTCACCGATCCTCCCCCACAGGTGAAACTCGAAAAACTAGCAAGTGAAGGGATTAACACCCTCTCTCTCATACTCCATCATACATTTCATTCTGACGCCCCAGCTGACCCCGTAGCGGCAACAGCCATGGCTTGGAAACGAATACTACACACACAACCTGGCCACCACCCGTACTACAAATGGCTGCCCATTTGGCAGTTCCCAGGCCTCAGCCCCACACACGACAAACTCCTAATGAAACACTTGTATGACTTGGGATACCGAGCCCTGACTGACTTATACCGTGAAGGGAAGTTTATCACCCCGCAGACATGGTGCCCCGGTCACTCTGGCTCTGTGCTGGAACTCTTACAATACTTCAGATTGAGAGCAGTGGTCCATGCCTGGTGGCCCTCATACCCCGACGAACCCCGATATTCGCCTGAGATCCACTATATAACCAACTCGTCCGGGGCCAAAGGGATAATATCCTCGCTCTCCAAAATGCTGATGGCCAACCCTAAGGATGTGCAACAGACGGCATGCGACATGTGGAGCGGTGAGCTAGGCCTGCCCATCACTGATGTAATGTGGAGGAAAATGTGCATACACACCCGCACCACTTCCTTAAACGCCAGATATAGATGTATACAATACAAGTTCCTGAACCGATTATATTACACACCGCACAGACTGGATAGATTCGCAAACAGCCAGGCTCACACTTGTCCCAGGTGCAAATCTACAGAGGCGGATCACATACATATGTTTTGGACTTGCGGTGCACTAGGCCCGTACTGGAAAGCCATAACAGACGCTCTCTCTGAAATAACAGCGTCCCATACCACCCCCTGACCCATTAGCTGTACTGTTCGGCCTGTGGGACGAGCCCGAATTGAGAAAAGTGTCCAGGTTTTTTAATGTGGCCACCATGGTGGCCAAAAAATGCATATTACAATGTTGGAAGCACCGTTCCCCCCCTTCTTTTGAGATGTGGCTGAGGGCCCTCACCTGGACTCAAACGTGTGAGGAGGATTACATCAATACCCTCCCGCAGCCCTCTCGCTCCAAGAATGTATGGACTGAATTTTGTAGCTATCTGATCAGCAAGGAGGACCTAGAACTACTATCATCCCCCCTCCTGAGGATGTGAGCTAGACCATTACTGTGACTCACTGAACTGTAAAAACTGAAAGTCTACGTACATGTGTATTCCCCGTAGACCATATAAGCATTCATGTAACTGCATCTGTGTATATCTCGTGCACTCTGTTGATTGTCTGTTCTCTCATCATGCCAATAAAGAAAAGTTTTTAAAAGAAACATTTCACTTTGTAATCACAGGCAGCAATGGACCGCCGACCGTAAATAGATAGGAAAGAGCGGCGAATGATAATATAACACCACTAACTGAGTAGGGATAATACTCACCCCCTCTGGGGTACTAAGCTCAACAACTTAGCTGGGGACTAGCCTCGCCATTGCCACAGAAACTAGACAGTCCAGAAAGGGAAGAGAAAGAATATACCTACCAATGGACTACTGACAGCAAGGAGCAGGTGAATGATAATACAACACCACTATCGAACTAGGGGAGATTGATCGCCCAACCGGGTGCACTAAGCTCAAATAACTTTGCTTGGATCCAGCCACGTCATCTCCCTAGAAACTAGACAGTCAGGAAAGAAAGTGAAATAATATACCTACCAAGTATGACAACCGGATACATAAAACAAAACTACAAGGATTAAGAGACAACCCACTAACCAAAATCTCAAATTTCTGCGCATATAACTCACACAAAAGCCCACACAACCACTTCTCTCACAGCAAACTGCAAACACATCACCACAGCGCAACAACAAACAATCAAAATATAGATCGCAACAACAGCACACGAGTACTCACTTCGATCCTATATTCACACCCAAGCTCAGCGCAAGAAAAGCCCGAAATGAAGCTGCCTACAGTACACCACCTTCTCAATTTCCTACGCCCTCTTTATCCATTAACCCAAACCCACCTCTTTGTTTACAGATCCGCCTGAGCGCCTGGAGACCAACTCTGTTGGTGACGGTGTGCTATATAAATACCTTTAACATTAACATTAAGATTCACATACCCCCACTCTCTTTACATCAACCCACCCACCCCAACCCCACTCTCTCTACCCCCACCTACTGAACCCCAATCTCTCTAACCCCACCCACCCTACTCACTCTCCCACCCTATCCCCACTCTCTCTACAACCACCCACCACACCCCTGACCTCTAAACCCACCCACTCACCCTAACCCCCATTGCCTGTATCTACCCCCACTGTCTCTACACCCACACACCCTACCTTTAATCTCTCTACCCCCACCCAACATGCCTACAATCTCTCTAACCCCATCCACCCCCTCTATCCCCACCCATGCTACCTCTACTCTCTCTACCCCACCCACATCCACTGTCTCTACCCCCACCCATCTACCCCTCTTCCACTCTGTACCTCCACCCTACCTCCACTCTTTGCTGACACCCACTCACTCTACTTCCACTCTCTTTGACTCCACCCACCCTTCCCCCACTCTGTCTACCCCCACCCACCAACCTAACCCCCATTTGCTCTAAGTCACCCACCCTACCTCCTCTCTCTCTACTGTAGGGAAGACATGGTATCACAAGTATGACACTGACACAATGGGTACAATTTGTAAAACATTTATTGAAATTTTTGGGGTTGGAAAAACCCCTACTTTGCCCTATAGCTAAGATGGGAGTAGGCTTTACCATCAAATAATAAGTAATGCAGTCCTAGTGGAGTCCGTCCAATCGAAATGGCCTATGCTAACAAAACCTTATGCCTGCCCTATGTCTTGTACAGAATGTGGCTGAATCAGCTCTCCTCTCCACGTTGGATCTCACGGAGGAAGGCGGTCCCTGTAGGCAGCGTAAGGAACTCATAGTGACAACAGTAAAGACAGACACAAGTGATCAAGGGTGTTTATTAAATTGTATGCAGGGGTGAGAAAAAAGCCTAATCTAAACCTAAAGCTAAGATGGGAGCAAGCTACGACCATCAAATAATAATAAGGCAGTCCTAGTAGCGTCTTGTCAAATGAAAAGGGAAAATACTCAAAAAAACGTATTGCTAATCCTTACCACTAAGTTACAAAAAGAGTGTGGGATAATGTTCACCATAAAAGAAAGAAGTGTTCTCATAATGATAATTCAGGATGGTATGGCTTGGTCTCCCTTCCCCACATTTCAAGAACGTGACAAGGTGGAACTCCTGAGCACAGCACACTCCTGGGTCTCTCCATCACAAGGCTCATAGGTTTGGTTCAACAATGCCACAACCTTCAGGGGCTAAGTCTCTTTCCTGTAAGTCTCTTGCCTTACAAGGCCTGCGGGTTCAAAACAACAAACAAACAAAATGTCCTTATTTCCTTCTGTGGTCTTGCACCTGGGCGATTGCTCTCCACCCCTAGGATCTCCCTCCGCCGGGCTCGGAACCTCCTTGCAAAATGGGCCTCCCTCTGTCGGGTTCACTACAGCCTTTCAAATACAATTCATAACATTCAGGAGCCTTAATGTCTTTTTAAACGAACACCACTGTGGACAATCCGCAACTGGCTTCACTTACATCGACACAATGTTCCCGGGTGGATTACTCTTCACCCAAACTCAAAGGCATAACTCAGCTGGGTTCATTTTTGCCAAATATACAGTTTACTCTGCTTTATCTCAATGCAGGCTTCACTCTCAGAAGCTTTCACCTTAACAACCCTCCGTCGGGTTCACATAGCCATCTTTCACAGAGTTGATGATTTGCTCAATTTCATCAAAAAGCGTTGGTTCCCTTCTCCTAGCTTTTTTTGGCATCCCTCTGTCGGGTTCACACTTTCCTTATTTCACAGTTCACAATCTTTTCAGAAAGCAGGGTTCCCTTGGCCTAGCTTTCTCTCGGCCATGGGTCAGAGACTTTCGATTGTACAAAGGATTTGAGGTGACCTTTGTAGGACCACTCTGACATCTCACGCTGCCCTTTCCTAGGGCCTTCGAGTACTTGTAGTTTTCAAAACAAAAGGGGCCAGCGAGAGTCCTTCGACTGAGCACCTCTGCAGCGCCTGACCACTCTGCAGCTATCCCTTCTCTGGGCTTTCACAAAAGTTCAAACACACACAAGTTCTTTGTTTCATATTCCTGCGTTCATCTAATTTTGCCACTTGCAACATTGGGATCAACACATGTCGGTTTGCTATCAGCTTCCTCCGACTCACCGGCTGTGTTGAACCCGTCGGCTTGTCTTGCCTCTGCAGTCAAAGACGGTACCACGGTAGTCAGCATGCCTCCCCGCCTGTATGAAGACCCCTGTGCACCGTTGACATCTGTTCCTCCACAAGCCAGCTGTAACTCCCGGTTTTATGATTTCCCTCTCTGAGGCTTTGCAGGTTTCTGTTGAAAAGGGCAAAGGTAGTTGCCCATTCGTCGTCCTTCCAGGTCTCGCGGCCTTTCTCCTCTGTTTGAACTGCCGGTCCGATATAGCTGTAGGCTTGTGCATTCGTCCTTGCTCGTTGTGCGCTCTCGTGCTCTGCCTTTTATCCCTGTGGGGAGGGTAAAGGGCAGTCAGGTCTGTGTAATTATTGGTAATTGCCTAACTCTGCCTGGCCCTTGGGTTGGGACATGCCCGGAAAACAGTTTAGTATTAGTCTGTTGTTTGTCACAGTGTAAGAAAGTGTTCTTGTTGGAAAAGGAGGGGGGTAGAGTTTCTAGATATCCTACGGGGTAGGATGGGAAAAAGATATCATATGAAATGGAATGGTTGGTTAACTAAGAAAGGTGAGATTTATAGGGTTTGTGAAATGAATAGGGGGTATTGTGGGAAAAGTAGTGTTTTGGGAGTTTGGGAAAGAATAGTCAGTGGAACTTGGAAAAGAATGACCGTCAGTATTTATATTGGGGTTTAGAGATAATCTTGAGTTCCCCTCTTGTTTTCTGCTTCTTTTCCATAAGGAAAAGTACTGGGGGATGGGATTTTGGTAGTCATATCCCATAAAGACTGCTGGCATATCGGGTATGGGTGCACCAGAAAAAATTGGATACCGCATCTCACCAAAGGCTGCTCCTCTCTCAGTCTCCAAGGACCCCCTGCCCAGGTGATCCTCCCTTGCTCGTCCGCCCTCAGGGTTGGGATCCAAGAGCGATGGCCCTCCCCCAGCCACCTGAACAAAGGATCCCCGGGAATAACTTGGGAGAAACGCCTTTGGTTTCTCACAGTAGGATGTCACACTCTGGCTCAGCTTCTAACACAATAAACAGTTCCTACATGTGGATCGAGGCCTGTTTGGACCTCCACGTTTAAGTCTCTTTTCTTTAACTTCAAAAATTATGTTTCATCAGACAGTTCACAAAGGTCCCCCTCTCTCGGGCTCAGACCACTCAAAACAAAGTTCAACACAAACAAGCAAGGGGCTCCCATCCCCAAGCTTATCTCACTTCAGGTCTCCCTGTCGGGGAGGGACCCCTTTCAGATGTCGAAGACTTTCGAATGTGCGTGGTTTTCTTCACAGACCACAGCAGGACCACTTCGACTAAATGTTCACAGTTCAACTTTCACTTTCCCCGTTCTCTGGGCGTTAACGTCTTTATTTCACTTTTGCAGTTCATACACTTTATCACGTTAAACAATTTACTTTTCACTGAGACTTTCGAGTGAGCAACTTCCTTTCACCGGAGCACTTCAGTTACTTCGTATCGCTGTCTTCCCAAACGCCTTTTACTTCAAAGTTCCTTCACAGGTCTGCCTTTCCTCGCGTTTCATTCACATGTGCACAGCCTCCACTTTTAACACACACCAGTCTTTCAGGTCGCTTTGCCAACTCACCGACTGTGCGTTTCTTCTTGGTTTTTACAAGTCATGATTCATGAGTCAAGGTTAGTACCACAGGATTGACCTCACCCCCTCAACTCTGGCGTTCACGAGAGATGGTCGTGGGTCCTTGGAACACCATGCAATCTCCACTTGTGGGATCTGGCCTTCTCCACATGTCTTCCGCGGCCTGTCGGAGACAACAACCTCCAGTTAGGTACTCTGGAGTTTTCCGGCCCGCGGCTCCTGTCCCTCGGTCAGTCATTCTGCTCCAGTAGGTTTGCCATCATCCAAAAGCCCTGCTCGTACTCGTGTTACCCCTTGCTCAGAATGATGTGTCTTTGGGTGCTGTCTTCGATTCGTGTGAGGAGAGCTAATTGGTATCAGGTTTATGCACTTAGCATCAAGTGGCTGACTTTGCCTGACCTGATTAGCGGTACATGTTCAGTACGACATGTGTAAGTGAATGTTGTTCCTCTCAGTCATCCTCTTCCTCAGTCCAGTGTTTGTGTAAAAAAGGCTAGGCGGAGTTGGGACCTCACAGCATCCTAAAACAAAGGATGGGTTGGATAAACAAAATAGGGGGTATACTGGGTCTCACCACAGCGGCCTCACCCACACTGCCGAAAGACCCCTCATCCAGGTGATCCTACCACACTGGCCCACCCCCAGGTTCTGGATCCAAAGGCGATGGCTGTATCCTGCCCACCTGAGAGAGAGAGAGAGGGTGGCTAGTGGGTGAGATACCCTCTGGTTTCTCACACTACCCCCTCCCACCCACCTTACCTCCACTCTCCTCCAACCACCCACCCACCCACCCTACCCCTACACTCCCCCACCCACCCAGCCTACCTCCACTCTCCCCCACCCTACCTCCACTCTCCCCCACCCACCCACCAACCCTACCTCCATTCTCCCCGATCACCCACCCACCCTACCTCCACTATCCGAAAAATCCACCAACCCACCCTACCTCCACTCTCCCCCACCCACCCTACCTCCACTCTCACCCACCCACGCACCCTAACTCCACTCTCCCCACCCACCCTACCTCCACTCTCCATCACCCACCCACCCTACCTCCACTCTCTCCAACCTCCACTCTCCCTACCTCCACTCTCCCCCACCCACCCACCCTACCTCTACTCTCCAACCCACCCTACCTCCACTCTCCCCCAAGCACCCACCCACCCTACCTCCACTCTCCCCCAAAAACCTCCACTCTCCCCAACCTCCCACCCACCCTACCTCCACTCTCCCCCAATACCTCCACTCACTCTACCTCCATTCTTCCCCACCCACCCTACCTCCACTCTCCCCCACCCACCCACCATACCTCCACTCTCACACACCCACCCTACCTCCACTCTCAACCACCCACCCTCCCACCCTACCTCCACTCTCATCCACCCACCCTACCACCACTCTCACCCACCCACCCACCCTACCTCCACTCTCATCCACCCACCCACCCTACTCCACTCTCAAACCTCCACTCTCCCCCACCAACCCACTGTACCTTCACTCTCCCCCATCCACCCACCCACCCTACCTCCACTCTCCCCCACCCATATACCTCCACTCTCCCCCAATCACCCACCGACCCTACCTCCACTATCCCCCAAAATCTCCACTGTCCCACCACCCACCAACCCTACCTCCACTCTCTCTCCCCCACCCACCCACCCTACCTCCACTCTCCCCCACCCACCCACCCTACCTCCACTCTCCCCAAAACCTCCACTCTCTCCCACCCACCCAACCTCCACTCTCCGCCAACCATCCACCCACCCTACCTCCACTCTCCACCACCCACCGACCCTACCGCCACTCTCACCCACCCACCCTACCTCCACTCTCCCCCACCCACCCTACCTCCACTCTCTCCCACCCACCCACCCTACCTCTACTCTCTCCCTCCCACCCACCCTACCTCCACTCTCACCCACCCACCCTACCTCTACTCTCTCCCTCCCACCCACCCTACCTCCACTCTCACCCACCCACCCTACCTCTACTCTCTCCCTCCCACCCACCCTACCTCCACTCTCTCCCTCCCACCCACCCTACCTCCACTCTCTCCCTCCCACCCAACCACCCTACCTCCACTCTCTCCCTCCCCCCCACCCACCCTACCTCCACTCTCTCTCTATACCTCCACTCTCTCTCACACCCACCCACCCTACCTCCACTCTCTCTCTATACCTCCACTCTCTCTCCCTCGCCCACCCACCCACCCTACCTCCACTCTCTCTCCCTCTAGAACCCACCCACCCCACCTCCACTCTCTCTCCCACCCACCCACCCTACCCCCACTCTCGACCAACCACTCTCTCTCCCACCCACCCTCACTCTCTCTCCCTCACCCACCCACCCACCCCCACTCTCTCTCCCCCACCCATCCCCAATCTCTCTCTCCCCCACCCATCCACCCACCCCCACTCTCTCTCTCCCACCCACCCACCCCACCCCCACTCTCTCTCTACCACCCACCCACCCAACCCCGACTCTCTCTCCCACCCTCCCACCCCACCCCCACTCTCTCTCAACCAACCAACCCACCCCCACACTCTCTCGCCACCACCCACCCACCCACCCTACCTCCACGCTCTCTCTCCCACCCACCCACCCTACCTCCACTCTCTCCCAACCACCCACCCCACCCCCACTCTCTCTCCCACCCACCCACCCCACCCCCACTCTCTCTCCCACCCACCCACCCCACCCCCACTCTCTCTCCCACCCACCCACCCCACCCCCACTCTCTCTCTCTCCCACCCACCCCACCCCAACTGTCTCTCTCTCTGACCCACCCACACCACTCCCACTGTCTCTCTCTCCCACCCCACCCCCTCTCTCTCTCATACCCACCCACCCCACCCCCTCTCTCTCCTACCCGTACCTCCACTCTCACCCATACCTCCACTCTCAGCCACACACCCACCCTACCTCCACTCTCTCTCCCCCACCCACCCACCCTACCTCCACTCTCCCCCACCCACCCACCCTACCTTCACTCTCCCCCAAAACCTCCACTCTCCCCCACCCACCCAACCTCCACTCTCCGCCAACCATCCACCCACCCTACCTCCACTCTCCACCACCCACCGACCCTACCGCCACTCTCACCCACCCACCCTACCTCCACTCTCCCCCACCCACCCTACCTCCACTCTCACCCACCCACCCACCCTACCTCTACTCTCTCCCTTCCACCCACCCTACCTCCACTCTCACCCACCCACCCTACCTCTACTCTCTCCCTCCCACCCACCCTACCTCCACTCTCACCCACCCACCCTACCTCTACTCTCTCCCTCCCACCCACCCTACCTCCACTCTCTCCCTCCCACCCAACCACCCTACCTCCACTCTCTCCCTCCCCCCACCCACCCTACCTCCACTCTCTCTCTATACCTCCACTCTCTCTCACACCCACCCACCCTACCTCCACTCTCTCTCTATACCTCCACTCTCTCTCCCTCGCCCACCCACCCACCCTACCTCCACTCTCTCTCCCTCTCCCACCCACCCACCCCACCTCCACTCTCTCTCCCTCTCCCACCCACCCACCCCACCTCCACTCCCTCTCCCACCCACCCACCCCACCTCCACTCTCTCTCCCACCCACCCACCCTACCCCCACTCTCGACCACAGACCCACCCACCCACCCCCACTCTCTCTCCCACCCACCCACCCTCACTCTCTCTCCCCCACCCACCCACCCCCACTCTCTCTCCCCCACCCATCCCCAATATCTCTCTCCCCCACCCATCCACTCCCCCCCCCCACCCCCCCACTACTCTCTCCCCCGACCCCTCCACCCACCCCCTCACTCTCTCTCCCCCACCCCACCCCCCCCTCTCCTCCCCCCCCCCCACCCCTCCCCCACTCTCTCTCCCCCCCCACCCACCCCACCCCACTCTCTCTCTCCCACCCACCCCCCACCCCCATCTCTCCCACCCCACCCACCCACCCCCCTCCTCTCCCCCTCCCACCCCACCCCCACTCTCTCTCAACCAACCAACCCCCCCCACACTCTCTCTCCCCCAGCCACCCACCCACCCTACCTCCACGCTCTCTCCTCCCACCCACCCACCCTACCTCCACTCTCTCTCTCCCACCCACCCACCCCCACCCCCCCTCTCTCCCACCCACCCACCCCACCCCCACTCTCTCTCTCTCTCCCACCCACCCCACCCCCACTGTCTCTCTCTCTGACCCACCCACCCCCCACTGTCCTCCCTCCCCACCCACCCCCTCTCTCTCTCATACCCACCCACCCCCACCCCCTCTCCCTCCTACCCCGACCTCCACCTCCACCCATACCTCCACTCTCAGCCACCCACCCCACCCTACCTCCACTCTCACCCACCCACCCACCCTACCTCCACTCTCCCCCACCCCCCCTCTCCCCCACCCACCCTACCTCCACTCTCCCCCCCCTCCCCACCCTCCCGCCTCACTCACCCCACCCACCCCACCCCCCCACCCCTCCACCCCCACCACCCACCCCCCCTACCTCCCACTCTCCCCCACTCCACCCCCCACCCTCCCTCCACCTCCCCCCCCACCCACCCTCCCTCCCCTCTCCCCAACCTCCACTCTCCCCCCACCCCCACCCCACCCACCCACCCTACCTCCACTCCCCCCACAAACCTCCACTCTCCCCCACCCCCTCACCCCCCCACCCCCACCTCCCCCCCCACCCACCCACCCTACCTCCACTCTCACCCTACCCCCCCACCAACCAACCCACCCTACCTCCACTCTCCCCCAAAACCTCCACTCTCCCCCACCCACCCACCCTACCTCCACTCTCACCCTACCCACCCACCCACCCTACCTCCACTCTCCTCCACGCACCCACCCTACCTCCACTCTCCACCAAAACCTCCACTCTCCCCCACCCACCCACCCTACCTCCACTCGACCCCACCCACCCTACCTCCAATCGACCCCACCCACCCACCATACCTCCACTCGACCCCAACCTCCACTCTCCCCCACCCACCCTACCACCACTCTCCCCCATAAACCTCCACTCTCCTACCCTACCTCCCCTCTGCCCCACCCACCCTACCTCCACTCTCCCCCACCCACCCTACCTCCACTCTGCCCCACCCACACACCCACCCTACCTCCACTCTCCCCCACCCTACCTCAACTCTCCCCCACCCACCCTACCTCCACTCTCCCCCACCCACCCACCCACCCTACCTCCACTCTCTCACCCACCCACCCTACCTCCACTCTCCCCCCCATGAACCCACCCTCCATTCTCTCCCCCACCCACCCACCCTACCTCCACTCTCTCGCCCACCCACCCTACCTCCACTCTCCCCCACCCACCCTACCTCCACTCTGCCCCACCCACACACCCATCCTACCTCCACTCTCCCCCACCCTACCTCCACTCTCCCCCACCCACCCACCCACCCTACCTCCACTCTCTCACCCACCCACCCTACCTCCACTCTCCCCCACCCACCCACCCTACCTCCACTCTCTCCCCCACCCTCCCACCCTACCTCCACTCTCTCCCCCACCCACCCACCCTACCTCCACTCTCTCCATACCTCCACTCTCTCTCAGAAAAACCTCCACGCTCTCTCGCCCACCCACCCACGCTACCACCACTCTCTCTCTCCCACCCACCCACCCTGCCTCCACTCTCTCTCCCACCCACCCACCCTGCCTCCACTCTCTCCCACCCACCCACCCACTCTACCTCCACTCTCCATCTCCCGAGCCACCCACCCACCCTACCTCCACTCTCCCTCTTACACCCACCCACCCTACCTCCACTCTCCCTCTCCCAATCAACCACCCACCCTACCTCCAGTCTCTCTCCCACCCACCCACCCACCCTACCTCCACTCTCTCTCCCCCACCCACCCACCCTACCTCCACTCTCTCTCCCCCACCCACCCACCCAGCCTCCACTCTCCCCCATCCAACCACCCACCCTACCTCCGCTCTCCCCTAGACACCCACCCACCCTACCTCCACTCTCCCCCACCCACCCACCCACCCTACCTCCACTCTCTCACCCACCCACCCTACCTCCACTCTCCCCCCCATGAACCCACCCTCCATTCTCTCCCCCACCCACCCACCCTACCTCCACTCTCTCCCCCACCCACCCTACCTCCACTCTCTCTCCCCCCCACCCTCCCACCCTACCTCCACTCTCTCTCACCCACCCACCCTACCTCCACTCTCTCTCCCCCACCCACCCACCCTACCTCCACCCTCTCTCCCACCACCCACCCCACCCTACCTCCACTCTCTCTCACCCACCCACCCTACCTCCACTCTCTCTCAACCACCCACCCACCCTACCTCCACTCTCACCCTACTTACCCACCCACCCTACCTCCACTCTCTCTCCCCCACCCACCCACCCTACCTCCACTCTCTCCCCCACCCACCCACCCTACCTCCAATCTCTCTCCCAGCCACCCACCCACCCTACCTCCACTCTCTCACCCACCCACCCTACCTCCACTCTCTCTCCCCCACCCACCCACCCTACCTCCACTCTCTCTCCCCATAACACCCACCCACCCTACCTCCACTCTCTCTCACCCACCCACCCTACCGCCACTCTCTCTCCCCCACCCACCCACCCTACCTCCACTCTCACCCTAGCCACCCACCCACCCTACCTCCACTCTCCATCACCCACCCACCCTACCTCCACTCTCCCCCAAAACCTCCACTCTCCCCCATCCACCCACCCTACCTCCACTCGACCCCACCCATCCTAGCTCAAATCGACCCCAATCACCCACCCTACCTCCACTCGACCCCAACATCCACTCTCCCCCACCCACCCTACCTCCACTCTCCCCCACTCACCCACCCAATCTACCTCCACTCTCCTACCCTACCTCCACTCTCCCCCACCCACCCTACCTCCACTCTGCCCCACCCACCCACCCTACCTCCACTCTCCCCCACCCACCCTACCTCCACTCTCCCCCACCAACCCACCCTACCTCCACTCTCTCACCCACCCACCCTACCTCCACTCTCTCCAACCCTACCTCCACTCTCTCCCCCACCCGGTACCTCCACTCTCTCCCCCACCCATCCACCCTACCTCCACTCTCTCCCCCACCCACCCACCCTACCTCCACCCTCTCCCCCACCCACCTACCCTACCTCCACTCTCTCTCCCCCACCCACCCACCCTACCTCCACGCTCTCTCTCCCACCCACCCACCCTACCTCCACTCTCTCTCTCCCACCCAACCACCCTACCTCCACTCTCTCTCTCCCTGAAACCCACCCACCCTACCTCCACTCTCCCTCTCCCAACCACCCACCCACCCTACCTCCACCCTCTCCCCCACCCACCCACCCTACCTCCACTCTCTCTCCCCCACCCACCCACCCTACCTCCACGCTCTCTCTCCCACCCACCCACCCTACCTCCACTCTCTCTCTCCCACCCAACCACCCTACCTCCACTCTCTCTCTCCCTGAAACCCACCCACCCACCCTACCTCCACTCTCCCTCTCCCAACCACCCACCCACCCTACCTCCACTCTCTCTCAAACCTCCACTCTCTCTCCCCCACCCACCCACCCTACCTCCACTCTCTCTCCCCCCCCACCCACCCACCCTACCTCCACTCTCTCTCACCCACCCACCCTACCGCCACTCTCTCTCCCCCACCCACCCTACCTCCACTCTCACCCTAGCCACCCACCCACCCTACCTCCACTCTCCCCCAAAACCTCCACTCTCCCCACCCACCCACCCTACCTCCACTCGACCCCTCCCATCCTAGCTCAAATCGACCCCACCCACCCACCCTACCTCCACTCGACCCCAACATCCACTCTCCCCCACCCACCCTACCTCCACTCTCCCCCACTCACCCACCCAATCTACCTCCACTCTCCTACCCTACCTCCACTCTCCCCCACCCACCCCTACCTCCACTCTGCCCCACCACCCACCCTACCTCCACTCTCCCCCACCCACCCTACCTCCAATCTCCCCCACCCACCCTACCTCCACTCTCCCCCACCCACCCACCCTACCTCCACTCTCTCCCCCACCCACCCACCCTACCTCCACTCTCTCAACCCACCCTACCTCCACTCTCTCCCCCACCCATCCACCCTACCTCCACTCTCTCCCCCACCCACCCACCCTACCTCCACCCTCTCCCCCACCCACCCACCCTACCTCCATCCTCTCCCCCACCCACCCACCCTACCTCCACTCTCTCTCCCCACCCACCCACCCTACCTCCACGCTCTCTCTCCCACCCACCCACCCTACCTCCACTCTCTCTCTCCCACCCAACCACCCTACCTCCACTCTCTCTCTCCCTGAAACCCACCCACCCACCCTACCTCCACTCTCCCTCTCCCAATCACCCACCCACCCTACCTCCACTCTCCCTCTCCCAACCACCCACCCACCCTACCTCCACTCTCCCTCTTCCACCCACCCACCCATCCTACCTCCACTCTCCCACCCACCCACCCACCCTACCTCCACTCTCTCTCCCCCACCCACCCACCCTGCCTCCACTCTCTCTCCCCAACCCACTCACCCTACCTCCACTCTCTCCCCCACCCCCCAACCCTACCTCCACTCTCTCTCCACCACCCACCCACCCTACCTCCACTCTCTCTCCCCCACCCACCCACTCTACCTCCACTCTCTCTCTCTCCGCCACCCACCATAGCTCCTCTCTCTCTCCCCCACCCACCCACCCTACCTCCACTCTCTATCCCCCACCCAGCCACCCTACCTCCACTCTCTCTCCCCCCACCCACCCACCCTACCTCCACTCTCTCTCACCCACCCACCTTACCTCCACTCTCTCTCCCCCACCCACCCACCCTACCTCCACTCTCTCTCCCCCACCCACCGACTCTACCTCCACTCTCTCTCCCCCACCCACCCATCCTACCTCCACTCTCTCTCCCCCACCCACCCTACCTCCACTCTCTGTCCTCCACCCACCCACCCTACCTCCACTCCCTCTCCCCCACCCACCCACCCTACCTCCACTCTCTCTCCCCCTAACCACCCACCCTACCTCCACTCTCTCTCCCCCACGCACCCACCCTACCTCCACTCTCTCTCCCCCACCACCCACCCTACCTCCACTCTCTCTCTCCCAAAAAACCCACCCACCCTACCTCCACTCTCTCTCTCTCCCAAAAACCCACCCACCCTACCTCCACTCTCTCTCTCTATCTCCCACCCACCCACCCTACCTCCACTCTCTCTCTCTCTCTCTCTCTCCCATCCACCCACCCTACCTCCACTCTCTCTCACCCACCCACCCCACCCCCACTCTCTCTCTCTCCCACCCACGCACCCAACCTCCACTCTCTCTCTCCCACCCACCCACTCCACCTCCACTCTCTCTCTCTCTCGCTCAAACCTCCACCCACCCTACCTCCACTCTCTACCCCATCTACCCTCTGTACCCCACTGTCTCTTTGCCCAACCACCCAGCCTACCCCCGCCCACCCTACCAACACTATCTTTACCTAGTGGGTGTGGGTTTTGATTTCGCTGTGGTGTGGGCAGTGATTAAGTGAAGAGCAGTGTTTTTACAGCTTTTCTGAATGCAAGTGTGAGATTTCTCTGCAAAGTGGGGGTGGTAAGGCATTCCATTGCATAGCTGCTACGGTCGGGGAAACTGGTGCCACCAGCTCGGGCTCTCTTGATTTTGGGCCCTGTGACCATGTTTGCATGTGCCGTTCTTGTGGGTCTGGCTGCGGAAATGGGGTGGACTCTCTCTAAGTAGGAGCGGCTTGGTGAATGCATTCGCGACTCAAAGCAAGGGCTTTAAAGATGACTCTCTCGTTGACTGGAAGCCAGTAAGCTTGTTTCCTTGCCGCCGTGATCTGCTCCCTTTTTGGGATGCCTAAGGCTGCCTGCAGGGCATTATTTTGAAAGACCTGTAAGTTAGCCATGTTTTTTGTAGAAGTTCCTAAGAAGAGGGCATTGCAATAATCCAGTCTCGAGCCAGTGATGGCTTGTCCAATGGTAATGGAGTTTTCTTTGGATAGGAATGGTCTGGCTGCGGTCATGAGTTTTGCATGGTAGGCCGCAGCGGAGGCGATGGCATTGACATGTCTAGTCATCGATAGTTTAGAGTCAACGTAGACTCCCAGAGTTTTTACTGCGTTTGCAACTGGGATTCTGATACAGTCAATGTTGAAGTGGCTGAACTTGGGGTCGAGGTTCCTGAGTGTTTCGTTGGTGCCAACTCGGAGCAGCTGATTGAGAATGCATATAAGATAAGTTCGTAAGTCATTTCTTTACCTAAGATGTGTTGTGTATTTTCTATATGGATGGGGTGGAACTTTTGCTAGTGCATCTACGTTCAAATGGTCTATTCCTTGTGCAGTGGCCGGTCGCTTCACACACCAGTGGCAAAAAGCACCCGTCCTAATAAACTGAACAAAGTTGTACGTGCACCGCTTCCTAGGATCACTGAAAGGTCCACCATGGCACACGCAGGCCAGGTTTTAAGCCTGCCGACTAGATGAAATGCGGAGCTTTCTAATGACCTAATCTGCCACGAAGTTGCGTTTGCGTTTGCTTGTGCACACAGTGATGCAGCTTTATCTGCTTTCCCATTGCAGGAAACCCTCAGACGTCCTCTGCTCGTAAACGTTTTCTCAGCATGAGGATGGATGAGCCTCTTACAGTTGGGAATAGCAACAGTGATGGGCTCAGTTCGTCACCATCTGACAATTCCATTCTGGCTCCGGTGGAGCTAGCAGCCTTGGAAAAACGTGTGAGTCTTTCCTTTGGCCCATCTACTCCGGTTGCCTTGACCAGGGGTAGGAGTGCAGATGTGCAAACGCACTGCAAAGAGAAAGCAATGCTAAATTGCAGATATTAGCTTCGCCGCCTGCTAATTTATCCCCGACAGCACGTGCAACCATCGTTAAGGACCTTGCAGCCCCGATGTCAGGGGGCTCCTGTTCCCCCCTTAGGTTTTGACCTCCTTGATCCCTCTGAGGACATGCAGTCTTTGGAAGCCTCATATCCTGTTCTATCAAGAATTCTTAATTTATTGGATAGAGGCCAGGATTATACACAAGTCTTCGCCAACTCAAATTTTGCTTAAAATCAATAAACTGGACGGATTCCTCTTCACTGACACC
The DNA here is from genome assembly GCF_040938575.1 of Ambystoma mexicanum. Lineage (NCBI taxonomy): Eukaryota > Metazoa > Chordata > Amphibia > Caudata > Ambystomatidae > Ambystoma > Ambystoma mexicanum. The sequence continues at coordinate 15,934,249 of NC_090923.1, read as the reverse complement.
CTTAGACGTGAGGGTGATGGTCATCCGCTTTGGAAGGGTGCCCCTGGGGGTATTGCTACTGTTGCCACTCAAACGGAGTTTGCAGAAGTACTGGTGCCCACAGGCTTGCGGCAAGAGGCCCTTCCAACTGCATACTCCTTTGCACAATCGTTTGCCCAAACAGTTGCTGCCCCACTGGATGTTACACCTAACCAAATATTTACTCATGCCCAACTGTGTCAGAAGGTCACCAGCAATACTGAAAAGATAGAACCACTGCCATTTTTTATTCAGGAGAATCCAAATGAGCTAGCTGGGGAGCAGTCAGTGCTGGTTGTGGACATGGAGGTATGTGAAATATTCCATCCGGACAGCCCCTCGGCTCTTACGAAGCTCTTTGAAATAGAGACACAAAGCGTCAATGCTCCCCCAGAGGGTAAAGGTGATGCTGGTGCAGGCCAACTTTTTGCCTCTCGGAAAGAGAAACTCCTCTTTTTTCGTGCCTTAAAAAGAAAAGCTGATAGGCAAGCAGCTGCAGTGGCCTCGAACGCAGCTGCGCCAAATATCAAAAATACAAAAAAAATGAAAAAAATAAAAGAAATGCTGTAAGTCGCCCAAGTGGAAATTTCCCCCATTTGGGGCAGGCCTGCCCACAGAGCAAACAATGTTTCTCTCTCGAGGAATTATCTGCAGATAGCAAAAAAGCCTTGCAACATCCCAGTAAAGCGGAAGGCGCTAGTACTCTCCTGCATGGTAATAAGGGGATGAAACCAGCGGCGCGGCCGCATCAGCTCGGGGTGGTTAAAAATCTGGTAGCCTCCCCTACTACTGCTCGGCTACATTCCATTGACAAAACACTAAGCACTGTGCAAACACACCTATCAGCCTTTTACAAGCTTGTGGATAATACAGTGGCACAAGGAGGGAAAGGCCAGAGGGAAGCGCCCCAAGATGGGGGGCCCACGCAAGCTGACATGCAAACCAATATTGGCTCTCCAACAGTGTGCATGCATTCAAATGCGCAAAAGTTGGACGTGCACTCTGCACATCCTTCAATTTCAACTACAGAGGAAAGATTAAAAACTCCTGGGTCTTCAAATAGGTCAGGACTGCCATCTTCATGCTCGCCAAGAGCGTCGCCTGTTGGCCCTGTACCTATTGTCATGCCCGTAGTGACATCCTCTACCATTATTGGATGGGAGACTGATCCTGTCATATATGAGGCCAAACGCCTGAATCGCTCTTCCCTTCTGCAGGCATTTAGGAAAATTCCTGCATTGCGCACTTTGCATTCAGACGACATAGAATGGGTTACTCTTCCTCACATTCGTAACCATCGAATGGTGTGCAAAGTCCAATCCATCATCATAACAGATTTAGTGTGTCAGTATAAACGTGAATTACAAATGATAGGATTGGCCCCCTTATTTTTGATTCTATCGATGATGCAATCTGTTTTAATGAAACTCCTCTACCAGTTCCCATTCAACCTTTACCAAAAAACCCTGTCTTAGATGCCCAGGGCGAGATGAAAACTGCAGTAATTGCCCAGCTTGTTTCTATGTCAAATATTAGTAAGGATTGTTCGTGGCTGGCATCACTGGCTTCTACTTTAAATCCCGCCATGGACAATATTCACAAGCAATAAATCCATTACTTTACGATTCTGTCTTGGAATTCATGTGGATGTAAGAACTTACACACTTGGTTCAAAAATACCCCCTCATCGGCAAAATGTGACATACTCCTACGTCAAGAAAAGATGTGGGTACAAAAGCTTTAGCTGCCTGGCTTCACTGTGCATCGAGTGTTGGCAGAACGAGGTTAGGGGGTGTCCGCATGGTGGAGTGGCCATTTGTGTGAGCACCAATTTGAATATTAACACGCAGGTTGTCCATAAATCTGCAGCATTTCTAGCTTTGCTAGTCTTTGTTACTGATCCCCTCCTCGATTTTTACCTTTTCATTTCCTTGTATCACAATCCTGTTCAACTGAAGATAGCAAGCATATTTAAGGAACTCGATGAGCTGTTTGATGAAGTATTGACTAAGCATCTGGCTTGTCGCATTGTGTTTGGTGGGGACTTTAATGCCCTATGCTTGGAAGCGCTCCATCACAGTGCAGTTGATGTATCCCGTTCTCCAGCTTCACTCAGAGGCCAATTATGGCAGGAACATTTAGCATTATGGGATATTGCTTATGTTCCCTTCCATTTGCTTCACATTTGAATCTGTTGTCAGCAGCAGGGCTTTCCTAGGATTTAAGAAGACTTTCTCAATGAACAATAGTCGCCTAATGAGGAGCTTATCTAAGAAGCTCCTCATTAGGTACCTATTTTCCAGTGGGAAAGTCAACACATTCATCTTTGTGTGTGAACTGACTGTACACATCTACATTATCCTTCGCCTGTGTAGCTCCTGTTCACATCACTTACAAGTGCTCAGCTTTTTAGGGTATGCATATATACCCATTTCAACTCGATGACCAAATGAATGGCATCACCACCACTTGCATTACACATGCTAAGTCACAGAAGGGATTCACTTGGGAGCCCAAGGTAGACCAGGTGATGTGATCCAAGTCTAGGGTACATACATCTAATGCAGTAAATACTCCTCTGAATAGTCCCTTCCTTTGTGAAGGGATTGATTCAATTGGAAAGGGTGGGCACTGCTGAATGCTAAGAATTTTCTTCTTAAATTGAATTAGTATCGATTTGATATTTGGGGCCCACCTTAAAACCCTGGCACAGGGTAAAAGTGAACATAAACACAAAGGAATCAGAACTGAATCTGGTCCTAGGTGTACTACCCCTTGCTCTCCAAACGGAGTTGCTCCAAATCTGTTGCAATGTAATTATATTAATTCCAAAATTATCACTCTGTACTCAATTGATAAGATAGCAACCATTTGTCATATGTATACATATTCAGAACCAAAAATCATTTGAATTTGTAATTCGTGATTATATTCACCGGTTGTTTGTTCCAAAATATATCCATAATACATGCGTTCAAGTAATCAGTTCAGTGCAGCAATATGATCAAATAAGTCAAACCATATAATCAGATGTATAAAAATTAAAACACATACCATTTTCGCAGGTTTCAATTCCCCGGGTGTATGTCACCATAGATAAACAGAAAAATAATAATAAATACACATGAGTGTCTAAGTCGGGCATTTGTCCAATTATAACTACTGTTCAATACATGTTGTGTACCTGTTAAGTGGCTGTGCAAGCCTCCCTTCTCTCGTGATACTCCGTAATGCCTCAGTATCGTGTATTCAGGGTTAACCTGTAAAGAATCATCGTGTTTATCTTTATGTGTCTCCCGTATCTAATCACCCATTTGTTATCACATATTAGTCCCTGCTTACCTGTGTCAACCATAAGCTCCTCATAACGTCCCGTGTTGCGAAAACCCACGTCCTCGCTAGACGCTGGTTTTCACTGTTTTGATACTGTTACTAAGCGCGTCGGAAAGTTACTTTCACTTTCTCGTACTTGCCGCGCGCCGGCATTCCTGTCAACATCAGTATGTTAAAGTGACAGTGTGGTTGTTCTTGCATATGCCGCTAATGTAAACCCAATATCCCTAGTCGCTTGTACAATTATGTTACTGGATAACATTCAAATTATATAATTGTATAGACGTCACTTTTACAAAAAATCAATTGATTGCGTGGATTACATATTGGATCTCTGTTTGCAAACACATTTCGTGTGCATCATTTGTTATCAAGAGATTATATGTAATTATACAAAAATTATACAAAGATGAGAAACATAAGAGAATGAGTGTAAAATTCCACCAAAATTAATGATTCTAACAACCTGCAGTAGTTCCAGTGTCCACAAACTGGGGTGAACGAGACAGGAAACAGGTTCCTGCCTTGGGTCGCGCTCAAAAACAGGTTCTGAACGGGAATGTCCCCCATTATGGACACTGCACATCTTGTTCAACATCATCTCACCCTAATGTAGTGTTCAGATCACCGTTACCCTAAACATAATAAATGCCATGAAAGTCTAGACTGTACAAAAACCATTGACTTAACCAAATTCAATACTCAAAGTTCTTGTTGTGTTGTCCTTTGGCTGATCCTCGTTTGTTGTATGTTACAAAAAACATGTGTAGTTTATTTCTTCATTGATTCCGCCAGGCTTCAGTGAGTCCAGTCTGTCTATCCAATAGGACTCTCTGTGATTGAGTTTCTTAGTGACGTCCTCATGTCTGTCTCTTGGTTTGACTACTTCCAGGACTTGAATACCGATTTGGTTGATGTTATGTTTCTTTTCTTCCCAGTGTCTTGCTACTGCGGAATTTTTGTTGTTTGTACATATATTTGATCTGTGTTCATTCCATCAGAGTCGGCCTGATCTTGTTGATTGGCCCACGTAGTACATACCACATGGGCATTTAATGGCATAGATTAATTTTATTGTGTCACAGGTTGCAAAACGTTTAAGTTCAATTTTTTTCTCCTGTGCAAGGGTGATTAATGATGTTCCCCTTGGTGATGAAATTACAATTACTGCAATGTAGACATGGGTATGTACCCATTCTACGTGTTATGGCTTGATGCAACAACCCATAACACGTAGAACGGGTACATACCCATGTCTACATTGCAGTAATTGTAATTTCATCACCAATGGGAACATCATTAATCACCCTCGCACAAAAGAAAACATTTAACTTAAAAGTTTTGCAACCTGTGACACAATAAAGATAATCTATGCCATTAAATGCCCATGTGGTATGTACTACGTGGGACAATCAACAAGATCAGGCCGACTCCGATGGAATGAACACAGATCAAATATACGTACAAACAACAAAGATTCCGCAGTAGCAAGACACTAGGAAGAAAAGAAACATAACATCAACCAAATCGGTATTCAAGTCCTGGAAGTAGTCAAACCAAGAGACAGACATGAGGACGTCACTAAGAAACTCAATCACAGAGAGTCCTATTGGATAGACAGACTGGACTCACTGAAGCCTGGCGGAATCAATGAAGAAATAAACTACACATGTTTTTTGTAACATACAACAAACGAGGATCAGCCAAAGGACAACACAACAAGAACTTTGAGTATTGAATTTGGTTAAGTCAATGGTTTTTGTACAGTCTAGACTTTCATGGCATTTATTATGTTTAGGGTAACGGTGATCTGAACACTACATTAGGGTGAGATGATGTTGAATAAGATGTACAGTGTCCATAATGGGGGGACATTCCCGTTCAGAACCTGTTTTTGAGCTGGACCCAAGGCAGGAACCTGTTTCCTGTCTCATTCACCCCAGTTTCTGGACACTGGAACTACTGCAGGTTGTTAGAATCATTAATTTTGGTGGAATTTTCCACTAATTCTCTTATGTTTCTCATCTTTGTATTATTTTTGTATAATTACATATAATCTCTTGATAACAATTGATACACACGAAATGTGTTTGCAAACAGAGATCCAATATGTAATCCACGCAATCAATTGATTTTTGTAAAAGTGACGTCTATACGATTATATAATTTGAATGTTATCCAGTAACATAATTGTACAAGCGACTAGGGATATTGGGTTTGCATTAGCAGCATATGCAAGAACAACCACACTGTCACTTTAACATACTGATGTTGACAGGAATGCCGGCGCGCGGCAAGTACGAGAAAGTGAAAGTAACTTTCCGACGCGCTTAGTAACAGTATCAAAACAGTGAAAACCAGCGTCTAGCGAGGACGTGGGTTTTCGCAACACGGGACGTTAAGAGGAGCTTATGGTTGACACAGGTAAGCAGGGACTAATAAGTGATAACAAATGGGTGATAAGATACGGGAGACATGTAAAGATAACTCTTTACAGGTTAACCCTGAATACACGATACTGAGGCATTACGGAGTATCACGAGAGAAGGGAGGCTTGCACAGCCACTTAACAGGTACACAACATGTATTGAACAGTAGTTATAATTGGACAAAATGCCCGACTTAGACACTCATGTGTATTTATTATTATTTTTCTGTTTATCTATGGTGACATACACCCGGGGAATTGAAACCTGCGAAAATGGAATGTGTTTTAATTTTGATACATCTGATTATATGGTTTGACTTATTTGATCATATTGCTGCACTGAACTGATTACTTGAACGCATGTATTATGGATATATTTTGGAACAAACAACCGGTGAATATATTCACGAATTACAAATTCAAATGATTTTTGGTTATGAATATGTATACATATGACAAATGGTTGCTATCTTTACTATTATCATTTTGGTTTATTATTATTTTGGCCTATTTAACAAATTTGTTGATTTATATATAATAGTGTAAAGTGATGGTGAGAGCGCCAAGAGCCCTGATGACGGACAATGTCCGAAATGCATTGGCATAACACACTAATGGGCGCTGAATGATTGCATGACATCTAAGCCTCAGTAATAAAACAGAAGATAGAAATCTTCATGATCTTATCAATTGAGTGCGGTGTGATGATTTTGGAATTAATATAATTACATTGCAACAGATTTGGAGCAACTCCGTTTGGAGAGCAAGGGGTAGTACACCTAGGACCAGATTCAGTTCTGATTCCTTTTTGTTTATGTTCCTTTGTGAATGGCCCACTTCTTGAGGTAAGGTCTTTCCATTGCCTTGGAGATCGAAGGTGCTGATGGGACTTCGGTGGGATATTTACTTGCCCAGTGTTTGAAGAGAAGAGGTTAGCCGAGAGGAATTGTAGAGCAAGTAACATTCTATCCCATATAGTTCTGTGTGCAATATGTACCATAGTCCGTGGAGTAAAGTCGATGAGAACGTGATGTCATATTTCTGTTCCAGGCCCAGGTTCCCTTCCCAGATGTCGCTGCCTGTTTCTCTGATGAGGAGTGGAAGCTTCTACAGGAGTGGCAGAAGGAACTTTACAGGAATGTGATGAAGGAAATCCACCAAGCGTTGATCTCTCTGGGTAAAGTCACAGAGTGTTGTAATGGATCTTGTGACTGCTTTGTTATTTCAAGATTCTGTGATTGATTTTCATTTTATTTTCTCCCTTTGACTTATTCTAAGAAACTACCATCTTTCCATGTTGATTTTTCTAACACGGAGGGTCTGTGTATGTGCTGATTCTGCTTATGGCCCAGCGTAACATGCTAACAGTAAATATATAGTATTGGTGTTTCCATTGGCACAAGCCATAAATACATAAAAAGGAGGTTTTGACCAAGTCACATTGCGTAACCCACATTGCACCCTGGGTGGCTTTGGGGATGAGGGAGACAAACCTGGGATTGGGGAAGTATACTGTGAGGGGTCAGAAAAGCGAGACGGACACTAAGCTATCATTTTCTCAATGTTTGCCACTTATTTAAATAAAATGCGACGAGATAAAGCCCTATCTTTTCCTATCCTAATGAGAATATTCCTAACTAGCAAACTAAAACTAGAGAAAGAGGACCTAGTGTCCAAAAAGTCTCTGACCCTCACACTAATACATAGAACAAAAGTGTACACAGAATATGTGGCTGTCTTCAGTTCAACAAAACAGTGCAAAAGTTCAAATTTGTAGTTTTTGCAAAGTACTCCTTGTGACTCGGGTTGGGCTCCATTGGAAAAGTACAACAAAGTTTTGTTCAGTTCAACACAAAATGTCTTTTCCATCCACTGTGTTCTTCCACTTGGTAAAGTAAATGTCTTTTACAAACACTTCTTCAAAAACCAAAGCAGTTGTTTTCTTTCACAGTATCCTTCCTGGTAAGGCAAATTTCTCTTTCATAGAACAATAGTTCATAAACCAAGGCAATTGATTTCCTCTACACAATGGGCCTCATTATAGCCTTGCCGGTCTGGAAACAACAGTGCCCGTAAGATTACCTGCACCGTTGTTTCTGGACTGACAAAGTACAACTCTGCTGGGCCCGCCCACAGAGTTTCACGGAAGCACCGGTACCGTGATTACCGGTGCCATTGTTTTTGTGGGTCTCATAGAGTTCTAGGGGACTCTATAGAAATGGGGAACAAGATTATACAAACGCCTGACTTTCCGGTTCCTGAGGTTGTAATACCCCGGTGTTACCGGCAAGTCAGGCACCAGTGCCTGTTTATGGGTCTGACGGCAACCTGCCGATTTTACCTGCACGGTTACTGTCGCACCCATAATGATGCCCAATGTCTTTCTCAGGATTCAAAGAAAATATTAGCATATCACAATTATTCTTTTAATGGAATGCTTTTTTCAAGCTAGAACAGCAATTACCTTTTGTGATGCAACAGTTTGTCAAAATGATAAAGTTACTAATGTCTTTCCCAACACCTTTCTACCACAACCACATTTATGCAAATCAACTGTTTCTTTCCTGGTATACTCACCTACCAGGACTAAATACAAGTGGTCTATGTCCTGGTTCACCCTCCTTCTAGGAAGAAAAACTCATACTACTACAATTTGTCTCTTCTGTTAGTGGCAATAATGATTACAGATTTCCCCAAACTAGTGTCTCCGGCAAGGAGAGTTGCGTGCTTGTTGCCCTTTTATCTCTTTTTTTATAGTGTCTCCACTGGTGGCAATGTGGGTTATAGATTTCCCCAAGTTGACATCTCATAAATAGAGAATTGCACCCTTTTTGCACTCTTACATCTTCTGATTAGCTTCTTCATTGTTGGCAATGTGGGTTACAGGTTTCCCCAAGTTGGCCTTTCATAAATGGAGAATTGCGCCATTTTTGCCTTCTTATTCTACTTGCTCAGTATTCGAAATAGTCTGATTTTAGCAAACGTTCCACTTCGAGTTCCCCGGGGGTTACCATCTCTTGAAGGCCAACTCACTGGCTTTGTTTGGTGTCTCTTTGTTGCTCCCTGCTGCTGTGGTGGACCCTTTTGGATCTGTACTCTGATTGACAGCTCTTATGTACCTGCCACCACCTGTATGGACACTCTCTTGAGCCCTGCCGGCCCCGCTGGGTCTCTGTGTTCTCCAGCACCTGCAGAGAACTCATGTCAGGTTGGTGGCACGTCACCCACACAGTTGGGCTTCTCTCCCTGCTGCTGACCATTCCTCCACTTCCTTCTGCGCGTATTCTGCAAACCGCATGCCTTCTCATTCGCACAACTGCTGAAGCTCAATTGTTTCTGTGTCATTCCGGACGGCTTCTGCTTCTACTGCTCCATTCCTGTTCCTCAGCTGTGGTCCATTTTCAGGTTTAAAAGTCCCGCTCAGGTGCCTTGACTTAAAACAACTAGACTGCATATTCCCTTCAGCGGCATCTTTGATCCTCATTGACTCTTGGTCCTTCTTCCTCGTCCCAGTACCACAGGCATTATGGATCTTGAAATCCATGATGGGTGCCAGTGTTTTATGCGTTTTTATTTATATTTGATTGTTCAACTGGATGTTATTAGATTTAGAGGATGTTACATGAGTGATGTGTGCCTTAACATTAGGGCTAAGATTTCTACCCAAGACAGAGGATGACACATCTGCTTCAGGTACTTTCAAGGTTTACAACTTCTTCTGTCTAGGTAACCTTTCACAGAACTTTCCTTGGGTTTCCTCGTGAGAGGAACTTGTGCTATGACAGCATGCCATCAGATATTTGGCAATTACAGAACACTCATCCTCACAAGAAGATGAATACTGTGTCCCTCCCAAAGGGGTCACCACTTCCCGATGACAGCCGTCTCCTCCCATGTGATGCTTCCTGACACCA